>NC_050452.1:48613763-48934874 GCF_903995425.1 Onychomys torridus
AAAGCACAGAGACAAATAGCCAAACTAATGGAAACACATGAATTATGAACCAAAAGCTGTGGAGCCCACAACTGGATCAGGCCATCTGGATAAGTGAGACAATTGAATAGCTTGAACTATTTTTTGTTTGTTTGTTTGTTTTTATTGTTGTTGTTGTTGTTTTGAGATCATCATGAAATATTTTTAGAGATTCTGTGTCTATCAAGTGATACTGTGCTCTTTCAGATACTTCCAGCATTTTATGAAGAATATAATTCTAATCACTCTTATTCTATTGGACGTTTATGACCTTTATTTTAAATGTTGCAAATACTACACTGCTATTATTGCTGCCATATGCAAGAATGTTTTACATAAATTATAAATAAATAATTTATATTTCCATTCTTACATATTTTGGTTTCTTTAGATGACAGCAAATTTCTTATCTATATATATCATTTTTCTTCTGCCTAAGCATGTCTTCTAAATTTAATTTGAGGACTAGTTTCTGACAGTGAACTTTAGGAGAATTTCTTCACATGTTTGTTCTCTCATCTTGTAACATCCTTACTGCAGTATAAGTCTGATCAATCCCAACCTTTTAAAGTGCATAATTTACTGGACTTTTGGTTCAAAATTTTACAAAAATTACAAGTCAGTGTTCAAATATAGAATACTTTTGATATCCTCTGTGTGTGTGTGTGTGTGTGTGTGTGTGTGTGTGTGTGTGTGTGCCTCTACGTCACCTTCAAATGAAATTTTCTGGACACAATTGGAAATATGAGGCTTATTTTCCCAAATCTTTAGTCACTTTTCCTCCCATTTGAATGATTTTCCTTTTGAAAGAGGGAATTGTATAAAAATTGGATTTTAAAAGTTTTTCATACTTACATGGTTATACTTACTTTGAGGTTTGATATACATGAATGCATTGTATAATGATAATATCAGAGCAGCTGCATATTCATTATCTCACATATTCATTTTGTACCCAATTATAAACCTTCTCCTTGTCACATATAATTTCCTCCTTAATGTCATTTAACTACTATTCTACTTGCATGTTCCATAAGATTGATTCTTCATATTTCGCATATAGGGCATGTCATACTTGAGCAACTTATTTTGGCAGTATAAAATATTCCATTTCAGTACATTGTAGTGTTTGTGTGTGTGTGTGTGTGTGTGTGTGTGTGTGTGTGTGTGTGTGTGTACTTATTTGGACTCCATGAACCTTAATTCAAGCAAAAAAATATCAATTTATCTCAAATGGTCACTCTGGTGTTCATACAGATATATACACAGAAAAGAACTTATACATTATGAATTGCTTCATCAAACCATCAGCTGAACATGGATCTGATGCCTACTTGAAGCATCATGGATTATGGTTGAAGTAATGCAGTGTCACATGTTATCAGCCAGAATGTTATTTATGTTCAATAATTTACATATAATGAAAGAGGCCATTTGTTGTTTTATTCATTATAGCATAGTTTAAAGCAGTATACAAACTAGAGCTTTTTCTAGGAAGACCAGACCAATCAGGAAACAATGCCTACTGCAAGCAATTTAAAACCTAGATCCTTTTTAGATTTATCTAAATTGGCGTATAAAATTATTAGTGAGCTGGATTTAGAGTCATAGTACAGAAGAACTGTGTTAGAACTTGGGTTAAGAATGATGACTCTGTTGCTTTATAGGGAGTTTACTGTTGCTCAGTTTTCAGTGAAACATGAGATCACTGTCTATCATCTGATTCTATCCATATGTCAAATGATTTGAAAGAATCAAGAATATTAGACTTTCTCAAATATGGTACAATAGTTATTTGTAGAATCAGTGCTGAACAGAGTTAGCAGTAAAAATCGTTATCTCAACATTGAACTTTCATCCAGAGATATTAAAGTGCATCTTATCATTCTCATGTACATTGTTCCCCAATTCTCAGCTTTTGTAGACATCACAGGATGCTTTGGATGCTTTGGCTATTTTAAGTCTTCTTTATTAATAAAAAACCAAAACACCTGGATATTCTGAATGCTATATTTCAGATGACCATCAGTGAAAATTCTTAAGTACATTTTATCAAAATCTGTTATATTTAAGATAAGGATATTTCCACGCCACTTTGCTCTATAGACCAGGCTGGCCTCAAACTCACAGAGATCCACTTGACTCTGCCTCCCAAGTACTGGGATTAAAGGTGTGTGCCACCACTGCCCGGCCAAATTAGAGTTCTTAATCAATAAATAGGGTGATAATTCAATGATTATGCTTTTTAAATATAAAATTAGAAACTAGGAAAAATTGTTGGAGAAACACAAACTTTAAGATGAGTTGCTTAAAGTTAACAGGAGAAGAAAAACAATAAAATGTTATAACAGGAACCATGAAACATTTTAGATATATACAAATATATAATAGTATTCTTATCTACAACTAAATTTAACTTCTATTTATCTAAAGGTATAAAAATAAGCATAAATAAAAATTGGTGATTTTTATGTGCTAACTTATATAATAAAATTCATGAGTTTCATTTTTATGATATATATTGTATAGATATTAAAATGTATGTATATGGATAGTTACCTTATGAAATATATCATACTTATACAACAAATTTACATAAGAGTTCAGCAAAATCTACAGACCCAGTATTTTCTGTCCAATTTTAGCAAATGTGTAGATCATCTTGAGCCTATTATTGAAAGTTCAGTGGGCCTATGGATACTAAGTTCACAATCTCTCCAAAGCTCAACTTTGATTTAAGTAAATCTTTTTTATCTCCTTTTGGAAAATTGTGCGGTGTGCATAGACGAAAATATTTTCTTTACTAGAAAATGTACTTTAACATCTTCCTTGCTGAGAATATCTAGTATGATGATGTTCCAGATGGGTGTGGATGTTGGTACAGCTTTCAAGACTGGTCCCCATGATTTAGTTCCTTACCATCTCTGTTAAGAAAAATGAAAGACTCTAACTTTTCAACATAAAACTCACGATTAAAAGAAATTTGCAATTTGAAAGTGACCATCAGATATGAAAGAAAAATGGATCATCATATAGATACAAAGTTATTTGTTAAAATTGCAACAGAAGTCTTGTTTTACTTAAACAAATTGTTAACTATATTAGAGTATAGGGCAGAGAAGGAGACTGAGGCTGCCTTAATATGATCAGGCTAATCCAAGCACACATAAAAACTAGAAAATATATATGACAGCATGTGTGCAAAATCTTGTAACTGCATCATCATACATGTGACTAGGAAAACCTATTAGTTTTGGAGACAGGCATTCATCCCAATCTTGTCTTCTATTTTCTGAAGGTTTTTGTTTGTTTGTTTGTTTATGTTTTGTTTTGTTTTTTTAAAGATTGCCTCAGCTCCTGTGGGGAAATTCAGGCTTAAATCATTTAAACTCTTTGTATATTTATCTCAGGCAAGATGACAAGAGTCCCATATCTTTATCAGATATTTCACAACAAATTCTGATAAGATTCTGTGACTATACGTCCAATGGTGAAAAGAGATTTATATTGAATTCCCATGAAACAGCAGTAACATATTAAAATAAATATAGCATATACTGAAGTTTCTCTAACACCCATTTATAAAGTCTGTCAAAATTTAAAATTTATGAAGTAAATTGATGATTCTGATGATAGAGAATCTGTTACTCATTGAAAGCTATTAAAAATTTTAAAAAGTATATTACCAGGTCACAGGACACTGAGACTATCTTTAAAATTTAAAAAAAGAGAAATATTTAAAAATTTTCTATTAAAATAACATCATTTTAGATTTATGAGCAAAACAAAAATATTAACAGAAAGCAGTCTTGGAATCACTCTCCAACATTTTGGAGAGTTTCTTTTAACTTCACTTATGTTGGAAACTTAAAGAAACTATTTTTAGAGATCTAAGGAGGATAGCTTTGAAAAGCTCAGCTTGATTAAGAGCAGACAACACACATTTGGAGAATAAAAGGAATCACTCACTACTTTTGTGAAATTCTTCAGGGACTTCACTCCAGGTAGACAAATGTGGAAAGAGAGTTAAAGGGGGATTTTAAACTTAGATGTTCAGAAAGCTTTTGACAAAATTCTTTACAGTCTTGTAATATCAGTGGGAAAGATCAATGAAACCAACAGTAAATTGGCTCAGGGTTCTGAACAACGATTTATAGAAAGAAACAAAGATACTAGAAATAGGTCTTTGTGTCCCATATCAATGTTAAAAAAAATCTATATTTTTCATAAATAAGCAACAAATGTCTGATTGGGAGATAAAATAAATTTTTGCTTGAAATACAATTTAGTGATATATCTTTCAATAAAAATATATATAATAATGAAAAATCTTTAATGTTTTTCCACTTTTTCTGTTGCTAATGTTAAACACTGGCAGAAAACAGCTTACATAAGTAAAGGCTTATTTTGGCTTATGTGTTCAGTCCATCATCAAGGGGAACCAGAGTAGACACTCAGGGCAGGAACCTGGAGACAGGATCTGAAACAGTGACAGTGGAGGAATACTACTTACCTGCTTCTTTACTGTTCCTTCTTATAGATTTCAGGACCACATGCCTAAGAGTGGCACCACTAACTACAGACTGAGACTAACACATCAACCATTAATCAAGAAAATGTTCTACAATATTAAGATCTCAAGACACATGTAATATTATTGGAAAAATAGGGGCAAATGGGTCTCTAATTAGCAAGGAGGTGGAGATGAATATAGAAGAAGGAAGAAGGGGATTGAAATTGCAATAAAGATGTCTGAAATAATCATAAAGATTCCCACTATTAATTATTTACCTAAAAATGTAGTACATGTAAATTTGTGTATAGATATACTACATACACACACACACACACACACACACACACACACACACACACACATACACACACACATACACACAAATTTTTCTCATTTGGACTGACAAACATTCCCTAAGAGCCAAAGATCTTTTAATAAAAACCCAACACTAGGTATGAAAACTCTAGTTTGGTTTGTTGAAACAGTTTGTCAAAAAGACTTCCAAAACATAGAGCCTATAGCTACCACTTTAGTTGTTCCCAAAGGTGTCTGTTAAGTCCCTATTGCTGAAAACACAATGAAATTCAAACAAAGAGCCAGAGTTCCTGAGCTCAATGCCTCCTTCCTATGGAGAAGCATTCACAGTAGCATAAAATATCATGGATGTCTACAAAGGAGGGAAACAACCAATAGGCCTAGACAGTTATGATGCCTATGAATCACAACAATAACCAGAATGTCACAATTACATTAAGGATGCAGTAGTGACACACATACCTTTGTAATATCCAACATCTCTGTTGTTGGAACTAAGGATCCTTCATGCCTGGTATGGGAAACCAAGCCAACTAGCCAGTCCTAGTGAATTCCTAGATCCTGGAGGAGAACCTATAATCACCATATTACTAACCCAGCATAATCCCTATCTACATTTTAAATACTGCCTCAATGAAGTACAATACTCATTCCTCATTAAGGAAACTTATCTTTGCAACAGATAGGGACCATTAGGGATTTCATAGTAGAACAACCATAAACAATCAAAATGTAGAGTTGTGGAGTCTAGTCTCAATGGATATATCTACAGACAAATTCTTCCTCTTAACATACAGTGAACATTGTAGAACAGGGGGAGAAAGAATGTAAAATAAGAAGACCAGGAAGTTTGCTGTGGTAACATGCCACTTAATCATGTCAGAAACTTCATGTTTAAAGTCTTATCAACTTGAATGCCTTAAGATGAATTGAACATAGACATCATCAAAGGACAGGTATAGTGAATGGGAGAAAGCCAAGAAGGCCTCAATTCTACACAAAAAACTGTAGGCAACTAAGGGACTCTGGGCTTAGCTCAGTGAACATCATACTAATTTGTTATCCAATAATAACTAGATAGCCTTGTAAACATTTCTAAAATTAACATTATAGGGACTGAGCATATTACAATCATAAATCTATGTTAAGAATTAATATAAAAAAAGAGGCCACAAATTTCAAAGACAGCAATAAGGAGTATGTGGGAAAGTTTAGTGGAAGGCAAAATGATGTGACTATATTATAACCTAAAAATTTTTGAAAAAATTCCAAAAACAATAAAAGAAACAACAAACAGAAAATGGTCTACAGACATTTCTGCACTCAGGCCAATCTGATGGAGGCAGTTCCTCAATGGAATGTACCTTGCTCTAGTGATGTCAAGCTGACAACCAAGAACAACCATTAGGTCTTCCCCCAACCCCTAGCCAAGAAAACAGCCCCCTGCAACACCAGTGAAACCCAGAGTCATAAGCCCACCCTGCACCAACTGGAACAGTTAAGGTCCCATCTCTGGACTGGGAAGACCAGGTCTCTAGACCCTAAGCCCTGGAGGCAAATTCCATGCCCCTCCACCAAGCTATTGGGGCCCCAGGGACTGGACAACAGCCTCTTCCCCTTCCCCCTCAACAAGAAAACCAACACCAGTGACACCAGCAACCCCTGGAGTCATCAGCCCACCCTGTACCAAATGTGAATAGCTGCTCCTTGAGACAGAGCCCACTAGTGCCCATTGGACTAAGAGCTGTACGCTAAGACACAGAATCCATCATCACTGATTGGCCCAAAAGCCCACATTAGACCAAGAGCTCCCATTAGATCAAGAGTATCAATTGGCACAAGAGAGGCTTCCCTAGACACAGACACCACTTGTGCAGGGGGGAAGAAGAGATGGGTAGATGCCAGTGCAAAAGTATAGTCAACAACATAAGGACCAGTATGGCACCATCAGAACCTTGTGGTTCTACATCAGCAAGGCCTGAACATCCCTACCCAGAAAAACCACAAGAAATCAACCTTAAAAATAACTTTAAGAAGATGAGAGAGACTTTAAAGATGAAATGAAAAATTCCCTTAAAGAAATTGAAGAAAAGACAAACAAAAATTGGAAGAAATCAATAAAGAAACTGAAGAAAATACAAATAAGTAATTGGAAGAAATCAATAAACCCCCTAAAGAAAGCCAAGAAAAAGCAATTAAACAGGTGAAGAAACAGTTCAATATTTGAAAATTGAAATAGAGGTAATAAATAAGACACAAACTTAGGGAATTCTGGAAATGGAAAATCCTAGTACACAAACAGGAACTATAGATACAAGCATAACCAACAGAATGCAAGAGATGGAAGAGAGAATCTCTGGCACTGAAGATACAATAGAGGATATAGATTTGTCAGTCAAAGAAAATACTAAAGCCAAAAAAGTCATAACATGAAACGTCCAGAAAATTGGGACACCATGAAAAACTCCAAACCTAGAAATAATAGGGATAGAAGAAAGAGAAGAATACCAACTCAAAGGCACAGAAAATATATTCAACAAAATCATAGAAGAAAACTTTCCTAACCTAAAGAAGAAAATGCCTATGAAGATACAAGAAGCTTACAGAATACCAAATAGACTGGATCCAAAGTTAAAGTCCACTCACCACATAATAATCAAACCACTAAACATACAGAATAAAGAAAAATATTAAGAGTTGCAAAGGAAAATTGCCAAGTAATATATACAGGTAAACCCATTAGAATAACACCTGACTTCTCAATGAAGACTCTGAAAGCCAGAAACTCCTGGACAGATGTTATGCAGACATTAAGAGACCATGGATGTCAACCCAGACTATTATATCCAGCAAAACTCTCAATCACCATAGATGGAGTAAACAAAATATTCTATGATAAAACCAGATTTAAACAATACCTGTCCACAAATCCAGCCCTATAGAAAGCACTAGAAGGAAAAATCCAACCTAAGGAAGTTAGATATACCCATGAAAACACAGGCAATAGATAATCCCACGCCAAAAAATACCAAAGAAGAGAAACACACAACACTACCGCCAAAAAATAACAGGAATTAACTATCACTGGTCATTAATATCCATTAATTTCAATGGTCTCAATTTGCCTATAAAAAGACACAGGCTAATGTGTCTAATGGATATGAAAACAGGGTCCATCCTGCTTCTGAATACAAGAAACACGTCTCAACTCCAAAGACAGAAACTACCTCAGAGTAAAAAGCTGGAAAAAGTCTTTTCATATATATATATTGAAAGAAAAAAAAAAAAAACATGATCATCTCATTAGTTGCTAAAAAGCCTTTGACAAAATCCAACATACCTTCATGATAAAGGTACTATAGAGATCAGGAATAGAATAAACACACCTAAACATAATAAAGGCAATGTACAGCAAGCCACAGCCACAATCAAATTAAATGGAGAGAAACTCAAAGTGATACCAATAAAATAAAAAAATAAAAAAAAACAAGAAAAGGCTGTCTGCTCTCCCCATATTTATTTGATATAGTACTTGAAGTTGTAGCTAGAGCAACAAGACAACAAAGGGACATCTAAGGGATAGAAATTGGAAAGAAAGAAGATGAACTTTTACTACTTGTGGATGATATCATAGTGAACATAAGTGACCCCAAAATTCTATCAGGGAAATCCTACAGCTGATAAACTACTTCAGTAATATGGGAGGATACAAGATTAACTCAAAAAATAAATCAGTAGCCCTCCTATATACAAAGGATAAAAGGGCTGAGAAATAAATCAGAGAAACATCACCCTTTACAATAGCTACAAATAATATTAAATACCTTGAGGAAACTCTAACTAAGCAAGTGAAGAACCTGTACGACAAGAACTTTAAGTCTCTAAAGAAAGAAATTGAAGAAGATATCAAAAAATGGAAGATCTCCCATGTTCATTGATAGGCAGGATTAACATAGTAAAAATGGCGATCTTACCAAAAGCAATCTACAGATTGACTTGTGGTGGTATTGTGTTCCCCAAAATATTGTGTGTTCCCCAAAATAAACTTATCTGGGGTCAGAGAGCAGGACAGCCACAATATTAAACACAAGGATAGGCAGTGGTTGCATATGCCTTTAATCCTAGTATTTCAGAGACAGAAATACCTCTGGATCTCTGAGTTCAAGGCCACATTAGAAACAGCCAGGCATGGTGACACACACCTTTAATCCCAGAAATCAACCTTTAATGCCAGGGAGTGCAGACAGAAAGTAGAAAGATATATAAGGCGTGAAGACCAGAAACTAGAATCATTTGGCTGGTTCAGCATTTGGCTGGTTAAGCTTTCAGGCTTTGGAGCAGCACAGTTCAGCTGAGATACATTTGGATGAGGACTCAGAAGCTTGCAGTCTGAGGAAACAAGACCAGCTGTGGAAGTGGTGAGGTGAGATAGCTGTGGCTTATTCTGTATCTTTGATCTTCCAGCATTTACCCCATTAACTGGTTTGATTTTATTAATAACACTCCTTAAGATTCGTGCTACATTGAAAGACTATGAACCTTATAGAAGAGAAAGTAAGAAGTAGCCTTGAACGTATTGGCATAGGTGACCAATTCCAAAATATAACACCAGTAGCACAGACCTAGAAAGAACAATACTCAACTTCATATGGAAAAACAAAAACCCAGAATAGCTTAAAGAACCCTGTAGAATAAGTCTATCTGTGGAGACATCACAATCTCTAACTTCAAGCTCTACTATAGAACTATAGTAAGAAAAACATCTTGTTACTGACATAAAAACTGACATGTGGACTATTGGAGCCTAATTGAAGAGCCTGACATTAATCTACACATGTATGAACAACTGATTTTTGACAAAGACACCAAAACTGTACAATAGAAAAAAGAAAGCATCTTCAACAAATGGTGCTGGCATAACTGGATGTCAACATGCAGAATATTGCTAATAGATCCATGTCTGTTGCCATGCACAAAACTCAAGTCCAAGTGGATTAAAGACCTCAACATAAATCCAGTTACTATGAACCTTATAGAAGAGAAAGTAAGAAGTAGCCTTGAACGTATTGGCATAGGTGACCAATTCCAAAATATAACACCAGTAGCACAGACACTGAATGGAACAATTAATAAATGGGACTTCATGAAACTAATAAGCTTTTGTAAGGCAAAGGACATGGTCAATATGACAAAACGACAGCCTGCAGAATGAGAAAATATCTTTACCAACCCCACATCTGATATAATGCTGATCTCCAAAATATATAAAGAACTCAAAAACTTAGACATCAAAATACTTAACAATCCAATTAAAAAATGGGCTACAGAGCTAAACAGAGAATTCTCAACAGAAGACTCTCAAATGGCTGAAAGACATTTAGGAAGTTGCTCAATATCCATAGTCATCAGAGAAATGCAAATCAAATGACTCTGAGATACCATCTTGTAACTGTCAGAATGGCTAAGATCAAAAACAATGAAGACAGCTTATGCTGGAGAGGGTGTGAAACAAGAGGGACACTCTTCCACTGTTGGTGGGAATGCAAACTTGTACAGCCACTTTGGAAATTATTATGGCAGTTTCTCAGAAAATTTGGAATCAATCTTCCTCAAGACCCAGCTACAGCACTCTTGGGCATAAACCTAAGGAATGCTCAATCATAGCACAAAGATGCATGCTCAACTATGTTCATAACAACATTATAACAACCAGAACCTGGAAACAACCTAGATGCTCCTCAACTGAAGAATGGATTAAGAAAATGTGGTACATATACACAGTGGAGTATTACTCAGCAGCGAAAAACAATAACATCATTAATTTTGCAAGCAAATGGATGGAACTAGAAAATATCATCCTGAGTGGGGTAACTCTGACTCATAAGGACGAACATGGTATGTACTCATAAGTGGATACTAGATGTAAAGGAAAGGATAACCAGACTGCAACCCACAGCTCCAGGGAGGCTAGCTAGCAGGGAGGACCCTAGGAAGGATGCATGGATCTCCCAGAGAAGAAGAAATAGATAAGATCTACATGTACATACTGGGTGTGTGTGGGGTATTGGAGGATAAAGGATGGGGGATGACAACATAAGGAAATGGGAGGCTGGAGTTGAAACAGGGACAGAGTGGGAAAGTAAGGAAAGAGACACCATGATAAATGAAGACATCATGGGAATAGGAAGAAACAGAGTGCTAGGGAAGTTTCCAGGGATCCACAAGGATGACACCACCTTAGACTATTGGCAATAATTGGGAGAGTGCAGGAACTGGCCTACTCTGGTGATCAGATGGCTGAATACCCTAACTGTCATCATAGAGCCTTCATCCAATGACTTATGGAAGCAATACAGAGATCTACAGTTAAGTACCAGGCCAAGCTCCAGGAATCCAATCAAATAGACAGTTGGGATTTTATGAACAAGGGACATCAAGATTGTGATGGGAAAATGTTCAAAGACAACCAACCAAACTAGTGGAAATACATAAACTATGGACCAATAACTGAGGAGCCCCCATGGTACTAGACTAGTCCCTCTGGATAAGCAAGACAGTCATTTAGCAGAACGGTTTAGGGGGCCCCAAGGCAGTGAGATTGGGACCCATCCCTGGTGTATGAGCAGGATTTCGGGAGCCTAGAGCCTAAAGTAGGATACTTTGCCCAGCCTTGATGAAGGGAGTAGGAGCCTGGACCTGCCTCACCTGAATGTACCAGACTCTGCTGACTCCACATGGGAGACCTTTTACTACATCCTAAATAATCAGTTGTTTTAGGAATTGATTAATCAAACCACCATGCTAAGTGATATAAACTGAACTCTCTTGACTGATTTTAAAATAATTGTTGTAAGATGAGACAAACTGTCCCATCAGTAAGAAAAGAAAGGCAATTGACATATGGTGTCTACATAACAGGAACTGAGATTAACGAAACTCATTTTCTAATTTAATAATTTACAACAATAGCAATAAAAATATTTGACCTAGTCATTCCTCAAAATGTCATATTATTAAATGTATATGTTATGAGACCTAGTTCAATCTTTATTCAATAATAGAAAGCATTATACATAGTATATTTAATATAAAATTATTGCCAAAGAGAAGCAGCACCAACTGCAGCTTCATAGAGTTGAGTACAATTCAAAGACTGTCAGAGTTGATGTGAAATTGACTGTTCTTGGTGTTGGGTGAAGCTGGCATTCAGAAAGCCAATGGCAGTGATGATATGTCCCTTGTTGTAGCATGAGAACAATGATAATAGAACAGCCAAGATGAAGAAGCAAAATTAGAAACTTCACAAGATTGCAGTCATATAGTTAATTTATATAGAGAAAGGAGTAGAAGTTCCTATGACTCTCACTTTCAGAAATTGAACAGTGGGTAGAGAAACACCATTGAATTAAAAGAGAATGATGCATAAAGTCAGGATGATTATGTCATGAAAAAATACAAATAGTGAACATAACAGCACCATGAAAAATCAAATTCAGAATGCCTAGGTAAAAGGGGTCCATGGGTTTCAAAGGAAAGTGTGTATTGTTATATAGTAATTAATGAGCTTACATAGAGAATATGCATTGTGCGGGAAGGATAATGGGCTGAATAATAGAATGTCTCTAACATCAGTATAAAATTATTTTTTGAAGAAGAGCAGGATAAGAAGAAAAGGGTAGAAATGGAATAATTAGAAGGACATCAGTATGCCAGGTGGCAAAGGTGCACCTTTAATCCCAGCACCATGGGAGGCAGAGCCAGGCGAATCTCTGTGAGTTTGAGACCGGCCTGGTCTACAGAGAGAAAACCAGTACAGGCACCAAAACAACAGAGAAACCCTGTCTCAAAAAACAAAAACAAACAAACAAACAAACAAACAAAAACAAATACAAAAAGAAGGATGTCAGTATTTGTGAAATAACTTATGCAAGATAGCTTTGGACAACCATGATAAATAAGTCAATTAAAGTATTTAGTACTTTTGACAAGGGCCCAATGAAGAGTGGGCTCTTGCTTGTGAAATGTCTCTTGGTGCCAAAGCTCAGGGATATAACATTTTATATAGAAATCTGCAATTACATCCATATTCAAAGGGACATGTGTTGGAGGTGAATATAATTGAGATATTTGGAGCAGTAACATTTGCTCTCTTTGTAAAGCTCAGTAGCATTTTTCAGACACTGCACAATACATTTGGACCATGGTCAAGTTCATGGATGGTCCCAAAGGCAATGCCAAGGAAACTTGGTTATTGAATGTTAAAAGGGTGAGAATTGACCAAGCAGACACTCAATAAAGTGAAGGCTAGATGAATTACCTTCGTCATTTCATTTAAATGGCATAAAATGTCCAGGTAGTGAAATGTTCCAGAACTCTGTGAGTAGGAGAGGATCAGCTACAAGTTGTGAAATTCTGAAACATGATGCTTTTCATCAGTCCTTGAACTTGAATGGACAAAAAAAAATTTGTGCTATATCAATTGCCAAAAATAACTCAAAATCAAAATATTTGTACAATTAGTTGTTGTTCAGGATGTTAAGATTTGTAATTAGTACCAAGGTGTATGCAGGTTTCTTAAATGAGGAGCCTAGAGTATACCATTTGCAAGAATTGTATGTGTGAGTGGTCTGATCAAGTATTTACTGTGAGGAAGGTAGTTAATGAGGCAAAGACAGTGGGGGTCCTTTACCTCAGTCTCAGCAAGATATTTGATAAAATGTTATATAAGATATAACTAAGGAAAAATCAAGGACTTGGAATCAATGCTGTAACATGCTAGAACAGAAGATAAGTAGATGATGCAAAGATGTATAAAAGTGATCATAGGCTGCATTTGAAGGACAGAACAGCAGGACTCCTTTGAACTTTTTGCTGTTTTGCATTCCACTTAATACTCATAAAGCAGTTGTCACAGAAGAAACAGTCAATGCTGGCATTAATTTGAATCCTGTTAGCAGCATCAATAACTGTGATTGACTATGTAATTACTTTTACTCTGTGTTTCTGCAGTCCAGCTCATATTAAATTATAATATTATGCTTTTCTTTTAAATACCATTTTATACCCATAAAACAGCTTGATCAATAGTTCTTATCATTTACTAGAACCATAAAATAATGGCAAGATAGAGAGTACTCTAACAGGTCATTTAATGTGGATGGTTACTTCACCCTAACAATTTTACTTTCCCTGAAAACAAAGACATCAACTTAGAAGAATGTTTTTCAGAAAAGAAAGTAAAGCCTGGTACAAGAACAAGATAATGTGACCTGAATCTGAAAATTATATTTTGAATTAAAAAAAAAACCAAGAGAATGTATAAAGATGCTGGGATATTGGGACACTTCTGACAGATTAAAAGCAAGAATGCTACAGCAGGCTGAAGGTAACCTAACCGGACAGGAGACTAGAAAGGTGTTAGTGGGAGATATGGGAAAGATACTTCATGCTAAATTTTGGAGGATGGAAAGAACTAAAAAAGTGAGACATTTTTGTTGTCAATAAGAATGGAAATCATCAAACAGTTTTCTCCCAAAAATATGATATGACTTCAATTATGATTTTAAAGAACATTCTATCAGAATGTTGTGCCAAAAAGCTCTGTGTGGAAAAGGATGGGAATGGGAAGACAAATATACTATCAGCTTTGTATTCAAAGTTCATCCTTTATCATTACTTCTTATCAATAAATCCGTAACTGCTATGACAGCCACAGTGATCTTTAATCTCTCACTAGGGAAAAAAAATCACTTTTCATGGTGAAGCAAAGAAGGCAGAGTTCTTTCATCAAGTTTGTATATTATTAATTTATTTCAGAAAAGATGTAGGAGTTCTGGAACAAAATATATACCATTTACCCAATGAGCATTTAGCTATGTTTGCCTATGAACCCATGATTTGAGTATGACGTCATTTTCAGATGCAAAAGTGTCTATCTACCAGAAAGAACTTCCAATATTATAACACTGCAAACTTTATTGTTACTGCTTGCTGCAGGAGTGCTGACTCTGCCCAACCTTCATTTGTGTGGCAGTCTCATATATTTAATTTAGATATCAACTCAATGCCAGGTCTTCAAATAATGATTATTGCTCACGCTATGTGGCAAACCCATGCAAATTTCCCTTTCCATTTCAAGTTGGTCATTATTTTAAATTTACTAGAAATTGCATTGTGCAGTTTTGTTTAATTCACTATATGCAAATGTTGCAAGACTCATGTCAAACCATCTTAGTCATACTTGTTTTTCTACCTTATAAAATACTGATAAAATAATAACTTTCAATTTCTAGGTGGTGTGTGCATGTGCGCGCGTGCGCGCCCATGTGTGTGTGTGTGTGTGTGTGTGTGTGTGTGTGTGTGTGTGTGTGTGTGTGTGTGAGAGAGAGAGAGAGAGAGAGAGAGAGAGAGAGAGAGAGAGAGAGAGATGCTTTACAGCATGGTGGCCCATGTCTTCCTCAATCATTCTCCATTTTGTTATCTGATATGAGTTGATTCAGGGTGTCTCACTGAAGGTGATGCTCCAAGATTTATGTTTGGTGAGTGAAGAACAAGCTCAGGGACTCCTCCTGTCTCCTTAACATTGGGATTACAGGTATGTGTTATTATAATGAATGCTTTTGTGTATTTGTAGAATTTGAACTCATATTCTCAGGCTTGTATATCAAGTGATTTACTGAGACTGAATAATTTGTTTAGCATGCAGATATTCTTTTACTATAAAAATTAGCAATATCTACATTCCTGGTTTTTAAAATTATTTTTATGACACTATTTATTAGCTTTAAAAATGAAAACCAAAAAAAAAATCAAGAAACCAATGCCCTAATAGCTCTCTCATGGAAAATACCTAGAATGTAAAAGAAAAGACACTAGTAAACAATGTTACCTTTTAAATGTCTTCTTACATATCTAAAAATATACTCGATATGTAAGTGTATTATTTCCTATTATATAACATTAAAAATATGAGTATTAAAATCTCTATATGCATCTACAGATATATCATAATGTAGTACAGATACATTATTACAAAGAAACTTTGAATCTTTATTATGCTTATGAATATTTTCCATAAGATTATTGTGAAATGTATAAACTTACACAAATAGAGAACACTTAATCATGTTTCTAAATTTAGCAGATTTTTTTTTTAAACAAATTGGTTTGTTTTGCACAAATATTCTTCCACTGCTTATTTCATGAAGGGTTGTAAAGATCTGAATACAAGTGCATTAACTCTGAGTTTATGTTCTAGTCACCTTCTGAAATGTTAGTTCTTTCCATTTTCATTTATCTTGGGAAACAGTCTCAGTCCACAAACCCAAACATCCCAATAAGTTGATGGTTCCATTTTTATTTTGGATGAATTGTTTGAAATAATTTTATGGAATTCTGATCATGTATCTGTATTTTATATGTCTTATGCTTATGCAGAAGACAGGGTCACTACCTCTGATTGAGAATTTCACACATGTGAGAGGAGATGTTATACTCTAAAATGTCTGAAACAACATTACACTAGAGTTATTTTTTATAATTTATTATATTTTACGTGTCTATGTTTTGCTGGCATGTATGTATGAGTTCCAGTTACTTGAAATGTGTTCTTGGAGGTAAGAAGAATGGAAAAGATCTGCTGAAACCAGACTTAAAGCTAGTTTTAAGTCTGCCACATTGCTTCTGAGAATTAAATCATGGTCTTCTGTAAGAGCAACAAGTACTGTAAATAGCTAAGTCATTTCTCCATTACCTAAACTAGAACTAATAATTTTGAGGGGTTGTTTTAATAGTATGATTAAGTGGGTACACAGAAAAGTGCACTTAAAATTTTAATTTTGAGTTTAAAATGTGTAGGCTAAAATGCACCATAGTGAATCACATTGTTTAGGCAATAATAATCAATAAAATATGCCATGGAATGATCTACTTGTACACTGTAAATATTTGTCACTTGAATTAGTTTAATCAAATGCTGATTGGCTAGTAGCTAGGAAACAATTAGAGGTGAGAGTACCAAATTGAGAAAGATGGGAAGAAGGAGGGTGGAGTCAACACCCACCAGCTGCTGTGTGGTAATGAGGTAAAAAGCCATGAGCCAAGAGGCACAGCACAAATAGAAATATGCACTAATTTAAATGTAAAAATTAACTAGTAACAAACTTGAGCTCTTGACTGAGCATTTCTAAATAGTACTAAGTCTGCAAGCCAGTTATTTGGAGATCAGCTGCCAGGTATTTGGAGACAGGAGAATGGGGCAGAAAGCTGTCATTTACATGTGATATTCCAACATAGACTGAAATTTCCACATAAATCCTGGCAAAGAAAAAAAAAAAAAGATTCTAGACACACCAGAATGGAGTCAAACATGGCTTCTGGCAGCTGCCTTATCTTTGGTGGGCTCTATTTGCTGACAGTAAGCAGAGTCATAGCTCCTTTTAGAGATGGCTTTCTGACTCTGTGCCACTCAAAAACTGACAGCTCTTTTAAGAGGTCCTGCCACCAAACACCAATATGTTGTTTATGAGCAGCTATTGGCAAGGTATTATGTGGCAGCATTGACCTATAAACTTCCCAAACTTGGGGCAGTAAACATGACTCCCAGAGCTAGTGATAAACATGATTCTTCCATGAGATTAGACTCTCAAGAAACCTAGGGGGGAGGAGCCAGCACATCATGATTTCAGTTACACAGCAGATTTTCGTGCTTATGTAGACAAATATACAGATGTTCGTTAAATACAGATTCAACAAAAAGAGCCTCACAGTATGTTTAAAAAATATGAGTATGCTTGGGAAAGAAAAATAAAGAACTTATACAGTCTTATATTTTAAAAGATAGTTTTAAAATAGTAAAGTCTTTTAAAAAGGAATAGAGTAATAAACATACAATAAGCCACATAAAGATGAAAAACACACAGACTCTGGATTATGTATATTATTGTGTTTACTTTAAAAATTTTTGGTTGCTAAGATGCCTTGATTTATGGAAACTGCTTATCAAACCAACCTATGTATTTTAAAATTATCTTAACTTCAAAATTTAAGTCGGAAGATATATTACTTTTAGGGTAATGTTATGCTTTAGTTTCCACAAGAAATGAGAGGCTATTGATTCATTCTGAGTTTAAAAAAATCAGGTTTAATTAAGGAAGAACCCCTGAAAAATCTCTGATAGGAATAGATAGCCCAGATAATCCAACATCTCAGAGCACTCTGTTGCAGTTTTCTCTGAGTCCTGCATCCAGGACAACATCAGGGCTACTGACTAGGATGATCAAGCCTCACAGAATACTTCACTCAGGATTTTATTATTATCCTAATTTTCTCAGAGTTCCCCAAAGATTACTAGTATCCACAATTAACAGGAAGCAGTCTAGAAAACTATGTCTACATTCCCCACATATTTGTTATAAATGTTTGTTTTCATTTAAGGAGGGTTTATTATTAATTACCTTTGGTCATAGGAAAAAAGGCAAAAAAAAGGAGTTGAATTCAGGTATCTTTTTATAAAATAAAAAAGGGAATATGATACAGAAATGATAGGACAAAAGGGTAGATTATTGAATCTACTTTAATTCAAAAACAACTATTAATCTTAAACATTTTACATTGATATGGATTTTGGTCTATTTATACAAATTTAAAATAAATTTGTTATACTCTGTGTATATTTCTACTCTTGTTTAAGATATTGTATTATTGCAGCTCATTAAAAAATGTAATATATTATTAAGAAATACAGATTAATAGTCATCTCTAATAGTTAAACTTATGTTTTCAACATACACAGATATGTATGTAGGTAGATAGAAGTTCATTAAACATTTCAAAGACCTACAGAATATGGCATTTAATATGTTTAATAACCTAATGCTTTTCATGACAGTAAAATATGTCTGCTCCTGGCAACACCAATTACTTCAAAGAGGATGATAGGTATCAAAGAAACTCCATATAGAGTTTGTTTTGTTTATGGCAAAAGCTAGCAAAGAAACTGTCCTCACCTCAATTGCTGACAGTTACTGTCTAAACTGGACCAGCAATCAAGAAAGGTGACTGTTGAACTTTGCCAGGATAAGGTTGGACAGTCCTTAAATATACCCTTATTCACAGCAAAGTCTGTTATATATGCTAGGCCTGTTTGTCAACATTGAATGGTTCGACATTACAGAGGAACTTTGGGTGACACTCCAGTTAGCCTGATGTCCCAGTCATTAGGTATCATTTCACACTTTGCCAAGTCCCAGTGGATTAGATAGTGTTATTATAATTCTTATTTAATAAGTATTTAAGTGTATATAGTTTTACTACATTAAGGTCAAAACATTTCTTAATTATACAAAAATGGGGAAATGCTGTGGAATAATCCTCCTTAGTTTATTAAAGCACTGATTGGCCAGTAGCCAGGGAAGAATTATAGGTGGTAAAACTAAACTGAGAATGATGGAAAGAAGGAGGGCAAAATCAGGAGAAATACCAGCCAGCTGCTGAGAAAATAGGACATATAGAAAATTAGGAAACAAGCCATGTGTTACTCAGCAAAGCATAAATAGAAATATTGGTTAATTTAAATATAAGAGTTAGCTAATAACAAGCCTAAGGTATTTATTGAGAACTTATAAGAATTATTAAGCCTCCAAACCAATTATTTTGAATGTGGCTGCTAGGTGTTTGGGAATAGGTGGATGGGACAGAAAATGCTATTAATAAAAATACCTACAACACAAATCAAAAATAATTCATTGCTGAGTATTACCAACACTAATGTTTGTTGCATGAACAGCTCCATCTTGATCTTTCTCATCTCATTTTTCTCCATCTAGCTCTTCCCCATCTGGCTTTTCCTCATCTTCTATCTCATCCTTCTAGTCCTCATCCTATAATCTATTCTCCCCCAGTCTCTGAGGTTTACAGTTATATACCCATGCAGTAGCAATTCTCTGGCTAAGACAAGCTCACCAAGCTTGAATTCTTACAGGGTCATCAAGACAGATAAAAGTTTTCCTCAGGCAGTGACTATTAGGCTTTATTTTATAGCCCAAAAATGGGAGTGATTAAAGGAGGAGGTCAACTAAGAGCTAAAATCAGTTCATATATCACAAAAAGAGATTTTATGTGCTCAAACTATATTCCTAAAGGTGGGTTAGGTAAAATGTTAGTAGTCTATTATGTTAGTGTAAATCATGAGTAAAATAAAACTGGTTGTTTCTTTAGGATTTTAACTGTCTCAGTAACTTGGCTGTGTTGTTTACTGGCAGGGCAGGGATGTTTAGGCAGCTGTGCCACAGCTTGATGTACCTGATATACAAAAAACCCTTTTGTTCTAAGTTAAATGTCAAAAGGGAAGTTCTAGAGATACTGCTAAGGTTGTAAAGGAGGGTCTGAACTTAATTTGCACAAGAAACAAAGCTATGGGCCCAATGTCTGCCTAACCTAGGTGACAGGCAGTGTATTCATAAGGGTGTTTACCTTAATTCAGGAGATTAGCAATTGGTCTGAAATGCTTATTCTGTCTGCCATTTTGGCCTTGGATTCTTGAGATGTGTTTCAGATAAAATACACTGTTAGGAGTTTATGGGGAAGTTATGAGAGCACATATGGAATTCATAGCAGGAAACAGCTGATATATTAAAAACCAAATAATACTAAATACTCTTTGAGATTTGGCTTTTCCTCTGGAATACTTCCTTGATTCTTTAAGGTATAGCTTTACCATATTCAGCTGAATTCTTACTATATCCCTTTGACTTGTAGCACTCAGTTCTCTGTTGTACAGTCATTCTGACTGAGTTTAACCAAAAACCTTTCAGAATATTTTATGTGACAGATGCCAGATTACTATTATCAGCTTTATAGCAATTTCAAATTGAAAAAAAAATGATATGGGAGCTTTTTTCACACTCAAACAATGTATGTGAAAAAAGTAATTAAATGCAAAAAAAGTTTGGGATAAAGTGCTGTGAATTTTGCTCTGTATGCTGTGAATGTGTTGCTCTGATTGGTTGATAAACAAAATTCTGATTGGCCAGAAGCCAGGCAGGAAGTATAGGTGGGATAAACAGACAAGGAGAAATCTGAGGAGAAGCCTGAGTCAGGAGATGCTAGCCTGCCATCCAGGGAGCATTATGTAATGACACACAGGTAAAGCCACGGAAAACATGGCAACATATACATTAACAGAAATGGGCTGAGTTTAAATTAAGAGCTAGTCATTGGTAGGCCTGAGCTAATGGCTGAGAGTTTTAATTGATGTAAGTTTCTGAGTGATTATTTTCTAAGCAGCTATGGGGTTGATGGGGCTGGGCAGGACCAGAGAAAACTTCAGGTAAAATAAAGAACTGATATTCAAAGAAGAGCAGATTGAATAGATTCAGATTAAAAATGAACAGTCTTTCCATAATAACCAAAAGGAAGAGTGAAATTGTGATGGTCATCTTTAAATTACAACATACTAAAACTTAAATTAACTTCAGAAGAGAACCTAAGTTGAGGAAATGTCTGTATCAGTTTATTCTGTGGCGCATCTGTGTAACACTGCCTTGATTATTTTAATTGATATAGGAGTTCCCACTGTGGGCAATGCCATCCCTAGATCCTGAACTGTATAAGAAAATGAGGTGAGTATAAGAATGTGTATGAGCCAGCAAGAATTATCTTCTTTCATGATTTCTTCAATAATTCTTGGCTATGAATTGAGTCATAAATAATACTGTATGATCAGAGGTAATACTATATGGTATACCAAGCTGGTCTAACAGTAGGTTATTGTTTTGAGTTCTCAGATTTACTTTCCTCTTTTGTGGGACTGTAAACTACAATTTTAAGCTAAATAAACCCCTGGTAATTAAAAAACAAAACAAAAAAATCTCATGGTATTGACATAGAAGGAGACATTTGATCAATGGAGTCAAATGAAAGACCAACATGTCAACACATATCTATGGAAACATAATTTCTGATAAAGAAGCCAGGAATACACACTGGAAAGAAGAAAGAGTATTCAACAAATGGTGCTGGTCAGTATGTAGAAGAATGCAAATAGATCCATATTTATGACCTTACACAAAACTCAAGTCCAAGTAGAGCAAAGACCTTAACATAAAACCAGACCCACTAAACCTGATTGAAGAGAAAAATAAGGATTTTTTTGAACACATTGGCACAGAAGATGACTTCCTAAGCAGAATTCTGATAGAGAAGGCAATAAGATCAACAATTAATGAATGGGATCTTATGAAACTGTAAAGATTGTATAATGCAATAAGACAAAATGCCAACCTACAGAATGAGAAAGTATTTTCACTAACATCCAACAGAGGCCTAATATCTAAAATATATAAAGAACACAAGAAACCAGACACCAATAAACCAAACAACCAATTAAAAATGGGATACAGACCTAAACAAAGATACTTCAATAGATAGATCTCAAGTGGCTGAAAAAAAAAAAAAACTTAAAGAAAATTCAATGTCCTTAGCTATCAGTAAATGCAAATCAAAAATACTTCCTGTTAGAATGGCTAGGATTATTAACAGAAAGGACAGTTCATGCTGGGAAAAATGGAGAGCCAAAGGGAAGACAAATTTGTACAGCCACTATAGAAATCAAAATGGTGGTTACTCAGAAAGTTTGGAATGGATCTACTTAAAAAATAGTTATATGACTTTTGGGTCCATATATAAATGAAACTCCTTCTTAACATAAGGATACCTACTCAACTGTGCTCATAGCATATTTATTCACAATAGCTGGAAAGTGGAAACAACCTAGATGTCCCTCAACAAAAGAATGCATAAAGAAAATGTGCTGCATTTCAAAACTGAGTATTACTTAGCTGTTATAAAAAAATGACACCATGAAATTTGTAGGTAGATGGATGGAACTGGAAAAAATAATCATTCTGTGTAGGGTAACCCAGAACCAGAAAGACAAACAAGGTATATACTCACTTATAAATGGATATTAACTGTTAAGTAATTAATAATCATTCTACAATCAGAGACCCAGGCAGGCTTAATAACAAGGAAGGCTCAAGTGGACATGCATGGAATTCCCTGGAATTGAGAAATAGAATAGATTTTGCAGATGGACTAGGGGTGGGTGGGTATGAGAACAAAAGGGATCAAGCAGGGTTGGGAGGATGGAGGGAGAGAGTACAAGAATTGGTGGGCATTAGGTAGGTAATGTGGAACATTAGTGCATTGGAAACCCTGTAGAATTCACAAGGGTGACCCTAGAGGGTAGTCCTAGTAATGGGATTAAGGAGTCTGTTCCAGGCATCTGTTATAACCAGGCAAGGCTTCCAGTAGTGGGACTGGGAAACCAACACAGCCAAAAAAGTCTTTGATCTAGAGTTTACTCTGCCTGAAACATATGCTGGTGCAGAACTTGCACAAGTGACCAACCAATGACTAGTCTAATTTGAAGTCTATGCCTTGAGAGGGAGTCTATGTATGACACCACCTACGTGGCTAGGAACCAAAAATTGGATTGCCAGAGACCTAGGATAGAACCAAACACTACTGGCAAAAACAAACAAACAAATGAATAATAGATGAAATGATCCCTAATTATATTCTGCTATACTCCTATATCATTACCTAGCCCAACTGTCATTTCTCAGAGAGGCTACCTCTGGCAACTGCTGGGAAAATAAGCAAAGACCCCCAACCAAACATTAGGCAGAGCTTGTAGAATACCAGAGAAGAGGGAGAAGAAGGAAGATGGGAGCCAGGAAGTAGAGAACATGGCACACAACTAAGCAGGGCTTACAGGGGTAACAGAGCATGAAGCAATAATCATAGAGCCTAGGTATGCACTATGTCATCTACATATATGTTATGGTTGTGTACCTTGGTGTTCTTATGGGACTCCTAACAGTGGGAATGGGCTATCCTTGATTCTCTACCTGCTCTTAGGACATGTTTTTCTACTACTGGGTTGCCTTGTTCATCCTTGATATGAGGTTTTCTGCCTAGTCTTATTGCATCATGTTATACTGTCTTCAGTTGGTATCCCTGCAAGGCCTGCTCTTTTATAAAAAGTAATGAAGCAACTGTGAATCTGGGGGGTGGGGGAGTGGGTTGGGAACTAGGAGAAGAAGAGGGATGGGATGATAGAAAGAGGTGTACTATATGACAGGAGAGAAAATAAAATGAAAATAAAAATAAAAACAAAAGAAATCTCAGGATGTATAAGATCATTGCATCTTTTGAATCTCAGTCCTGTCCTAGCTTTCAAGCTGAGTCTCATTCTTCTGCATGCCTTTCTTTCTCTTTTAGTGTTACTATTTCTACTCTGAGTTGTTTATGGGGTATTTTGTTAACATAATCATATTGTATAAAAAATTATCAATGGAAGACACTATTGCAGTCCACACTCTGAAAAGTGGTAATTCATGTTTGAAAGTTCCCAATTCCATATCTATTTAACCTAATCAATATTTCTGTATTTTTCTCATTAAAAATTACTACAATTTAAAAAAATGAATCAATTAAAAGTTGAGGGGTTGCTGTACAAATTATTCCACATTCTTAACAAAGCTCATTCCTTCTTTTCAATTTCAGAATTTAGTTAGTAGATTCGACCATTTTTTCCCACCATAGTGGTGATAAGCAGCAGCAATAACAGGAAAACTCCATGAACTTGGTGTTCTTAATCTCTGCTTCCTGTTCCAGACCAAGGTCTTTGCCAAAAGTGTATTAAATTTTTAGATTTTCTCAATGAACATTTTCTTTACATATTCTAAAAAAATCTCTCTTCATTTTGCTTCTGTCTTAATTATTTTTAAAGATAATGACATCATACTAAACAGTTGAAGACAAGTATGTGTAGCAGGTGAAATTTTCAATCCCTTTAGAGAGAAAAAAGGATGATAGTCTGAGACTTCATACCAATTTGCCTGCATTGTTATTACTGTTGTTCTGATAAAAAGCCATTGATAGCATGAAGTGGATTGTGATTTTTGATCATGGTGGTGTTTTTTCCAAGTAAATTTCCATCTTATATTAAAAAAAAAATAGAAACAGCAGAATGATACCTTAACATTCAAATTTACCTAATGAATTTATTTACCTGCATGTTAATAATGCTCTCCTTTGTTTTAGTTGGTGTTTGACTTTTGATCTGGGACCTCCTGCATAACAAGTAAGCCATTCCTTACTGAGCTATATCCCACTGACTTTTCTTGCTTCATGTTAACTGCTTGGGCTACAGGACTAGAACTTTAGTGTTTCAATCAAAGCTGAAATAGTGGAACAACTTTTTTCTTTAAAATAGTGAATGATTCCACTTTGGTGATGTCCAACACTGAATCTCCTGAGGGAAAGGAGAGGAAGGCTGGAAGGAGTTGATGCACTTTTAACCAAGGTTGACTATGTGATTTTCTCCAGGAAAAGTAACCAACACTGTGTCTTCTGGAAGTTAGTAAAAAAAAACAAAACAAAACATTTAGCCCAGTCAGCAGTGCTGTAAATTTCCAAACATCAGCTAGACAGAATTGAATTCAATCTTTTATGCGCCTTGGGATACATCCAACACACTTCTTATTTTCCTCAGAAATCCTGCTGACTTGGAGCAGGTGTGTCTTAAAATAACAAGAACTCATCAAGTTGCAGTTGTTATCTTTCTGATGGCTCCATCTTAACTCCTTCCTGTTGTGTGCACCTGGCCACATAAGCACTGTGCCTTCTTCCAGGCATACAACATGCAGTCCCACAGAAAGTTTGGTGATTTCTTTTTTTCTCTTGGTGTTGTTCTTGAACATAAAAAAGGATTGTTGTATTGACAATGGTTGGTAGACTTTAACAGTAGAACTGACTTGAAAAGAGAGATTTCAAAGCCAAGAGACCTCCCATGAATATTTTCCCAACATTCCACTAGTTTATTTAAGAGTAACAAGGGAGGAATTCTTCAATATATACATAAGCACTTTATCATGACTGACGATGTAAATCTTTCTTTTGAAATCAGACTAACAGAGATAAACTTAATAGCGGTGACATTGACCTCTATTTAAGTTAAATTCTTGGCATCAATGTGTGTAAGCAGATTAATAAAACATTCCAATGCTGATAAGAAATACAAGTAATAAGATTTTTTTAAAAGATAATAAGATTTAAAAAGTTGTTTTTATAAATATGTACCATTTTGTAACTTGAAAGTTTTCTGTTAACATGGAATATATCTAAAACGTAGTATATATTTCATTTGCCTAAAATCTGTAAAATATAATTGTTTTATTTTTATTAATATAAAAAATATAAAACCATACAGTTATGTACTATCTGTCAGAATATATTCTTGAATAATATATGTCATTGATAGACTAGGTTTATAGGCCATATTAGTAAGAAACAGGAATAGATTCTTAAAATTTTATATTTTATTTTACTTTAATTGCATTTTATACTATTTTATACTTTTAATAGATAAAATGTATTTCAGATTTTTCCCTCAATTTGCATAAGTACTTATTAGGATAAGATACAGTTATACCTGTCTTAATGTTAACTGCCAGCAGTCACATTCCTGTGTGTGTGTGTGTGTGTGTATGTGTGTGTGTGTGTGTGTTCATGCACAAGCATGTGTATGAGTGTATAGCATTGCGACATTTATGTATTTTTGCATGTATACTGATAATGCACATATTCTCTAAGAATATTCAAAAATAGATCTCATTACAGTGGCATCAAAAGGAAGAATTCAGTTAGCTAATTAATCATATTAATGTGAAATTCCCTTATATTTTGCAACACACTTTAAAATAGAAATTCTTATGCTTTCTTTTTACTACCTTAGAACCCATTGATTTCCCTACTTGTTTTCACTGAATTATATAATTTTATCATTTATATTTAGTTCTGTGTCCAGTGCAAATTATTCTGACCTGATGTAGCTGATGTTTCTATCTTGGTATATGCTAATATCAACAGCTTTCCTTCAAATTGTTATTCTTTTCTGTCAAATTTCTTTGCCTATTCTTCAGGAAAATAAAATTGACTTCTGTGTTATTTAACAGGTTATTTTTTTATTATATTTGTCTTTTAATTTTAGCCATCAGCCATGGGTTCCCATGTCCTTCCCCCTCCCGCCCCTACCCCCACCTTCTCCCAGCCCCTCCCCTCCATTACCATCTTCTCCAGGGCCAAGAGTCCCCTAGGGATTCAGCTCAACCTGGTAGATTGAGTACAGGCAGGTCTAGGTCCCTCCTTCCAGGCTGAGCAAAGTGTCCCTGTGTAAGCCCAAGGTTCCAAACAGCCATCTCCTGCACTAAGGACAGGTCCAGGTCCCACTGCCTGGGTGCCTCCCAAACAGTTCAAGCTATTCAATTGTCTCACTTATCCAGAGGGCCTGATCCAGCTGGGGAGCTCCATAGCTTTTGGTTCATAATTCTTGTGCTTCCATTAGTTTAGCTATTTGTCCCTGTGCTTTTCCAATCTTGGTCTCAACATTTCACACACTTACTCCTCTTTCTCAACAACTGGAGTCCTGGAGCTCCTCCTGGGACCTGGCTGAGGGATCTCTGCATCCACTTCCATCAGTTATTGGAAGAGAGTTCCAGCATGACAGTTAGGGTGTTTGGCCAACTGATCACCAGACTAGGTCAGATCAGGCTTTCTCTTGACCATTGCCAGTAGTCTACAGTGGATGTATTATTGTGGATTTCTGGGGACCTCTCTAGCACTTTGCTTCTTCCTGTTCTCATGTGGTCTTCATTTATCATGGTCTATTGTTGAAACAATCAATCAATGGGACCTGTTGAAACTGAGAAGCTTTTGTAGAGCAAAGGACACAGTCAATAAGACAAAGCAACAGCCTATAGATTGGGAAAAGGTCTTCACCAACCCCACATCTGACAGAGGGCTGATATCCAGAATATATAAAGAACTCAAGAAATTAGGCAACAAAATGCCCAACAGTCCAATTAAGAAATGGACTATAGAACTAAACAGAGAATTCTCAACAGAGGAAGTTCAAGTGGCTGAAAGACATTTAAGGAATTGCTCAACATCCTTAATTATCCAGGAAATGCAAATCAAAACAACACCTTACACATGTCAGAATGGCTAAGATCAAAAACACTGAAGACAGCTTATTCTGGAGAGGATGTGGAGCAAGGGAAACTCTCTTCCACAGCTGGTGGGAATGCAAGCTTGTACAGCCACTTTGGAAATCAATATGGCACTTCCTTAGAAAATTGGGAATCTATCTCCCCCAAGACCCAGCTGTAGCACCCTTGGGCATATACCCAAGGAATGCTCAATCCTACAAGGGCATTTGCTCAGCTATTTTCATATCATCACTATTTGTAATAGCCAGAACCTGGAAACAACTGAGATGCCCATCAACTGAAGAATAGATAAAGAAAATGTGGTACAAATACACAATAGAGTACTACTCAGCAGAGAAAACAACTCTTTCTCCATAATGAGAAACAGTAACTATAGTAAGAAGTTCTATAAAATCTAATAATACCATGAGAATAGCATATAATTATGACTTGCAAACAGAATCAGAAGAGCTTTGAGCCACTTTACTTAAATTTCCTGATATAACCTGCCTTTCTTGATTTGTTTGAATCAGAATAGAATGTAGAGGCTCCAGAAATTGGTGTTCCATATTCCCCATACAATGTGAGGAAGGATACAATTAGTTCTCTTCATAAACTGCAGTGTCTCTCTCCATCTCTGTCTCTGTCTCTGTCTCTGTCTCCTTCCCTCTCTCTCTCTCTCTCTCTCTCTCTCTCTCTCTCTCTCTCTCTCTCTCTCTCTTGTGTTTTGAGACAAGACTGGGTTTCTCTGTGTAGTTTTGTTGGCTGTCCTGGATCTCATTCTCTAGACCACATTGGTCTCAAACACATAGAGATCCACCTGGCTCTGCCTCCCAAGTGCTGGGATTAAAGGCGTGCGCCACCACTGCTCAGCCTGAAGTCTCTTTCTTTTGAGATATTTGTCAATAATCTTTCTCTAAAAATTACTGCAAGCTCTTTTCCAAGGTTCATTTTCTGTCCATAATGAGAAATTTTCAGCATTAGTAAAAGGTACGAGGATTTCTGCAGGATCTATTCCTGAAATTGACAAAGCCTTAATTTTCCTTCAGAAACCCTTTTTATATAGGTATTTATTTTTAAATCTCTTTATGTCTATTCATTCTAAGATACCATCTTCTCTCTGCACTGAATTCCTATAGGAGAACACATAGAAGGTGAAATAACCAGATTATAATCAAGTTCTCCTACAAATGATGCAGATCCTGTAGTTTCTTTTCTACCAAAGCCAATTCTCTCACAGCCACACCTGATAATTTTCCTGGACTATTTAAGTCCTTATCACTTCGTACCGTTTAAAGGTTTAAAATAAAGTACTTAGTTCTTGAATTATCTTTCCAACTGTGGGTCAAAGACAGTTAATATCTCCAAGAAATTTTTGAAAATCATTAAGAATTTATAATTTATCTCTCCTGATTTGTACTTTCTATGGTTGAATTTTTGTAAACCTATTATATCTCTTAGGTAATTACTAGCATCTCCTCTTTGAATTTTTTTGGGGGGAGCAATTTGTAATCCCCCAAAAGGCAAACTTTTCTTTGCTTCTTTAAACATTTTCTCTAAAGTATCTGCATCTGAATCAGCTAGTAAGATATGATACATATAATGATAAGTTATAGATTGAGTAAACTGATTATGAATTACTTACAAAAGCTGTTATACAAAATATTGATACAAAGTAGGGCTGTTTAATATTTCATATGGAAGAATTTTTCACTAATTTTTTTAAAAGAATGGGGGTTATGTGAAGGCAAACTTTTCTCTCTCCTGTTCTTGTAAAGGTTTAGTTAAAAAAAAAAAGCAGTCTTTCAAATCAATCACCATAATAGACCATTTTTAAGTAATAGAGAAGACACGGGTCTTCCAGGCTGTAAAGAGTCCATTGGCTGAATCATCTTATTAACACTCCATTTTCTAACTTTCTTTTTTAATGACAGATATAGTTGAATGCCAAGGACTTGTCAATTCTTCAATAGGTTGAGTGTTTCACTGCTGCCGTACGAAGTTTTCTAATGCCTATAATTTTTTTCTCTTTTCAAAGGATGTTCCATCCAGACAGGTTTGTCATTTAACCATTTTAAAAATAGGCTGTTGGCACCTCTGAAAGATCAGCAGCTATTGTGCGCTGTTTATATACAACTTGAATGGTCAGTAGCTGTTCTTTATTATACCTGTTTAATATTTTTCTCAGAAACAAAAGTTAGTTACTGGTTTGTTTCTGAGATTGGAGAAATGTTATTCCAGGTATTCCATTACATTCTGGCAATAAAGCTTGCTTTGAATCAGAGGGTGGAGCTGTTGCCTGAAGACAGAACATACCAGTCATGTGCTTGTGGCAAGGGAGAAAGACAGTTGGCAGCTGTGGTTCCAACTGCTGCAAAGCTAGGGGTAAGCAGATATCTCATGATTTCTTGCCCTACGTTGGGTGTTAGTTATGGGTTTATCTAATTATTCTTTTGTTGTTGTTTTGTTTGTTTGTTTTGATTTTTCAAGACAGGGTTTCTGTGTAGTTTTGGTGCCTGTCCTGGATCTCACTCTGTTGACCAGGCTGACCTGGAACTCAGAGAGATCCCCTTGGCTCTGCCTCCTGAGTGCTGAGAGTTTAAAGGTGTGCACCACCACCTCCCGACAGTATCTAATTATTATTTTTCATTAAAAAATCAGGAGTCAAATATCAGGGAAAGAACCAGAACAATCAGAGACGTGCCAAAGAAGTGACCATTGACCTCTTATCTTTACCCTTCCTTCATCAAAAAAGGCTGAGATCCCCTCTAAGTCCTGCCTTACTACTTCGTGAATTTCTAACTGTCCTCAGTCTCCAAAAACCTTTATTACTAATTTTGGTAAGCTAGTGGCTAGCTCTGCCCTCTGACTCAAAACAGGCTTCATTGACAGAATACAATCAAAATATCGTACAACAGGAATGGGATCAGAGTAGGGTAAGGGGAGAGATGGACATGAGAAGAGAGAGGGAAAATTGCAGCTGGGATGTAAAATAAATAAATACATTTATTTAAATATAACTGCTGAATCAAATTATGCTACAGAGCTATAGTAATAAAAACAGCACTAAACAATATATGTCATAATTAAAACTATAATATACATATACCTATATAAATGTGTATACACACACACACACACACACACACACACACACACACATATTTTGACCCTAAAGCTCCTTTGAATTTAATGATGACTTTGTTTCCTGTCTTTGTGAGATTCCTGAGAGTGCAAACATGTGATTACCTTTGTCGTTTTCTGTTCTGTGTGCCTTTCTTGGGATATATTTCTTGGATCTGTTTTTATGAATTGTCCTCTTCTAATGTGGTACTTTTTTTTCATCTCATTGTTTTATTTATATTATTATTGTCCCTTAAAAAACCTGTGTGTTTTTTAATGACAGACACAACCAAGGTTAGAGCAGAAATGCATATTGGTTTAATGTTATCTTGCTCCTCACACTAAATAAATGCATTTTCCAACTCATATTCCAAGTAGAAAATTATTTCTTCACAGAGTGCATAGTAGAACAAAATGTGTTAGTCTTTAATAAATATACATTAGATTTTCCTCACAAAAACTATTATTTCCCTATGTCCATTCTTCTGGGACAGCTCCTTTAAAATTCACTACCACAGTCAGTAGAAAATTATAGAGTTGATAAAAAGCTAAATTTGGGGTTATGTTTGGTTGATAAAACATTTATAGTGGATGGGAACAAAGCATACATAAATTGTAAATATAAGATTTTAAATAAATTTATGGTGAATTTATGATGCTAAGATGACAAAAAATTATTCAAGCATCAATGATATCATCACAGAGAAAACTGCCTTGTAAAAATAAATATAAAGCTGCTAGATATGATATTTGTTGATACTGAGGAGGTGTGCTTAATATGAAATTATTGCTAGAAATGAAGATAACTTTCCCAGTGAGCAAAGTTGTTATTTCATTTCCCTCCAGGATAAAAATAAATAGCACACAGAAGTAGTGCATGGAGAGCAACTGCAGCTCAGAAGGAAGAAGACTGAGTTTCTTCTGGAGAACTGTTTCTTACTTGAAAAGCTAAAACTTCTCATCTCAACATCAGACTCCTTCCTACAGTCTAAATGACAGATCTTGTGGAGATCCCCATTTATTTAGAACTTAAACTGAAACGCATATAATTACTAAAACTACATAAGACGTGTATTTCTTCAATTCTTGTCCTATTCCATTCATTCATAATTACAAAATTATCTCTGCTTTATGGGGCAATGAAATGGATGGTCAAATAAAATACTGAAAACTTAAACAAAGAGGCTTTTGAGAAGATGAGAGAAATCTGAGTGTCTTATCCTCTTTCTGCCTTTTCTATAAACTTAGCACTTAAATGTATTTTGCTACCATGGAATCAAAATAATAAAGTGCATCATTATATTATTTTATATTGGCATAAATTTCCTTGAATGACCAATGCATATTTCATTCTTCTAAGTTTGTGAAAATCACAGAAGTTAACATATCTCATGCTAGTGTTCAATACTGAAGGATGGTGGTGGTGTGACCTTTAACATGGGAGACTGTTGAAAATAATTGGGTTAAGGGAGTGATGTTCATGGAAGGCATTAATAGCTCATTAATGAGTTAATTCTTAGACAGTAGATTACTATAAAGCAAGGACACCTCATGTACTTTTTTTTTCTACATTAACTGGCTTCACCTGTTACATACCATGCTGTAACTCAGTCAAGGATTCCTCGCCCACAGATTATTTTCACACCCAGTCACCAAAATATAAATCACGAAATCCTCCCTACTTTAAAAGATATCCAGCATTTGGAATTTTGTTATAGCAATACAAAATGGACTATGGCACATTCCAAAACAGTTTATAAATAGAGAAACTGGGACCTGTAACTTAAAAAACAAAACAAAAATCCTGAATATAAAATAACTTTGATTCTTTTTTATCAAAAGCTTAGTAAAATAATGTGTATAAAGTCTTAGCATGGACCTGGAGGGATGGTTCAGCAGTTAAGAGCACTGGCTGTTCTTCCAGAGGACCTTGGTTTAATTATTAGCACGCACGTAGCAGCTCACAACTGCCTGTAACTCCAGTTCCAGGGGATCTGACACCTTCATACCAATGCGCATAAAATAAATTTTAAAGAAGTCTTAGCATGGAAATGACAAAAAAGTAAATATGCAGATCAATAAGATAGATGACCCAGAAATAAATCCATATATCTCAAGAGAACTAATCTTTAACATGTCAAAAACATACATGCATAAATAACAGTCACTCTTTCTTATTCAAAATATATTAATTAAAACCCAAAAATAACTATGCAATATGTGTGATAATAAAATTAAATATCCTTTAAATAGATTAGTTATCCAGACTGATGATTAATTATTTAGTTAAAATGTCTAATTATTTTTCGGCATCATGTACATTGATCCACAAATAAGTAATTTCTTTGATAGCCTCTCATACCAGGTTCATTATATTTGAATTAGAGATAATAAGTCTTAGCAATTAAATGTAAAGCTCTAAACATGCATGTAAACCATTATAGGAAAAAACACAGTACACATATGACCATATTTTTCTTTTTAAAATGTCTATTGAATAAACTTTAGTTTATAAACATACAATCTACTTTGAAAGCAGGGGTATATGACTACTTGTAGATAATTTATTGAACTTAAGAAAATGCTAGATTTGTGGATCAGGACCATGTAGTAATACAGTAATCAGTTTTTAGTAAATGGTTATAGTTAATGGTTGGATAACTATAACATATTTTTAAGAACAGAATTCTTTAAAGAGAACTGATTGGATATTTAAATTTTGTAGTTAATTAAAATAATATTTTTATTATATATTCATATACTATATAAACTATAAATACTACTATGTAAAATTAGAGTTATATTTAAATTAATATTTAAAGGCAAATGGTTGGGTAACAATAGCATATTTTAAAGAACATAAATGATTGCATATGTATGAATGTTTGTATTGTTTCATATGTGCACATAACTATAAATGTTTACTATGTTTATTTCCATACGTATCATTCAGATAATTTGGGAACATTTATTAAAGCAACTAGCCAGATATCTAATCTTAAGGTTTCTTAGAAATGATCCAAATCAATAGTTCTGTTTTGGGCCTGGAGCAATGGCTTTGCACTGAACAACATCTGGCTGCATTAAGAGGGCAAGAATTCTACGCTCAGTACCCACATGGCAAATCCCACGCTTCTGTAACACCAGTTTCAGGAAATAGGACACCTTCTTCTGGCCTTCATGGGTACATCATACATGTGGTATATATACATACATACAGGCAAACACTCAGACACAATATTAAAAACAATAAATAATAAAATTAAGTGATAAAGGATTTCAAAATGGTTTTTAATTAATTTTCTATTATATTTTTGTTTTCCTGTAACTATATTAACATAAAAGTTTTGGAACAGTTGTTGACCTAATTTATAGCCAGTAGAATGAATCATGAAATATTGATTACAAAATGAATACTTGTGTCCCAGGAAAGTCATATGTTATACTCTAGGCAGCATTTCTTGAGCATTTGTGAAATAATTAGTTCTTACAGAAACAAGAAGAGGAAATAACTCCTCTCTACCAAGTGAGCATATAAAGAGAAATTTCTCATCTGTATAGCATTGAAAGAATGTTCACAAAAATGTGATTCTGGTTGTAAACTAATCTCATACTTCCAGTCAACAAAAATATGAGATGAACTAAATGTTTTTGTTTGTTGTTTAAACTACCCAGTCTGTTATAAAGATTTAGCATAAAAACAGGCACTTATACTTTAGCATCTAGACGAAGGAACTAACAATGAAGTTAATATGACATTACAATCAGCATGGAAAATAATTCCCAATAAATGTTGTTTGTCTTGACAGTGAGAAAACCCCTAGTGAAATCTAACTAAACTTTTTTACTTGTAATTTTTGAAGAATGTTAGCAAATACAATATAGAGAGTATTATTATGAACAAAATAGCATTATAAATATTGAAATAGTACTAAATCAGTAATCACTGAGGATTTTAAAAATAATATGATTTGTACATGCATTTATTTACTTTGTGTTTCTATGTGTGTACTTTATATGATTCATGTAGGGTCAGGGACAATTTATCAGAGTTGGTTGTAATGATGAAACCCCTTAATCCCAGCACTCAGGAGGCAGAGGCAGGTGGATCTTTGTGAGTTCGAGGTCAACCTGGTCTCTACAGAGTGAGTACCAGGACAGGCTCCAAAGCTTCACAGAGAAACCCTGTCTCAAAAACAAACAAACAACAACAACAAAAAACACAATTGAAATTTTGAACAGGAAATGATAAATTTGTCCAATCTTCTTCATTCCCTACAGTGTATCTGGAAGTCAATTACACAGTTAAAACAATTTTTTTTTGGTTCAATGTACATTTTTACATTTTATCGTGTTACATCTTTAATGTGGGTCCCCTGCTTTTAACCTTTGCTTCCCAGTGCTCTTCACTTGCAGAGTCACAGCAGCACGAGGTGACAACTGTGAGATTTGGCTCAGGGAGCAATGAAGAGCTTCGCGGTGATGAAGGAGATAATTGTGGCTCCCTGCCTTTGCTATAATTGAAAATCAAGTATACCACATTTCCCATTTAGCTTTATTGCCTGACTTCAAACCGCTCTATAGGAAGGAAAGCAACACTAGAGTAATTTCTCTGCTCTTGCTTTCCTGTCCCTACAACAGTCTGAAAGCCAGCATTAAAGAGAAACAGAACAGGCAATTAGATTTATTCAATTACAGCTGAGTGAAAGAAACACAATTATCAGTTTTATTAGTCTGAATTTGCTGCTTTCCAAATGCGTGCTTGGTAGCCTGGCTACTAGAGTTCTTCTTCAGACCAAAAAATTTGCTATAATAATCTGACATTTTATTTTACTCTGACTTTTGCTTACAATGTTTAAAATTGCTTGGTTTAGACTGGAGAGATGGCTCAAAACTACTTCCTTCTCCTGCAGAGTCTTGAGTTCAGTTCCCAGCACAAACATGGTGGCTGACAACTACTTGTACCTGCACCTTCAAAGGATCTAGCGCCCTGGTTTTTTGGTTTTGTTTTTTGGTTTTTTTGTTGTTTTTTTTTTTTGTTTTGTTTTGTTTTGGTTTGGTTTTTTTTTGTTTTTTTTTTTTTTTGTTTTTTTTTGTTTTTTTTGGTTTTTTTTTGTTTTTTGTTTTGTTTTGGTTTTTTTTTGTTTTGAGACAGGGTTTCTTTGTGTAGCTTTGCGCCTTTCCTGGAACTTGCCTTATAGACTAGGCTGGCCTCAACCTCACAGAGTTCCACCTGCCTCTGCCTTTGAGTGCTGGGATTAAAGGTGTGTGCCACCACTGCCCAGCCAGATCTAGCATACTCTTACGGCCTATGTGGGCATAAGACACACACCTAGTGCACACATATACATCCAAGCCAACACTAGCACACATAAAGTAAAATATATTTAAAAAACAGCTAGATTAATGAGTCATGATGAACATTACATCTGTCAAAAACATTAGGAAATTATATCAAGTGGCATCTTTATATTAAAGTGACTTGGAAACATTAGTTACATTATTTCAGGGGTTAATCATGATATAATCCACTACAAAGAACACCGCAGTACTTATTATTAATATCAATTCTACGAATTCTTTTAATAATGCCTGCAAAATTCGTCATGCTTTGCACGAAAATAACTAATAAACATTTAGATGCTCAGTAACACTCTGAAACTGAAACTCTCATAGCTTCTTCCTAGAACTGGATCATCTCAGCATGCTCTTAGTTGGTGGCTTTTCGTGGAAATGTATAAACATTGGAAAAGTGGATGTACATGTTTATGTGATCCCATGAAAGAGCAGACATTCGCTCTTCCAGGGCTGCCAGTTTTAAAAATCTCACAGGAAGTACTTTAGATCTGTGTTTTGATGTTTTGCTTAGTAGAGACTGTGGTAGTGTACGTAAGACTTGTAATGATTCCAGCCAGACAACATCCGAGCAATATAAGAGAAAAGTGGCTGCAAAGTCTCACCTCTTACCAAGAAACTATTTGCATCTGACACCTGGTGGCAACTGAAAACAGTTTTCTTCAATTGAGTGTCACTGGGTACATCAACAATGCTCTAGGGCAGACCTCACGCTGAGTAGTTGGCAGACACAAAACAAACTCCATGTTTTTAAGAGGGCTTTTGTTGCCTTTGCTGCCACCTGGGTCCACGGTGATACCCAGGCCCAGACTGCTGCTGAGGACTATGTATGGGTCCTGGCTATGTGTTGATGTCAGTGGCTCCTGCTGCCATGAAGGGTCATGCAGAGTCCCATAGTCTGTGCTTATACCTGAAGTCATATTAGTGCTTGAGATTCATTTGGCTATCAGAGCCACACAGACCTGGGTAGCATATACTGCCACCAGGGCCATTGTGACATCCTGACCTGAATGAACTGTGGCTAAGGGTCATGTCTGGGTCCATGGTCACACAAGAGCCAGTAGTCTGTGACTACTACTACCATTGAAGGCCAAGTGAATGCCCACGGATGGGCTGCCACCTGGGAATATGTTGGTAGTTCAATACCACTGGGTTCAAGCTGATCTGGGTGACTTGTATGCCAGCTAGGGAAATGTTGATATCTGAGCCCCAGCTGTAGCCAAGGACCATGTTAGAGTCCATGGTGCTACTCACCCTGGGTATATATTGATATCCATGCTCATGTTACCACCAAAGGCCAAATGGATGCTTAGGATCTCGGCTGCCACCTGTGGTGGGGTTGGTATTTGAGAGCCATACTACTAATGGGGCTATATAGACCGGAGTGACATGTGCTGCCAACTTGGTCCACAGCATCATTTCTGGGTCTATGGCCCAGTGTATGCAGATGTTTTCCTGTCTCAGCAATGCTCCCAAATAACTACTCAGAAACTTAATATTCATTGTAAATGCTTGGCCAATAGCTCAGGATTATTATTATCTCGCTCTTACAACTTAAATGAACCCATTTCTATTCATCTATGTATCGCCACGTGGCTCATGGCTTTATTTGTCCTCCAGCATGTCTTGCTCTGTTTGTGTGTCCTGGGAATTTCATTGACTCTACCCTTCTTTATCCCAGCATCCTTAGTTTGGTTGTCCTGCCTATACTTCCTGCCTGGCTACAAGCCAGTCAGATTTTTATTAAACCAATTCAAGTGACAGATGTTTACACTGTACAAAAGGATTATTTCACAGCAGGCCAGCTGCAGCCTTGGTCTGTGTTGATTTCTGAGGCTCCCGTTGCCATCAAGGGCCATAAGAATGTCCAGGATCTGGGCCACCACCTGAGGCCATGTTGGTGTTCTAGGACTATGCAGTTGATGGTTCCATCCTGCTCTGAGTAACCTGCAATGCTAATTGGGGCCATGGTGACATCCTGGCCTAGGCTGCTGACAAGGTCCATGTGTGGGTCTATGTTGATATTCATGGTCCATGATGCCACCAAGAGCCACATGGATGCTGGTGTCTGGGCTACTACCTAGTCCCATGTTAGTGTCAAGGGCCCTGCTGCTGCCAAGGCCATACAGATCTCAGCTCCCTATACTGCCACCTGGGACCATGGTATTGTCTGTCAGAGTCAGAGTTGCTGCCAAAGACCACATTTGGGTCCATGTCATTTTGTTGATATCAGTGGCTCCTATTACCACTGAAGACAGTAAGGATAGAGCTGCACAGAGTTAGACCCCACCCATCACAGACTGCAGCACTAGGAAGAAATGGCCATCCCCCACCAACAAACTGCAGCGCACACACAAGAGTAGGCCCTGCAGGTCGCATCGGCAACACGGTGAAGCTGCACTGTTGGTGTAGGTGCAGGTGAGCTGGCCTGGAAGGCATGAAAGTGGGATTGCTGGTCCCACTGTCTGTCACACAGTGGTGGGGTCAAAAGGGAGATGCCTCTGCGCACTTACTGCAGGAGGAAAGCTGATCCTGGGGTCAGGGGGGTAGGAGAGCTGCCCCCGATCCTCACCAGCTGCAGCGCCCAGGAGAGCGGCCCTGTACCTCACCTGGGCAGCACAGTAGAACTCATCCTATTTATAGGCACACAGGTGGTCTGGTCCTGTGAACATACATAGAGATCTGGTCCCATCTTTCATCTGCCATACGATGAAGTTGGTGAAGAAGAGATGACCTTTCCCTCACCCCACCTCTCAACTGCCTGTGGAGGATGGGAGAAAGGACCCTGAGGTCATGAGAGTGGAAGAGCAGCTGGCCCTGCCACTCACTGGCTGCAGCACACAGGAGGGCAAACCCTGCACCTCACCTGAGCAGCACACTAGAGCTAACCCTGTTGGCAGGGACATGGGTGAGCCAGCCCCGAGGGGTGAGAGTAGGAGCCTTGACCCATGTCATAGCAGCATGGGTGAAGGAAAAACGCGTTCCCAGCCCCACCCCTTGCCACCTGCGGCAGGCAGAAGAGCTGGCCTGGGAGAACAGGAGCAGGAGATCTGGCACTGTACCTCACCAACTGCAGCGGAAGGGAAAATGGACCCTGCACCTCTCCCGAGCAAAACGTTGGAGCTGACCCCAGTGGTACAGGTAGGAGTGAACTGGCCCTGAGGGCCCGAGAGCAGGAGAACTGGCCTTGCTCCTTGCTGCCTGCTGCATTTGGTGAACGAACTGGGACAGTGCTGGAGAGCTTACCTGATGGTGTTGATGGAAAGCTGGCAGGCTGATCAACTCAGCCACCACCAGAAGTAGGGTTATTAGTTGGCACACCCCAATATCCACCTAGTATATGAACTTCTGGAGCATATGAAGGGGCTAGACCTGCAGATGCAAAGATGGAGGATCTCTATGACACAAAGCAGCAATAAGCTACCTGACAGGAGTCCCAGTGAGGGCCCATTATTGAGGGTATTGCAGAAGCCAGAGGCCTCAAACCAAACCAATGATTCATTGCAATGACCACTGACAAGTAAAGATTTATAAACTAAAGGTTATACTGTGACTCACTGTGTCACACTACAGCTTCCATACCAAGACTTTTATAATATATATTAGCTTGGTTGTTTGTTGGCTTGGCTTGTTTTTCTTTTGAATTGTGTTTTGTTTTGGGGGAGAGGTTGCAAAGGTGAAGAGCTATCATGAGAAGATGGGGAGATGGATGGGATTGGGATGCATGATGTGAAACCCACAAAGAGTCAATCAATCAATGAATAACTAACTAAATAAATGAAAGAGTGAAATGAATAAATAAATAAACAAACCACACATTTATAAACAAAGAAAACATGGGCCTGAGGAGATGACTCAGCAAGGAACTCACAGCTACCTATAATTATATGTCCAGGAGATCGGATTCCCTGTCTGGTCTCTGAGGACACTCTACATGCAGCACTCATTCTCACGAACAAAAACATGTACTCATGAAATAAATCTTAAGTAAGTGAGTATTTTTTTATTTATACATTTATCCTAAGTGGTCTAATACATTTAGTAAAGGGAATCATATTATAATATTCCCTATAAAAAAAGGGATATAAATGGCTTAAACTACTTCTAATTTGTTGCAAATGTAACTTCATATATCCCAAAGTTAATGAGCCTCAGCTAAAGGTGCATTGAAGAGATACTCACACAATCCTGAGAAATTAGACAGGGCAGAAGCCTTAGCAGCAATAATGGAAAAACACATGGAACATTCAAAGGAATAAAACAGAAAATAAGAAGAACTGTTTGTTAGAAACACTGAAAATGCAAAACAACCATTAAAATATGAGGATGTTTTATCTGCTCTTACTTCTCACACAGCGTGTAGAAGTGCCTATGATGTTCTTCAACTTTGATAATTAATTGGACACTTTTAGACAAGCCACTGAATAAATGTTAGTACCACAGTTAGGGATCGCTGTATTTCCAAAAACAAAGAAGTGAGAATACAAAACAATCCCCTCATGAGACTGTGCTAACTTCCTGTCACTGAAATGTAACAATAAGTTCAAAGGACTGCTGACCTGGAAGACATCAAGTAATGGGATGATTGTGAGAACATTTCCAATTTACTATGGGGCTTAGGTTACCCTTCAGAGATGAGCTGGTACTTCATGGTCCAAAGTGACCATTTAGAGTAATGGAGATAAGAGATACATCATTATCAGCAGGTTGCTCCAGTGGTTCATATGTCTACTCAAAGGAGTTGAGGGGAAAACTGTTAGTATTTAAGTGGCATTAGGAACATGTCCTGAACACGACAAGACCACAGAAGAGTTTTATTAAAGAGGATAGAGGTGACAGGCCTGTGTGAAACACACGTGAGTGAAGAGATAAGGGGGCTCATGCAAGATGGCACCAGCTTTTTAAAGGTTGGGCCGCACATGCGTACAGGAACTCCTGTGGGTACTCCATGCAGGTGCGTAGATAACATGGTTGTGTGTGCGCTTTACACAACCACGTAAAGCCACAGAGTCCTGGTCCTGCGAGATGTCTGACCCGGAGATGGCTATTCTGAACCGGAAATAGCTAGGTCTGAACCGGAAATAGCTAGGCGGTCCGCTGGGCAATCCCAACCATGTGGACATGTAATTCTCTATCATTCCTGACCCTCATGTTTTAGAAAAGAAAAAAATGTGGATAGATGGGTATGGGACGCCGTTTCTCTCAAAGACTGCTTCAGGCTGAATGGTGGATGTTGATTGGTTCTTGGGGGGAGATGGGGAAACTGCCTGAAGTTCTGGGATGAAGTCCTGTAGCTGTGTTCATCCTCCATGGTGTGGCTGGTCCTAGGATGAAGTCCTGCAGCTGTCTGTCCTCCATGGTGTGGCTGGGAACCTTCTATCTGACAAAACACTGGTGACATAAAAAGCTTAGACAAAAGACTCATTATTATTTTGGTTTTGGAGTTGACATTTATCTGTGGTAGATCTGGTCTGTCTGGTTGGAGACATGTTAAAGGTGGCTGTGATGTTTTAGTACTCTTGGTTTTTTACCTGAGACAAGCCTTATTTGAGGTGGTTTATTTAAGGTACCTGCTTGTTTTGTTTAGCATTTGGGATATACAGGTGATCAGTTGTTGAGTATTGAACAGTGATAGATTGTTATATCCTTACTGCCTGGATATTTTGATGGTCCCTTTTGCCTCCAGCTATATGTGGCCCTAGTTGGGAAGGAAAGGGTGATACCTTATTCCTCTGGAGCTTGAGAGTGGAAGAGAACTTATTTTTTGAATTAGGTACAAGGCAAAGATCATGGCCCTGTCTATATGCACATGAGAAACACAGGCAGTAACTTTGAAATGAGACAATGAGCTCTTATCTTAGTTGGAAATCTTTCTCATTAAGTAACTCTGAAAGTACAATTAAATCTGGTGAGGTAAGTAAGGCTGTCCTCTGTTCCCGACAATAGAAAGGAGGAGTGACATCCTAAAACTCCTAGGACTGAGTAGAAGGCTCTGGTGTCCAGAAAGAAAGAAAGGGATCGCTTCCCTGCTGAGTTCTGGGTTCCCTGCTGTGTCTGTAGCCAAGCCCAGGTTTGCTGGAGGTCTTAGATTGAGGTACCCATGCATCTTGGCGCCTGGGGGCATTCAGCTGACTGGTTGTCTTTCTAGGTAGCACAAGGACAAGGCTTTTGATGGGCAGGGCATTCACTAGCCCGTGGCCTTTTTCATTTAAAACATGGACCCAACAGCTTTTGGGAGTCAGCAAGTGCCAGCATTTGGCAATTTTGTTTTCGGGCTTCTCTTTCCTGGCACACCTTAACCGCCACAGACGACTCTTTTGCCCTTGGGTTCAGGAGCCTTGTTCTCCAGATACTTAACTTTAGCCAGGAACAAGAGACATATTTTACTGTGTCCTGAATTTTCCTGATGATTGGTGGCTTAAGGACAGCTTTTGGAAGATCTGCCAGTAGGCAGACTGTAAACTGATCCTTTTGGAAGACTTGCCTGAGGCTATAAGCTGATTCCTTTTGCCTTAGGAGCCATCCTGATTATTGTAAACTTAATTGTTTAGATCTCAGCTGCTTTTAGACCAGTCTGTGGTTCTCAAGGCAGTTTGAGAATGAGTGGGTGGAGTTAAGGTAAGTTAGGGTGAGTCTTAGAAACCGCTCAAGCCCGCGCATTGAGCCCGCCCACCACCGGCGCAGAAGTCAGACAGAAAAGGTTACATGTGGCAGACGCCTTAGTGGGAAAGGAAAGAAAGGGTTTAGAACTTTAGCAGAAAGCTTGGAGATGAAGTAACTCTTATTTTCCCTTTCGCTGGCTGAAGTGCCTGCCACACTGTTATGCGGTCAGGTTTACCTGTACTGCAAAGCTATTAAGCAGCCAGATTTCCCAGTACCCGCCCCATCCACCAGTGTAAGTGAGTGGTATCTGCCCTCTGTCCCATGGCTATAGCTGAGTGGAAAATAAAAAATTAAAATAACAAACCGGGATCAGACTTCAACTCAGGCATCCTGAGAATGAAGTAAGATCTAAGATCAGCTCAAGTCCCCCCACTTTCGTCAAGGGATGGGAGGAGCTGCGACTGTGCTGCCGTGGGTCCACCCGGTAGACCCCAGATGCCATTTTTGATCCTTCTCGTCGGCAGCAAAAATGTGCCTGCCAATGCCAGCACAACCTGGACAACCCCCGGGATTGTCCGTTGCAAACATATAGCTCAGATTTCAGCCATTAGAACAGCAGACTCACTGTAAAATAATTGTGATGGTATCAATAGTGGAAAGCCACGCTTCTCATGGCTGGCCACCACCCCCAGCGGCCAGCTGGAGGTGCACGCTGGTTGGCGGAAGAATCACAAGCCATGGTTACCTTTTTAGAGCTTTATTGAGAGAGAAAGCTAAGAGCAACTCTTTCCATTTGCCTGTTTGCTGGCCAGAATTAGATAACTCCTGTAAAAGATTGGGATTTTTTGTTATTTTTTAAAGCATACTTGGTCACAGTACAGAGACAGATAAGCTTAGGAATCTTTAAGTAGGGCTGATCAAGTTGGAAGCCTTATTTCCCATGTCTGCAGCAGAGAGGCAAAAATAAAAAATAAAAATAAAAATAAAAACCGCGATCCAGAGGTCCAATTTGGGGCATCCCCAGATATCGAATATGGATCTACTTGGGCACAATCAGCCTTATCATCTCGTCAGCCAGCCGATAAGCGGGGGCCCCCACTGTGTGAGGCAAGGACTCCCCAGGAGCCCTTAACGCCCTCAGCCGCCCCGTTGGGCATGGGCCCCCAAAACGTGCCAGTTTTACACAGCCCCCAGGACGCACCTGACGGTGGTCCCTGCACGAAATATCTCAAGCTGCAGACGTGGGAGGTGGCTGGAAATCCGGGCCCGCGATGGGGGCCGGCCATAGCCAGTAAAGACCGTGGCCGGGTGTTCCCCAGTCTCAAGAACAACCAGTGAGGCGCCAGACACTCAATGGTCCTTCTCACGGATTCAGGAAACTATTTAAGCTAGCCGAAAAGGGGAAAACTCACCAATCAGTAGCGGTGTTGCATGAGGATTTGTGCAACCAGGCTAATGGAGAGTGATCTGTCGCAAATGGAGCAGAGTTCCCGGTGCCTGTAGCACAGTTTCCATCCCGGTTCCCGGGTTTCCAGGTGCAGAGCGCCTGGAAGCGCCCGTTCCCACACAGCACCAATGTTACTATTTAAGCAGCGCTAGGAACATGTTCTGAACACGACAAGACCACAGAAGAGTTTTATTAAAGAGGATAGAGGTGACAGGCCTGTGTGAAACACACGTGGGTGAGGAGATAAGGGGGCTCATGCAAAATGGCACCAGCTTTTTAAAGGTTGGGCCGCATGTGTGTACAGGAACTCCTGTGGGTACTCCATGCATGTGTGTAGATTATATGGCTAAGCGCGTGCGCTTTACACAACCACGTAAAGCCACAGAGTCCCAGTCCCGCGAGATGTTTGACCTGGAGATGGCTATTCTGAACCGGAAATAGCTAGGCGGTCTGCTGGGCAAGCCCAACCATGTGGACATGTAATTCTCTATAAAAAACAAGACCCTTTTTGGGGCAAAGTTAAAATTAAATAAAAATTTCTATTAGTTTTCTAATTTTTTAATATAACATATTTTTATTATAGTTATTCTTTCACCAAGCTCCTCCAAGATCCTTCCACTTTCCCCACCCAACTTCACTCTCTCTGTATCTTCCCCTGTCTTTCTATCTCTCCTCCCCTAAAAAGTCAACCAAACAAATGAAAATGAAAACAAAATTAGTAAATTGGCCCAGCCATATCTGTTGGGAATAGCAAACATAAATCCAGCATAGCAGCTTGACAGAGATCCAGAAAAGCTGAGCCACATGATGGCTGCCATGCCACCTTTCGTTTTCATCTCCACCTGTTATATACTTGGGGCACTGTTAATATTTGTACAATTTGGAGATATTGGATTGATGGAAAATTCCTTATGAATCATTTATGCCTTCTCCTGGGAATGCTGCTTCTAAGCTTATACAGGAAAGTCCTGAACATACTCTTCCCCAACACACATCTTGAGGGAGATATCTTTATCTACTTGAAGGTCTTCCTAGGGGGTTGGAGGTTGTGACACACAAAGAAGCCAGAGACCTCTTCATGAGGCTATGGGACATTCTTGAAACATCTGTCCTTGTTCTTAGGAACAAGATATTCAAAACAATGTAAACTCAAAAAAGGTCAACAAGATTCGGTGGGCTAGAGGAGTTGGCCACAGTTCAGATGATAAGCCTCTTTCCACTGTACACTTAGACAATTATGTGGCATCCAACTCTGCCCTACACAGAGACAAATCATGAGCAAAGTATGGAGTGAAAAGATGATAAAAGTATGAGGTGTTAGGACCTCCCTTTCTTAGAAGTCAGCTCATGTAGAGCCACTATAATGTCATATGACCAAGGAACAACAGAATGCCAGGATCAGACATATAGAGAAATTCTATAAAGATATAAATGTGAACATTATTGTATTATGCCAGAATCTGAATAATAACTGCAACAGCTTTAGCTTGAAGATTTTTCCTGGGCACTCTGACCACTATGAGTTAATAATACACTGCTTGAGACATGACTAAATGCCCAGGGTAGGTGAAGATTTTGTTTTGGTCTAGTGTCCTTCAAGCAACCAAAGATGCCAACCTAAGCACAGGCTGTCATATGCCTCTAGATTCACAAATATTGGGTTATGGGGTGAATGAGTAAGAATGATAACTCTGTTTATTAATGATGTCAAAACTTGAGTGAAGATGATTAGAAATGACAATTCTGTTATGTCATAGCTTATTAATGATGACTAAAAGATGAGCAAAAAGAAGTGAAGCACATGTACACAAACAAAACATATGATATATGTTTTGGAACATCAGGAACGTGTCCATGCTTACTAAATTCTGTATACATAAAGAAACATTCTGCCTACTAGTCAGTCAGGCTGAAAGATCCTCCCAACTACCATGGCCTGGCTCACTTCATTCTACAGTTGACTCTACACCTCTGCAGGACCCATCCACCCCCAACATAGCTCCCTGCAGTTAATCAGGCTCACCCCTTCGAAAAGGAAGTTATAGCAGTGTTTCACACCTAACCAAGAAGCTATTTGCAATTGATACTTGCTTACAAAAGGGAAATCAGTTTTCTCCAATGGGTTGTCACTGGGTATATTTAACCACAGTCCAAGGCAGTACTCCTACCCAGAAATACTTGGCCAACACAAAATGTACTCTATGTTTTAGTTGTAGGATTTATGTTTTGTGTTTGCATGGTTCTCTATTAATTTCTTTGAGAATTTCATGAGCATATTTTGATAATGTTCAATACCTCTCCAGTTTCTCCTTTTTTTACCCCCCCCCCATTTTCTGCCCTCTTTATTTTTTCTTAAACCATCATGTTTAATCTATGCTGCCCAAATTTTCTTGGGTATGTGGGTACCCACTGAGGCATTGCTGTAGATTTACCAGGGTCAGGCCCTTAAAGAAAATGGACTCTGCCTCTTCCAGCTGCTATCAATTACCAAAAGCTCTTCAGCATAGGATGAAGTTTTAGATATAAAAAATGAATCAATATTTTTAGAATATACTAGTAAAGAGTTTTATACTCATAAATGTTTCAATTAAACAGAAAAGCAAGGAGTCCTTAAGTCATTCAGATTGAAATAATTGATGAATTGTCTTAAACCACAAGAAATGTTGAATGAAGGCAGTATCACTGAAAAACAAAACAAATAATAATAACAAGAACAAAACAAATGGTAAAAGAGGAGAGGCTTGGGTTCAAATCAAAGTACACAAGAACTAGTTATTACATGATTTAAATATTTCTAATGGAGAAAATGTTCCAAATAATATTTTTATTAAAATAATCGAAATGGAGCATAAAGTTCATACAGTTTTAAAAATTCACAGCAGCATATGTCAATAAAGAAAAAATGGAAGTATATCATAGGGTCTCTATAAACTTCAAAAAGTAAAAGCTCAAACAATATTCTGACATTTTACATGAGTTGCTATATTACGTAATTGCATGTTTTGCTAATTTAATGGTTTATGTGAAAAATTTGTGTAGAGACAATAATAGTTAAATGAAAATCTAACAATATTTAAACATACAAAATCCTGAAAAAACCAACAAAATTTTGTATAAAGATACCTTAGCCTGTATTTTTAACATAAAATATGTTGCATCCAAAGTACATAACTGAGTCTTTGCTTAATACATTGTAAGTATTCAATATGCTGTTCATTTTTTCAATTTGCTCTGTATATGCCATCCCTTCTAAGTTTCACCCTCCTTTGCTAAAAAGGAGAAATTCAGAGTCACCTCTAACATCACTCCAAGTTTTTAATCATACTTGTATGAATATGTATGATTTTTTATCATTCATTTGAGCTTTTCCCATATATGCTAAGTGATAATATTTGTCCAATTCTTCAAATTTCACTGTCATGATTGCATGCACATAAATGGAAGCTATAGGGTCTATTCTAGAGCAACTGAGGTAAAAAAAAATGTTTGAAAATTGGTGGTTTCTTTGGGAGGTATATGTGTTATTAAAAAATCTATGAGGGGAGGTTGTGTTTCATTTCAGTGTAATAAAAAGGGCTCAGCCATGTAATCGGCTAGTGAATTAAGGGCATATCAACACTAACCAGTCAACTGCATTTCATATACGTATTCCATATTTGAACAGACTTACTCCCCGCTTTTAACTCAGATTGAAACAGAGGTAGAAAATAATAAACTTTTTATGTAGTCTAACTTGTGGAATTGGACACAATCCTTCCTGTCACCAGGTATTTTTCCTCTGAAACAGGGAAGATAAACATGTATTGGGTTGGGTATAGCAGTGAGTTGTGGATAATAAAGTTTATTTTAGTGATGTCATTTAGGAAGAAAGATTTAAATTTGGTATGAGAATGTAATAAAAATGATTAAGTCTTATTATAGTTTGAATGCTGTATCAGAGATTTGCACATTTTAGGAAACTTTTAGTAACTTTCTGTATGGCTGTGTTAGTGAGAGAAAAGAGCTATTGCTATTACTATCTAGCACATTTGGAAAGAATTCATTGGAAAAGAATCATGAAATGTATCACCAATATTTCCAATATTTTCAACAGTTGTTTTGTATAATGATGCATTGGGGGCTGAGGGGAAAGCAGTACCAACTTTGGTCAGGGCATGTGATATATCCTGGGGCATGAAATCAAAACTGCAAAGGAATAATAAACAGAGCATCATACCTTTTTCATGAGCAAACTCCATCTGGGTGAAAAAAAATATGAAATGGGCAATTCAGTTCATGGCATTTTTCTTGTACATAGTGGAGTTATGTAGGCACTATAATAAAGTATGTATATGACCACTTAATAGAACGTAAAAATTTCCTAATAATGAAAAGAGGCCCAAGTCACCAGTTTGCCATTGTTAGATGGAACACATTGATAATGCTCAATTTCCTCCTTTCACTACCACTGAAATGATAGGACACTTTAGGGGTGGAAACTAGACTCCACATCTATAAGGACTACCTTGACTTCCAGTACATATAAAATTAAGCTTTCCTGTTCACTCTGAGGATGAGAACTCACTGTACACTGAGAAGTCAATTTGTCTCCATCATTCAAATCTTTCTCTTCCACTGAATTACTATATAGATTACAAAGATAAGACACATGCCTGATTTGCTCACATCTATATTTCAGAAAACCAAAACATTGCATTGAATAAACCTTCCTATAAGATTTGTTCTCATTCTCTCTCTCTCCCTCTCTCTCACATATATATTGTATTTCTGTATACACATCTATAAATGAAGTCTATTATCACAGATGTCACAATAGCCTGAGTATAATGATAGTTGCTGACAATTCAATTTCAAGCCAAGAAAGATCAATAATGAAAAAAATTCAGTGCATTGTATATGAATTTGTTTGCACTAGATAAACAACGGTGGATATTCTATAGTTAATACTGAATTTACCCAAATCTAGGTCTGCTGAGAGTGAACATTAGGGTATTAAATGAAATAAATAGGAAGGCAAAAGGGTTCATGTTATAAAGGAAAATAAAATGGAATTTTTATGGAGTCAATGAATGCTAATAGACTGTGCAGAATAACAACAGTGTAATGCCCAATTAATTATTCACATAGTGTGTTTATGAGCTAGCATTCAAAAGGAATTATGGGTTCTTAATGATATAAACACAATAACCTAGGCAGTCTTCTGCCAAATAAAGCACTCAAAATTGTGCTTGTGAGACTGAAAGAACTTGTGGGGTGATTGAATTTCTTGATTTTGTTGACCCTTATGTTTCTGTTTTATTACTTCAGAGGTGAATGATTGAGAGAATATTGGCAATGCCTGGACTTTTCTAACTTTGTTACAGTTCCTTCACTTCTGTTTCATTTGTTTTATTTTTAATTCCTTCATTTTATATGATTGTACTGCATTTTACTGTTTTTTTTTTTTTTTAATTTGACCCGGTTGTTCACATCTTTTCTTTAAATTATTAAAAGTTAAACCTAACTAAATAAATTTGGCAATATTATTGCTTTACGTTCCATTTTATTTTTTATGCATTTGGGTGTTCTCGTTACATGTATGTCTGTGTATCACATGTGTGCCTGGTGCCCATGGAGGCTAGAAGAGGAAGTTATATCTTCTGAAACTTGAAGCTGTTTTAAGTGGTGGCAAGGATGTTCAAAATCATAATTGGGCCTTATGGAAGAACAGACAGTGGTGCTCAGAACAACTGAGCCATCTCTTTCAAGTTCTTATACGTGACACTTTTAAGAGTATAGATTTGACTTCAGATTTCAAAAGTTACGTTTTCTTTTAAAATAAAAAGGGAATAACATTTAATGAATTGGAATATAGATTAAAATAGATAAAGAATTTGCCTTTTGAATACTTTCACTATCTCTGTGTCTTTGCCTCTGTCTTCTCTGTGTCTCATTCCTTCTCTACAATTTGTCAGGGGTAAATAATAAATTGACTTTATAATTAAAAGATTATGTGCCAACAGTGTTTTCAGAGAGGAAAATATAAAGCAGGACCATTAAAAATAGAAGAATAAAATATGCTAGTAGTCATCCATGTTTTAGTCTTGCCTTCCTCTGTATTGTAGACAGGGTGTCCATTAGTTTTATCATTAATTTATATATATTGAGTGTATATGTTTCTTAAAATATTAGCATTTCTTATCTAATTTTTCAACATCTTTGCCTTTCTCTTACCATTGAATCATTTATACATCACTCTGAAATACATTGTTTATAATGCATCATTAATTATTTTCTAGTAGTACCCCATAAAATCTGAATGGTAATTTTTCAGCCCTTACTTGTTTTTTTTACAATTGATACCTCAATATAAAATAATAAACAATAACATTCAAAGGAAAATAGTTTTACTTGAGTCTCCTATTATTTTTCCTAATTCTATGTCGATTTTTAATTTTTTTCCTTACCTGCTTTACTATTCTTACTTTTGATTCTGTTGAGTGGGTTGTAATATATCTGCTCCTGACAGGAGGTATTGTGAAGTTTGATATAATTCTTTGGAAAGTATGTATTGTGGCTTGCTATCTATTTTTGTGTAAACTTACATTTTCCTTGGACAAATGAGCTGTTCTATAGATGAAGGATGTAGGCTATTCTTGTTTCTTATTCTTTTAGTTTATTTTTGAGGCATGGATATGTAACCAAAAGAATTATCTATCTTGACTGGAGCCGTAAAAGTCCAAGGTTTAGAGAGTTTACTACTAAAATTACTGTTTTCAAGAGGCAAAGCTACATTCATTGAAAAGGTTCAATGATATATGTGAAACAGTTTTCTGAGATGCATAGAATGTATCATAAATAAGAGGATAAAATGCTAAATTAGACTAAAAACAAATTTTGTATTTTACTAATTTCTAAGTAGTATCTCTTACATACTCTTCCTTTTAAATAAGCTTCGATAAACACTATCACTTCTTTGTTCAAATTGAGCTTTTATTATGTTTTGTTTGAAACAGATTTTCTACCTGTAGCCCAGGTGTCTTTGAGTACACCATGTAGTCAAGGCTGACTTTGAACTTCTGATCCTCCTGTCTTCACTTCCTTTGTACAGGGATTACAGGTACATACCACCAACCTCAGCTTAAGTTAGCCAATTTACAATTTTTATAGCTAAATTTATGTTCTTTCTTCTTTTAAAATATCTTGTATTTTATTGTTAAGTTTACAGGTTTAAACATGTTCCCTGAAAAATGCACTGGGTTATTTACATAGAAGGTACATGCTTACACAGATGAATTTAGCCTCTTAACTCCTTCTCACTTGCATCATGTTATCTTTGTGCCTTCTGTCATGGAATAGCACAAAAAGAAAATTAATACAAGGGCAAGGGCTTTCAAGCTTCAGAATTCTGAGCTATACATTCTATTCTTGAGAATTTACAGGGTTAAGTATTTTTATACAGAAATGCAAACCAATCTAAAAATAGTATACACTAATCACTCTTCAATAAGAATTTTTATTTAGTAACAAACAAATCTCAGAACATTATACACTGATCACTCTTCAACACTTAAACAATACAGATATTTTTCTTGAGCATTAGTCATTTCTTAGTGACATTTTCACAGCTTTCAGTGAGGCTATAAAACTGAGAAATCCTTAGCATTCTTTTATCCCATATCACCTATAATATGAAGTGTTGTAGATGTTGTGAATTCTCAACATTTTGTAATTGACTACTGGTAATGAACTACTGATAAACAAAGAAAGAACACATAATATATGCTTAAGAAAGTGTATGCATTTGTTCTTTGAACACTACTGTGGTAAGACATTGTGTAACTAATAAAGCTTGCCTGAAGATCTGAGGACAAAGCCAGCCACTACGTTAAACATAGAGACCAGGTAGTGATGAAACATACCTTTAATCCTAGTACTCAGGAGGCAGAGATCCAGATGGATCTCTGTGAGTTCAAAGCCACCCTGGACTACATGAGATACATTCAATCTATTAGAGAAAAAAAAAAAAAAAAGCTGGGCAATGATGGCACACACTTTTAATTCCAGTGTTTGGGCATCACACATCTTTAATCCCATTATTTGAGATCTTGTGCCTTTGCTACCAATATTTGGGAAGCATACACATCATTAATTCCAACACTGGGAACAAGTAAAATGGCTGGGTGGAGAAAGGCATATAAGGAGTGAGGAGACAGAAACTAAGAAAGTCTTTTTAACTGAGGACTCAGAGGCTTTCAGTCAGAAGATTCCTGGAGATAGGATCTCACCTTCTGTTCGGCCTGAGAATTCAGTAGTGAGAAGTTTCTCTAGTGGCTTGTTCCTTTGTCTCTCTGATCTTTCAGTATTTACCCCAATATCTGGCTCCAGGTTTACAAGAGTATTTAGGAGTTGTGCAAAATATTACCAAAAATTTAGGAATGTTTTAGAGTAATTGATCTTAATGTAAAGAAATTAAATGTAAAGCAGTTTTTTTATCTTGATAATCCAGAGTCTGAAGCAAGAGTTTAAAACTTTCATGATCAGACTAGACTACAGAGTGATATCCTGTATAAAACAGGTGAATATACTACATAGCATACATATAATTAATATTTTAATGACTGTGCAAACTCATCAAGAATAAAAGATAAATATTTAAAAAGATCACATGTTTTCAGATGAATTGAATCTAATTTTCTAAAAATACTGTGGTATTACATCATAATAAAATTGCAATATTTCCAACTTTCAAGTAAATTATTAAAATAAAGTTTAGTTAAGTCTTTTATAATATTTATAGGAACAAAATCATTAGCAAAACTTGTTGAAAATCTCTTTAGTTGACATTGTAAAAATGTAGCATATTGTTCCACACTTATTTGGACTAGAAAAATATAAATACATGATAAATACAATTAGTAATGTTAAAAATGTTGTTCATGGCCTGACAAATCTGTTGTAAATGTTGCTAAGTTATTATTCTTTGTGAAACTGCAAACAACAACATAAAAGCATTGACAAAGAAAGGAGAAAATAATCAAAAGTAAAAAATCTATACATTTTTAAAAAAGATTTATTTATTTATTATGTACACAGAAGAGGGTGTCAGATCTCATTACAGATGGTTGTGAGCCACCATGTGGGTGCTGGGAATTGAACTCAGGACCTCTGGAAGAACAGTCGGTGCTCTTAACCTCTGAGCCATCTCTCCAGCCCAAAATATATAAATGTTTATAATTACTGGTAGTGATTTAGTTTTTGTTACCTTGGGATATCTACATATCTATCTATCTGTCTGTCTGTCTGTCTATGTATATATGTAACTATGTATCCATGTATCTATCTATCTAACTATATATATATGAAGCACTTGAGTTATTCCTCTTTGTACTCTTAAGCATTGTGTATTTTCCTAATGAGAATCAATAGAATCTGGGAAGCTTGAAATGATATGAAAGGAACATTCTTTCTTTTGTGGATGCAGACCATAATATGGGAAGTATCATGTTTCCAAGGTCTTACCAATGTTAGTGATGAAGGTAAATTTTGAATGCATATGTGTTATCTCTGAAAGTTAAGCTCCAAACACCTTTACAATATTTGTTTATATACAAATGATAGTTTCAGAAATATTTGCCCAACAAACAACCTTGGGGAATAATGTATGCTGCTGAACCAAAAAGAAGAAATATCCCTCAACAGTTTTAATAAAGATAGTAGTTGCTCTGGAGTATAAGGGACCTATGTTGCTTCATATATAAAAGATTCAAATTATCTATTATTAGCCTTATCTCTTGTAATGCAAACTCCTTAAATGTATATATTTCATTTACCTTTCTTGTATGAAATGCAGTATGGTTTAAGAATCAATAAAAGAAAAATCTGCCAGATATGGTCATCCTGGTTGTCCCGGATCATTAACTTTTAAAACTTGCTGTTAACCATGCCAACACAATATCTTCACAGCACTACCCATTTTAAAAGTTGACTGAATGACTGGTTTGTCACACCTTATAAATGTGGCAAAGGAAATGAATAGACCAGAGACAGCTTGTAAATTGTGAAAAGATGTAGATGACATCCTCACGGAAAAGTCACAGGAAGCACAAGGATGGCAAACACCCATCATTCCAGGAGTCAAAGAAAGGGCTCTTAGTTTGAGAACAGCTTTGGCTACACTCTGCCTTATCGCAAGGCAGTGAATAATGTAGATGTAACCGTCTTGGTCTTGTTAAATAAGAAACACAGAGCCAATTGCAGAGTTAAAAACCAAGAGGTCAGAGCAATAGCTGAGAGCTGAAAACCTTACCCTTCACTGCTGCTCTGTCTTTCCTCTCCGCTGCCACCAATTTGGGCTGCAGAATAAACAAAAGCTGTACAGATAACACAGAGAATAAAAAGCTAAATGCAGGTATTTCCCCATTCATATTTATTTATTTATTTATTTTTAATATTTGATTTTATTTTATAATTTAATTTTACATATCAGCCACAGATTCCCCTGTCCTCCCTCCTCCTGCCCCACCCCTGGTCCCTCCCCCAAGCCCACCCCCCATTCCCATCTCCTCCAGGGCAAGGACTCCCCTGGAGATTCAGCTCAGCCTGGTAGATTCAATACAGGCAGCTCCAGTCCCCTCCTTCCAGGCTGAGCAACGTGTCCCTGTATAGGCCCCAGGCTCCAAACAGCCAGCTCATGTACTAAGGACAGGTCCTGGTCCCACTGCCTGGATGCCTCCCAAACAGTTCAAGCTAATCAACAGTCTCACTTATCCTGAGGGCCTGATACAGTTGGTGATCAGATGGCCAAACACCCTGTCATGGTAGAACTCTCATCCAATGACTGATGGGAGCAGATGCAAATATCCACAGCAAGGCCCCAGGTGGAACTCTGGGAGTCCAATCAGCAAAAAAGAGGAGGGACTGTAAGAGCGAGAATTATTGAGACTGTGATTAGAAAAAGCACAGGGACAAATAGCTAAACTAGTGGAAACACATGAACTACAAACCATTCATATTTATAATTCAATGTTACTATAATGTAATTTATTGCAACATTGATCAATAGATGTATGTTGCTAGTGCAACTCTAATAAAAATATTAGTTGAATGATTAGGATGGTGAGAATATTATACATCTTATAAGAAAATATTAAAACATGTAAGCTAGACAAACATTTTTACAAATTGAGAATTCTGTTCACAGTATGTAATTTCTAGGTGTGAATATGTATTACTTTCTTCAAGATGGTACTTATTGATGTTGAAACAGACAATAAACCGAAAAGAAATTTACTACAAACTGTGAGTTTACATGGATTAATGACTAACTGAATCATCATCAGAAAGCCTTCCTGCAGCATTTGATAGGAATGGATACTTGGATCACAGCCAAATATTAGGTGGAGAGAGAGCCCATATCCCAGTGGCTCCCTCCTCTTGGAGCTCTAGAAACCCCAGAGAAGAGGGTGAGGAAGAATTGTAGGAGCCAAGGAGGTTAAGGACACCAGGAGAACACAGCCTACAGAAAACTAAGCAACGCTCATGGAGCTCCAGAGACTGAAGCAGTGATAACTTTGAGCCTACATAGGTCTGCGTTAGGTCCTCTGCATGAATGTTATGGTTTTCAGCTTGGAGTTTTTGGGGTCCTCCTAACAGTGGGAATGAGGGGGTCTCTGACTCTTCTACCTCCTCTGGGACCCTTTTCTTCCTACTGGTTGCTTCGTCCAGCCTTAATATGATGTTTTATTCCTAGTCGATTGCATCTTGTTATGCTGTGTTCAGGTGATATCCTTGTGGAGCCTGCTCTTTTCTGAAGAGAAACGGAGGAGGGAGTGGATCTGGGGATGAGTGGAGGTAGAGGGGGAACTGGGAGAAGTAGACTGAGGAGAAACTGCAGTTGAGATATATTGCATGAGAGAAGAATACATTTTAATAGATACGAGTTTATTTTTAAAACATCAAAATATTTTCTATTTATGGGGGTATGTATGAATATGATTAGTATTTTCACATATATACATTAAAATATGTGACTGTATTCCACAAACATATGCCAACTATATGAATTTACTACTAGTTTGTAAAAATTTTATTTAAAATATATGTAATAGACTGTATTGTTGGGACTTTATATCAGGAAATTTAGTGATGGGTTTCATCATGACATAGCTGGCAGAAGATTCATTTCTCAGGATGTAGCCCACACATCACTGTCTTTTTGTTGAATGACACAGGAGGGGGTTCTGGCAACATCTCGATAGAGCTGAGATAGCCCTTCCACCTGGTGACAGCACAGACATCAGCAGAAGATACCATGAGCATATTTGGGGATCTTTCCTCAACACCTCAGTGCACTCAGGTTGGTATAAAAATAAATCATGTGGAACTCTGTATTACATAATGCTTCGTGGTGGTAACAATGGACTAAGTTATAATTCTTATATTTTTACTGCCACAGATTTTATTTTATATCCTCTTTCTACTTGTAAACAGACAAGTTAACTGGAACAGGAAAACATTTCTGTAAAACCTTTGTTTTTAAAGGAGATGTAACTATAACATGGCATTGCCTTTGCAGATCACCAATGACTCTAGTTGTCCAGGGAAATACAGTAAAGATGTGGTCTTACTTCTGTGTCATCCTAGGATAGATGTGCCTATGCTTTCATTCCAAAAAAAAGTTTAAAGAGCATCAAACATATTTGTAAAATTTATAGAAGTTATAGAGTTGGGTTATTAAATAATATCTTAAATTAATGTGTATTTTAATCTGTGCATTTACAAATTAGTAAAAAAAAAGTTTCTAAAAGTAAATATGTGAACACTATGCAAAGTTGATTTAAAATTACAGAAAAATAGCTTATGTTTAGCCAGGGACAATAAATCTAGAGTACTTATAGGAATGATTTTGATTGTCACTTAACTCCACTAATCCAACGTGACTTCTGCTTCTGTCACTTCCACTTGGCAAGGGCCCTGACTAAATGTCCCTTTCATGTTTTATAATACCTGATATACCTGTTTACTTTACTATATTAAGATACACAAATATTTGTCCTTATGTTGCATTTACCCACTGTATTCAGTGCCTTAATATGTTCCATATTTCTTAGCCTAGGAACTTTCAACCCTAGCAGATACGCTATGTGTGAGTTTATTGGGTTTCCTTACTGAGCAAGAGTATAGAATTACTTACTGGTATGTGGATGCCCACCTCCACACACACACACCCAGTAGGCTTTACCTGGATAGCTTTTACCCAGCAGGGATGAGAAATTCCCTGTAGCCATATAAATTGATGCCTGTTTTGCCTAGTCTCCCTGAGGCCATATGTGATAAAGGGTAAGAGATCAGTTCTTTTTCAGGACAGTGCAGCTGAATTCCCCAACATATTGGTTGCATGGCTCAGAGGACAGTAACTCACAACTTATCAATCAATTCTTCCAATTGGTTAGAAAATCCAAAATATGTCAATGCAAAGAATTTCAAAATTTGTTTATGGCATCTATGCCTATTATAAAAGAAAATAAAAATGTATGTTATATTGAAACCTGTCTTACTATTAATATTGTTTTGTAAAGAACATGGAGAATAAATCCCATCCTCCCCCAAGCTGAAAAAAAGAAACAAAATGGAAAATCTCAAAAATATTTTGATGGCTGAGAAAGACTAATCAAAAGTGCTCCCCAAATAAGTAAACAAAAATATACTTCTAGGAATGGTAACACTCATCTATAAAGACTTAAATTCAGTGCAAACATTGCTTCAGGCTCATAGAAAGAGGGAGTGTCTATAGAAGAACATGAGATTTCAGGATGGCACAGCACTGAGTTTAATGGCAGTGCTGGGTCGGCATTTCAGACAACCATTTATTAGCACTTATATGCTGATGGTATGCATATTTTTACTGATAGTGATTGCTATCTGTCCTTCATTGTAGGAATGAATTCTATTTATCTCAATAAAATGTATTGTCTTTAAAAATGCAAGTTTGGGAGAAATATCATTTTTAAATAAAGATTTAATATACGGTATAAGTTATAATGACAATGAAAAACACATTTTAGGGAAAACAGATTTTTCTACTCACCACAAAGATACTATGTTATACTTTGCAACCCCTAAACAATTCATTGTATTTGTGATATATGCTGTAGTAAATAACCAGCAATAATTTCAATACATATGTACTTTAGTGAATGCTTTTATTTGTTAAGCTTTCTTCAGTAAAACTAAAAGGATAGAAGGTCACAAAATTTTGTTTCTCATTTTCTCCTAGGGAATTTACACAGTTTGATTTATACTATGAATTCAAGAAGGATAGGTCACATGATGTGTATACATGGATCGAATGTGGCTTCTATTATACTTACTATTGTTTATTGGTGGTACTAGCATAGATAATTTGCAAAATTACTTGCATTAGATTTTGGAGATTTTGATACATCAGCTTAACATTTTCTAAGGCAAATTATGGGGAAGAGTTCAAGTGCCCAATGACTTTCATAGTACCTCATCTCCAAGGATATAACCATCACCCAACAGTGACCAAGCCGTTAGCAATAAATTAATCCACAGGCTCTTAGATAAGGCTGTACAGGAAGTGAAAAGAAAGCTGATTGGAAGGTTAACAACTGATGGCCAATATAATTACAATGTGCATAAACAGAATTGACACCATGTGAAAGGAACAGCACAGTGGTGAGCCCTTCCTATTATTTTTCAGCTGGCTACTGTCACCTTCAAACTGAAGCCAATTTCACACGTTACAAAATTGGTATCATTTGCTATTGATTGCAAAGTTTTTTAGGCTGTGCTATTTCAAGGCCATTTTTTCTAAATACTTGGTTGAGCTAATGCAGAAGAAATATATGTAATATATTCGGGCTTGGTAAATTGTCAAAATTACCAAATAAACTAGTACAAAGTAACCTTAGTTATGGTTGGCTAAAACATGAAATACAGTGGAAAGGAAAAGATTTTCTTTCAGTTGAACTAAAAGAATAGAACAAATATTTAACATATAATTGGACACACATGCACACACACACATGCACACAGTCACAGGAATATATCCACAAAGTTCCTAAAAAAGAATGGCTAAAATCGAGTGGGTTTTCCATGAAAATTAATTGAGTTATGTCTGGGTCATATTTTCTTGCATCTGGGCCTGAACTAGTAAATCAGAATGTGATAGTCCTAATTCAATGATTCAAATTTGAGAACAGAGCTTCCAGACATGAAAGTAAACTTTCAAGTAGTTCTGGTAGGAAATGACGCCACTTTGAAGGACAAGATTTTTCATCCATTGTCACATCTTACTTAAATCACCTCAATCCTCTAAACAAGTGTTTGAGGTTTATTTTAGAATTTTTGAAACACTTCAGCTTCCATTGAACTTGCCATTCTCTGGTAGGCAGGAGAAAGCATCGAGGGTAAGGCAGGCCACTGGCAAAACAGTTGTGATATATATATATATATATATATATATATATATATATATATATATATATATATATATATATAGAGAGAGAGAGAGAGAGAGAGAGAGAGAGAGAGAGAGAGATTCACATTAACTATATACGCTGGCCCATATTTTACTGTGTCTAGCACCTGCTACTACTCTGCGTATTATTACTTCTTTAAATCATAAATTTTCTTTGGTTGCTCAGTAGATCCAATCAAATATAGGCAAAAAGTCTAGTAAGTTCTTATATTATATCTCTTTTGAGATATTTGTGTCATGACTATGTTTCTTCTAAAGAAATAAAAGGAGAACTCTAGGGTTTGAAGTATTAAAATATTTATGTTTTTCATATAATCATGCATGTGTCTACTCAATTTACTATAAAAGGTATGGATTTCAAACCAAGTTAAATAACTGACAAATGTCACTAATGGGATAATTATAATACCATGTAGATAGTACACCAGGACTCATGTCACAGGTATTAAATTAATTTCCCAGGGTCCCAGTCCATCTTCATAAGTCATTGAATACCTTAAGTCAAATGAATCATAAGAGGCCATATTTTTGTCTTTAAAATATGTTCCAGTGATAAGATACCATAAGTATATAGTTGAGAGTTTAACAGAACATTCTGAAAATCTTTTTTTTTTCACCTTTGAATATATTTCAGGTTGAGGAAATTATTGTTTTATAAATATATATTAATTTCAGGTTTTTAAGTCTATACAGAAGAACCACCTCTTTGAAATGCTTGAAATACTGATACCATCAATTATAAGTAAGCCAACCTTAGGCACATTATGGATAAACTACATGTGTCTCAGGATCTCATCTGCCCTCTAATAAACTTGGGTTAATTGTATAACCTATGCCACCGAACTATATTATATGAAATATGTGAATCAATGTGAAATGTGATGTATGTGCTTGACACTGACAAAAATATAATTCTAAATTATAAATTTTGTTGGGCAGGATGTGTATAACACGCCGTTCATTAATAGTCACAGTTTCTAATCCCTAAAAGGATCATCAAGGCCAATTAACTGAAAATAGACTCAACAGAAAGTATTATCAGTCTTATTCTTGTTCTTTAGGCTCACACTACCAAAAAAGAGGTAACTACTTTTTGCAAATGTACAGATAGACGTCTGGATGCTATGATGCTTAGACAGGAAACCTCTTAAGAAGCAGCTAAGTTGTGACCTCAGGAAGCCATATTATTAACCACGAATGTTCCCCTCCATTTCTTATTCTGCTGTGGGGATTCACTGAAGCACAACATTAATGAGATCGCCATGGTGATTTCTGGCTGATTGTGAACATAAATTCCACAATCTATGAGCCAGTCTCACATCTCTCCGTGAATTGCACTTCTAAGAATCAACAATAGATTCTTGCTGCAGTCAGAGAAAGCAGAGTTAATAAGACATTACTAGCCACAAAATGTATCCAGCAAATTGAGTTAGACATGAATGTGAAGGTTAAATTGACCTTTTACAGGAATGTTCACCAGTGTTCCACCCTCCCTTTCCCTCTCTGTGCATGCCTCCATCCACCTTCCATTTGTCATTGTCTAAGGGCATTGTTTCATCTCTTCCCTAAAGCTTGCTTTCTTTTATCCTCTTTCTTTCAACCTGACTTCACATGTCTGATTTCCTTTAAAATCTAGATTCTGTGATCTCTCTTTTCCTATATTTGTGGTCTAGCTCATACCCATGGCAACCTAGTAGGTTTCCAGGAACACTGGCTTAGGATTTTATAATTTTAGGGTCAGGTGGAGGTTTGACAACCAGTAATCATCCCTTTATTTAACAAATGACTCTATAATGGTGGAGGATTAATTTTAAGACTTAACAGTTTGTAAGACTCACTCCTTGACATATATTTCAGTAGATCTATTAATATGTCTTATTTCACCAAATTCATTGCTGTATTTATGAACTGAAACTACTGTTTTTTAGTAACTCATTGGTAAATATTCTCCTGCCTTTACTCTTTCATTAATTTTGTCAGTTGAGGAGGAGCATCTGGAGCATCTGCCCATGTGATAGTCATGTCGTGTTCTATGAAATGAAGTGCTTTGATGTTTATGTTAAAATGGACTCTCTGTTAACTAGTCAACTTTTGGTTTAGGTTGCAGCAAAATTGAGAGAAGCTAGTATTTCCATAGAGTTCTTGTCTCTAGTTATACACAGAATGTGTCTCACTATGAATCACAGATATAAATTATCTATAATGTCCCACTATGTCCATATGAGTGCTGTGGTGCATGTGTGATTTGATTTGTCATATTTAGCCATTTAATTCACTATCAGTCATAGTTAAAAATGGACTGCTAACAATGTAGTTCCCTTGTGGTGTTGCATATTCTAATTGGTTGTATAATTATAAAGATGTGGATATGATTGGATTTGTCATTGCAGACCTATAAGGAATGGGCCCTGTTCTAAATATCAAAACACAGTTTACTCATTAGCACCTCACCATAATTCCATCAATAAGTGAATTTTTCCTCATCATTCTGTTTGTCCCATACTGTTAGCAGATTATTGTGTAGCATGCTGACTTAAAAATATTGGATTCTTTTTACTGACATAAATTAGGTTTCTTTTCTGCTGACCTGTTACTACAATTTGTTAGTGAATCGCCCTGGTTTTTGGAAATTTTGTCTTTTCTTGTTATGTTGTTCTAGTCTATTGTGTCCTTCATCTTACTTTCACTGAATGGAAACTGCATTTTCTCATGACTTCAAGTTTGTTGGGGTGTCTTTAGCTAAATTGCTCAGTAAATGTCTGTTTTATATCATTTGATGCTTCCCTGAAATTTATGCTTTTTTTCTTACTAATTTTGGTTTCCGCCTGATTGAGTCTATCACTATTTTGCAAGTGAACTCCAGTTATAATAGAGGCTTCCTATTTTCACCTACAATTCCACTAGTCTTTGATAATGTCTTATTAGATACATACACATTAGGGGGGGTTGTGCATTCTTGGACAATTATCATATACAATTTGTTATTGTCTACCCATTTTTCTAAAATCCATGGACATAGCCACACTTTCTTCTAATTTGTACAAACATCCCACACTTTTATGTTCATCTACATCATTAGTTGAAAATGATTTCTTGTACATTGCATATTTTGACTTTTTTGTTTTGATCCTCTTTGAAACTTTCTATCTTACTTGGTATTTTTAGGCCATTATTTATGGTAACAATTGACATAATAGAATTAATATCTACCATTTAACATGTCTGTTACCATTTTATCTTCTGTTCATTGGCATTATTCTTTTTTGCCTTCCATATTTTTCTTCCACTTGTGATTTTGATTGTTTTATGTTGTTCTGCAAAATACATTTGTTCACACTGTGCAATCCTACCGAGTCCAATTTTTGGTAACCCCTATTTATATGTGCTTAGGACTGACCTCTTAACATTGAGGTCACATCCCAGAAAATAGCCATTTCTCCCTCCCAGAATAACCATTAACTGCCTGTAGCTCTTTCTCCATAGGTGGGTGGGACCTTGTAAAATATTTCTTTTTCCATACTGGCCTAGTAACTAGTGTGGGTCCCTGGGGGTCTTATTTAGTCAACTCAATTGTTGATAATTCTTTGGTATAATATCTTGTCCTGTCCTGAAGACACTACATCCCAGCTGTTGTCCTAATCTTCGGGCTTTTACAATCTCTCTGACCCTCCCAATGGTGTCCCATAAACCTTCAATGAAGGAGTTGTACATAAATATTTCATTTGGATCCGAAAACACTAGTGTCACTTATTCTCTGTATTTCAACCAATTTGTCCTATTACTGAAGACACTACACATGTCAGTCATAGAACTCAGAGAAATCAATTGAATAGATGTAAAAATCTTCTTCCCAAAAAGCTGAATCTCGTGTTGGAAGTTGGTATGCAAGCTGCCAAGGCATAAAAGTTATCAATAGTCTTTCCCAGATGTGAAGCCTCAAAATTACCTTAACAACAGGAATGTCAAGTTATCCCCAGTGGTACAATATTGGCACTACTAGTCTTAGGGAAAAAAGTCTAATTGTACCTAAAGCTTGTTCAGTTGGATGGAACCTACGCAAGGACCAGTTGTTGAAGCAGTTATAGGTCCAAGTAAAGAACCTACTACTCTCATCCTTTCAGTTCCCTTCATTATTCCCAGAGATAAGTACAGATCTCTCCCTCCATCTAGAAGGTTTATCATTTTTCTGCTGATAGAAGATACTTTTCTTTAATTTTTACATGATAATATTCTAAGGAACAGAGTTTTATGTTGGGATGTTTTTTTTTTTCTTTTTCTTTCAAAATTCTATCCAGTCCACTCACCTATTGTTCATATGGCTCCCATGGAGTTCATGTGATTTCTATCCCTGCTCACTAATCATGGCATAACTTTCCCCTTCCCGTAAGATTAATAATTGTTTTAATCCCTGTTTCACATTAGACTGATAATGAGTTTGTTTTCTTTTGTTTGCTCATTTGTTTTGAAGTTACCTGATGATTATTTCTACATGTTTTAGACCTTTGATTTGTTATGTGCCACCAATATTGAAATATTATTCATTTTTATTTTATTTATGTATTCATTTCTTTATTTAGATTTTTCAATACAGGTTTTTTTGTGTAACCCTGGCTGTCTAGAACTCACTTTGTAGACCAGGCTGGCCTTAAACTTAGAGACCTATCTCTGCCTCCAGATTGCTGGGATTAAAAGTGTTTGCCACCACACCCAGCTCCCAAATATTCTTAATAGCTAATGGTTTGAGACTATAACCTGTTTTTATGTAGCAATTTTTCTGAATGTCCCATTACTTGTATTTCTAAAGTTTTTGGTTTTAGGAGAAGTTTTTTAATTGTCTCACAACTTTTAGACACTCAATTATTTTATTTTTATGTCAATTTTATTCATTCTCCAAAAGGCTCATTGATGCAATTGTTCACTTATTTGCCCTCTTTGCAACATCAATTTTATTTTATTTTATTATCTATTTATTTTATTTATTTTGGTTTTTTGAGATAGGGTTTCTCTGTGTAACAGTCCTGGTTTTCCTGGAACTCACTGCGATCCATCTGCCTCTGCCTCCCAAGATGTACACCACCACTGCATGGTAACATCAATTTTTACCACATGGATATTTTTAAATTTTTATATCATAATGATTAAGTCTTATGATTAAGTTGGCACCTAAAACTTTGAGATTGATTTTCATTCATTAACCATCATATCTTATTTTTGCTAGTGACTGTCAATTTTTCAGTGTAGACCATGCCTTAAAATGTTGTGATTTTTTTCCTGGTTTTTCGAGACAGGGTTTCCCTGTGTTGCTTGGAGCCTTTCCTGGAACTCACTTGGTAGCCCAGGCTGGCCTCGAACTCACAGAGATATGCCTGGCTCTGCCTCCCGAGTGCTGGGATTAAAGGTGTGTGCCACCACCGCCCGGCATAAAATGTTATGATCTTAAGTTATTCTTCTCTTAATCTGAAGATAATTTCAAATAATTAAAACATGATTTAGGAATCTAAAGTTTATAGAATGTTGTAGTAATAGCTTTGCAAAAGTCACTGACCATTTTTCCAGGATTGTGCAATTAAAGTGTTTTTAATTAATTCTACCCTAAAATGTATATTTCCATCATATTCTCATTTTATAACAAAATTTTCTCATGGTATACTTTAAAAGTTTTATTTTTTATGTTTTTATTTATTTTTTCGAAAATATAATAAATTTTGATCATATTCTTTTCTCTTCCCTCTAATTTCCCATCTTCCCCACTTCCTACCCAATCATCTTCTTGCTCTTTCTTTCTGAAAAAAAAATGGCACTCCCCACACACAAAATACATAAATATATAATTTAAAAATAGTGGGCTCTAATTTGTTTTGGTTGACTACTGCTGAGCTTGGGGGCTGTTTTGGAATTTGGTTCGTACGTCCAGTGGCAGTAAACTGGAGAAAACTGTTTCCATTTTTAAGCTGCTGTAGATAGCAAACAGATTCTTGTCTATGGGTAGAACTTTCTATCCTCTTCCATTTCTTCTTGCTGGGATTTTACCTCGAATGATCTTGGGCCTCTGATAACTACCATCTATTATGGGGAGAAGCTTCTAGGATGAGGACAGGGTAAAGTACTGATCTATGACTATAGCAATGTGCTATTAGAGACATTGTGATGCTACATTCAATTAGCAGAACACAGTAGCAGGTTTTTCCCTAGGCCCATGACATATGGAGTTCCTTAGGTGCTCAGACGCGTTAACAATGTCAGATAAGGGTTTTATCACATGCAGCATTTGTCGGATCCAATAGAAAATCAAGTGGTTGATAACTCACAATATATTTGTGCCACTATTGCAAAAAAAAAAAATGAGCATAACTTGCAGGTAGGCCACTATTATAATTTTCAGGGGTTTTGGCTAGGTAAGATTGGTGATTAGTTTCTTCCCCAGATACCATATACAGTTCCTTCCAACACTAGGAGCTCTAGTATATAGGAGGGAAGTATCCAGATGAATACTAACCTTTTCCTGTCCAGGTGTGATAACTTAAATGTGTGATGTCTTCTGTAATAGGGTTTTACCATCGAGTTTTTGATGATATCCAGTAGTATTGACAACAGCCTGTGATGTTTGAGAAAGGTGTATAAGGCCTCTTTGACCAAAATCTCAGAAAGATGTAGCACATTGCAAGTACTGCCTTTGATTTGGTAGCATATGGCATCTACTTGGAGTATTGTCTTCTCTCATTACATGTTCACCCCTAAATTATTTTCATAGATGCATACACTTTAGGATGTTTTTACATTAGTAGGTTTCAAATATAGAAGATGAAAATAATAACTGTGCAAAAGTGAACACTGACCCACTCTTCTGTCACTGGAATAGTATAGTGTTTTTTATTACTTCTTCCTCTAAAGTTGTAAAATTCAACCATGCCCTCAGGTTATAACAGTATTCATGGCATACCTTAAACTTTTTCAGGTGTCATGATGTAAATTGTAATAAAAAAATAACACGTAGCCAATAATTAAAATTCATTTATAACTTTCTCATTCCCTTCCCAATTCCATGTCTTATTATTTTTTAATCCTAAGAAGTCTATTGAGTGCTGCCCAAGTGCACATTTGTTCCCAGACATCCACTGGAGTCTGAACAACCATGGAAGGTTCACATGCTTGGGGAAAACTGGTTCTCCTAACTTCAGCAGCCTTTAACTGCCAAAGCTCCTTACTAGGGATGGGTTTCTGGAATCCCACCCCAATCCATGCTGGATTATTAAATGGCTTGATTTTTGCATGTCTGGGAAGGCAACTTCAGCTGCAGCCATTTCATTAGTCTAACAGCCCTCTCTAGTCCAAGAGCAATCCTCTCTATCCTCTGGCTTATAGGACCTTTCTGCTCTCATTTCCATGTTCTTTGTTGAGCTTTAGGGGAGAGGCTATGCTACATATTTTCGATTTAGTGCTGAGCACTCCACAGTCCAGTATTCTTTGCCATTTGATCATCTGGGATTCTTTATTACCCACAGTTCACTGCAAAAAGAGACTTCTCTGTAAGTGAAGAATGCTTCACTAGCCTTGTAGGGAGAGATATGCTTAAAATGCATCTTGTACATGTATAAAATTCTCAAAAAATAAATAAAACATATTTTAAAATATTTTATAAGTAATACCTTGTAATTATTTTTTTAATATATGCCATTTTATGTTACATAACCAAATTTAGTCATAGACACTTCAGAAAAAACTGGTTATTCCACAGGAAGAAAAAAGAAGTTAGCATAATAGCATTGTTTGACAGTTGAATGCAAATTCATTTCCAAGCACATTAATCTTGCTTTTAATTCAGTAGAATTTTTCCTCTGAGGCATTTGCAGTTTGTCGTTTTTTCCACTAAAGTAGATATAGGTTATGCAGTATAAAGTGATTTCCTGACTGGATTTCAAATTAACCGTTTTCTATCAATTTCAACTTGCCATACTTGACCACGAAAGTTACTTTTAACACCTCTCAAGTTCAGTGTGTTATGAAACTCATAGCAAATCAAGGAAGTTCAAATTAGGATCAGATTAAAGATTTACACTTGTCAAAGGTTAAGCAAATCTCTCTGCTTTTCGTTATTTTTAATTTACATCTTTAATAAGCTGTAGCATCAACAGAGCTGCTGGCCTCCTTTTCACATATTCCATCCAGGATGGGAAAACTTGTTCGTGCTAGGTCAGAAATGAAAACTCTTCTGACTGCCAACTTTTTAAATCCCCCGGTGATAATCTTTGGAAGAACTTCAGCCTGTGAATGATGGTGGAAGGACTCAGTGTTATGTGCTTTTTGTCTTCCTCACTTACGTCATGCCTCCCCACCTTTTGTTACTGCCTCTTGCTTGGCGTTTGGGCTCCAAGAGCTCCCCACCTTGTTCCGTGGCATAAAGACAGGGGTTAAACTTTTGCAGGAACTTGAACCCAACTATCTCCTTACATTAAGACATTGTTTTCTAAGTGTTTTTATTGACTTTAACTCGATTTAAAATTTGTCACTGGTCATTTCCAAATCTGACATAGACAGTGGAACAGTTTTCCTTTGAATTTCCCTATTTCCCTGACAACATACAAGTAACTGTAAGACTGAGTAGGATACAAAATATTTTTATGAATGTATGTGTGTGTGTGTGTGTGTGTGTGTGTGTGTGTGTGTGTAACAGCAATTAATGGACAAAAAGGGAATGAATTTAAAAAAGAGTAAGGTGTATATGGGAGGTATGGAGGAAGGGGGAAATGTTGTATTTATATTTTAATCTCAAAAGATAAAAGAAAAAATCCTTCACTGGATGAACTTTCTCTTACTATATTAAAATCAACAACAAATCAACTAAAACACATCTGTATTTACATATGGACATTTTGGTCTCTGAGACATCTTAAAACCCAATTTGAAGCAAGCAGGTGCTAGGAGAGCATATAAATGCTTCTGAGTATTAGGTTGCTTCTTCAACTACACAGTCAATGCACTCTTCAGACTAGCTAATTTTCCACCATTGAGTTTTGCAATCTGGCTAGGGGGAAAAGTTAAGGGAGTGTTTCACTTTTTAAATACTCTGATTCCCAAGTGACAGAGATGTGACTCAAAATGAAAGGGCCTAATAAGAAAAGCTTTGTTTGTCTTTTTTACTCTATTTTATTTTATTTTCGGTCATGGGGGTAAATCTAAGGGCTTCATGCACATGTATGAGTCCTGGAGTTTGCATGAAGGATCTGTTTTTAAAATTTACTTCTTTGTATGGATCTTATAGATCCAATGTAGTTTATATTTGGAACAACATTTTCCTATTAAACAGAATCTGGGACAGTGAATTCAAGTCAAGAAAAAGTAATGATTCAAATGACTTCTTGGAAGTACAATTTTCCTCTTCAAGGCTTGCAGGGAAAAAATAACTGCAGCAATCAAATGCAAAAATTATACAATCATGTCAAGATATGTAGTCAAGGCAGTTACTATTAAAGACAAATATAAAGTGTGCCACTAGAACATTATGAATGCTTTCCCACTGTGTGCATTCATTTACAATAGCGAGTATAAAGTCAAATCTAATGTTGCTTTTTTGGTGAGACCAAGTCCAAATACTAATTGGATTCCAAGGGTTAAAATATTTGAATTTGGATGACCAATGAGCATGAAAGCTATGGGTTGTCTGTAAAATGTGTGAGACAGAGAAAAGAGAATGTTTATACACATGCTGTTGTAATTACACCTATTCAAAAAATAATTAATGATGTAAAATGTTGTCTGTATAATCTTATTACCTGCCTGGAAATATATATGTAAAATATTCAATTATTATAAATTTTATTTATTATAAACTTAATTATTATAAATACATAATAAATTAAATACATATATATATTTAATTTAGATTTACTTTCAAATTGGTCAAGAACTTTAATAACTTTAATATAGAATTCCTATACAAAGTAAAGCAAACCAAGACATTGTATATTCCAAATATTAATCTTTATCTGATAGTAATGGTATGCTAAAAGTAGCAAGTATAAAGTAAAGCTTGCAAATCCAAATTGGCACCTCTGATTTGGCACATATGTATACTGCAAGTATGACTGTTGGAAAGGGATCACACTGAAATGAGTATGATTTTGTTCTCTGACTCTATACTGACAGTATTTAAATCCTCCCTCATTAACTTAGTAGGCACATGGTTTAATCTGCCTATTAAAGTTTCTATTTGTTGTCTTATCTAGGTTAGGCAGTGATGGTAATACTAGGACCTGATTCAGTTGAGATTATTTGCATAAAAATTGAATGAATTACTATTTGTAAAGCATTTATAATACAGTTCAAACACAATAAATCCTCAGATATTAAGCAATCAGGAATGATAATTATGAATTAAGATAAATTCTAAGTATAAACCTATGTCTTGTTTATTCCCGAGATATTTTTTTTTATTTCAAAGACTTCTCAAATAAGCAATTATTACCCTATTTATATACAATGGCCTATTACAAAAAAAAGTCACTCCTTTGTTCCCAAACAGAGCAATAGATTTTTTTTTCTGAACTCAGCTGTCAGATGCAGCTGTTTCATACTTAATTATACAGTGTCCCTTGCAGCATATACCAGGTTTAAAACCACCTATCATTTATTGAAAAGTTAGTCTGTTTAGTTGATTCACAGTGCCTTGTCCTCAACCCCCCTTTGGCACTTACAATCTTTGTTTCTACTCTTCCACTCAATTCCCTGAGCTCTGAGGGAGAGATTTGTTGGAGATCTCCAATTTAGACTCTCTCCACATAAATCTGGCCATGGGTCTCTGCATCTGTTCCCATCTGCTTCAGGGGGAAGCCTCTCTGATGCTGACTGGATGTGACACTGACCTAGAAACATAGCAGAATATCATTAGGAGTCACATTATCATTTTACTGATTTTTTACTAGACCAGTTGATTTTGTTCATTTGGTTTTATCCTAGGTCCTTGGGTTATCTAGTCTCTGTTTCCTGGTTACCCTAGCAGTGTACGGTGTGGTTTCTTTATCATAGAGTGGTCCATAAAAGAAATCAGACATTGTATAGTTGTATAGTTACTCCCACAAGTTCTGGGCTACCATTGACCTAGCATATTTTGCAGGTAGGATAGACTGTAGGTCAAAGGATTTATGGCTGGGTGGATGTCCACATTTTTCTTTTGGTAGCCTGTAGAGTACCTTCCCACACCAAAGAGACTGGAATGTAGGGGTGAAAGCTCCAGCAAGGCACATATGCCCTTAAAAGACCAAAGCAGCAAGCACAGGGACTATGTGCTTCAGACCCTCTGTGTATATATTCTAGCTATCACCTTAATATTTCTATGGGACTCCTGAATATGAAAACAAGTGGGTCTCTGACTCTTTTTCCTGCCCTTGGGACTCTTTTCCTAGTGTGTGTTGCTGTATCTGTCTTTGATATGATAGCTTTTACTTCATTCTATTATATTTTATTTCACCCTGTTTGGTTGTTATCTCTTAGATAACCTTAGGTGCATGTTTTTTTCTAGTGAGAGACAGAAAAAGAATGGATCCAGAGGTGGTGGAAAGCTGGGAGGAGTAGAAGGAGCAGAAACGATAATCAGGGCATATTGTGAGAGTCCATTTTCAGTAAATGGGGGAAAAGGTTAGTCTGTTTTGTCCAATGAACTTCCCGTTGTTTCTTAAAACAACCCTGGAAGTCATCAAGAGAACCTACATGACATGTAAAAAAAAGTTAAAGGTAATAAATAAAGGTAAATATAAGAATCTATTAATATCAAGAGCTTAATAAGTCTGTTTAATTTGAAATTCTTTGAAAAGTGTTGTCACAGGAATTAGTAACTATTTGCTAGTCTAAGTGAGTGGCTCTCTCATCTTCAGATTTCTCATACAATCTTTTACATTTTCCTCCTGAGTTTTGCATATCCTTGGAAGAATTTATTTATTTACTGCATAAGTGTGACCTTGTTGTATGTTTAGTGAAGATATAAAAGCAGGAATAAAATGAACATTAAATATATGTTTTTTTTAAGTAAGAGAGCATATATGTTAGGCTTAATAATCATTACCTTGTCATATATTAGCAAAAATCAGCACAGATTCAATAAGACAGCAAAGCACTGACCATTCATTCTGTCTCTGTCTCTGGCTCTCTGGCTCTCTCTGTCTCTCTCTGTCTCTCTCTGTCTCTCTCTGTCTCTCTCTGTCTCTCTCTCTCTCTCTCTCTCTCTTTGAGATTGTATTTTGATTACAGTTCTTCCTTCTCTTTCATTCCTTCACACCCTCCCATATTCCTCTCTTCCCTCTCATTAAATTCATTTTTTATCAATTGTCATTGCATGCATGCTTGTATTCGAATGTGCATATATATTCCCAAATATATCCTATTCAGTATGTATAATGGTGCGTGCATGCATATTTTCAGGGCGGACAGATGGTGAACAACCAATTGGAATGTCCCTTATTCCGGCATTGCCTTTGTGTGATTTGGTGATCCTTGTGAAACACAGCAGTGATGAGAGGGTGACTACACCGCCAAGAGGTTCCTGTCCTCATATCCCTTCCTTGTTCTTGCAACTCTCCTGTTGTTTTCTGGTCTTGTATTTGGAGCATTGAGTGCTCATACTTTGCAAAAGAACAGCTCTGTTTATAATTTTCTGCATTCTTTTATTTTTATGCTTCTTTTAATTAGTAACAGAACCTGAAGTTAAAGTCATGTTATGAGACAACATAAAGAAGCAAAGTCGTTTACTGGAAATTAATGTGAAACAAAAAAACCACCACCACCAACAACAACAAACTAAAGTGAGAGAGAATAGGAGTTTTTCCATACAGGAGTGAAAGTAATAGACAGAAAAATAAGAAATTTAAAGTATGTACATTATGAGACTGACTCTAGTATGTCTATCTAAGATGGAAAATGGAAATTTTAAGTAGAAAGATAAGTGTGGAGTACATCATTTTAAGTATATTTTGTTATAACCCACTTGAGGCTTGGAAAATAATACTTTGTTAAAAAAGAAAACAAGGAAGGAAGGAAGGAAAGAAAGAAAGAAAGAAAGACAGACAGACAGAAAGAAAGAAAGACAGACAGACAGACAGACATGGAGGAATGGTAAGGCAGCAAAAATGTTTGTAGAAGTAAGATATTCAAAAGAGACTTATAAAGGATCCATCAGTTTTGTGAACCACATATAACAATATTTTTTGTTTTGCAAAGATATTGTATTATCAGAGAATAATCTATTTTTTAATCTTGAAAGCATTTAGGTTAGTAGAAAATTTTGGCTCTTTGTTAATAAAATGGAATTCTTCTATAGATTTGATTCCATCTGGCATTTACAACTTCTCAATTCTAATTTCTAAATATATACACTTGATGTGATACAAACATAAATATTTGCCCTGCATTCATTACAATTAATATTAGTACAAAATATGAAAATCACATTTGTAATTTAAATTTGTTGAGAAGATTTTCTACTCTGTCAGCACTGATTAATTTGTGATTTTTTAAAAATCAATAATGTTGATTTTTACAAACATTTCAGGAAGCTATGATTAACTGGATATAGCAGAAAATAAAAATGAATTTCATCTTACACAAACACACAGTAAGGTAAGTAATGTAATATCTTCTATGCTAAATTTATTGTAATAATACTAAAACTTTCAATGTTATTTATTCAATTTTATTATTACCTTCTATATGCTATTACTTGTAGGCATGTCATTTGCAATTTTAATATTTTTCACATTTAAGCAAATATTTCAAAACAAAAGTCATGCTTATTTTTTTATCTATGTGGTAATATTTAAATATCTGATTAAAGTATCATTAATTTGATTTTACTATATGCTTTTACTATCTGATTATGAGTTTGCATTTACTAAAAGGCTGTTGGATTAATGTCTTTCTGTTGAAGAAGAATAGAACTCATTCATAAATCATTAGGCTTGGAATAGCTGAGTAGATGTTTCGAGGCTTTTTTATGAGTCACTTCCCTTATCCTCTGTTGTCTTATTAAGCACTCAAATGGGCCTTATGCCAGTACGAAAGGAAAAGAACTCAGTATGTTGAGCCCAAGCCTGGAACTATAATTTAATTATTAATAGTTCATATGTAAACTCTACTTCCCTGAGTGAGGAAAAAGTGATAATAAGTGCATCTTGTGATCTTGTAACATATGCAAAAGCAAGTACACTGCTAGCCAAGGGAAGTTAAGGAAAAATACATCTAAAATTATTATTTTGATATTTCAGATGGAAAGGTTTTCATTTGGACTTTCGCATAATAATACAAGTACTGTTCAAAATATGCTTATTGTTTCAAACTACAATGTCTGGCAGTAAAAGAGATGCCACATAATTTGGATTATAATTTTGTATAAGCTGGTTTATGGAGTCAAAGGAGAGTCATGAGCCCCCCAACTGGACTAAAGTAATTTAGTGGTGATGCCATGACAATCAGTTAAGGTTGTGTCAACACAAACCAAAGTGAAGAGAAGATAATCTTAACACATTTTAGGTTAATTAGATTAACGAAGAAAATGAACTAACTTGGATAGAACTATCTTTTTAAAATTTGTAGAGTGGGCCTTTATTAAAACATAACCCTTTCCAGATGGTTCTAACTTTTGGGATATTTCAAGAGGTACTTCGTTTTTCTTGCATATGAGATTAAACAGAAACACATACAAAAATATTTAGGTTATCTGTCTATGGTGTACACTGTGGCCTGCTGTGCCAACCTATGTTATTTGTACATATACAGAATATGCAGATGTTATTATATTTTGGTCCAAAGTTTCCTTAGCACATAGGAAGTGAACATAATGTGTAAACAAATTGTAGTTTAAATTGATTATGTATGTTCTCAGCAAGATACCCAGCCAATCACATTTGTCAAGCTTCAGCCAGGTTCATGATGCCAACTGATAAGACCATGTTACATGGCAAACATAACACATGTTTTCTGTGTGTCAGTTCCTTTTGTTTCTTTATGAACATGAAATATACAAGTATTCTAATGTCGCCTCTGGGCCACTCTTCCTGTGTTATGTTGCTTGATTTTAGAGACATTTTATGTTTTCAAACAAACATTGTTATTTAACCTTGGTTTGCTTGAAAATGTGCGATGTCTTTCATTTTTTAGTACCTATGGTGAGACAATTTGCACAGCCTCTATGCAGGGAGGAGAGGCTTGGACCTGCCTCAAGTGAATGTACCAAGCTCTGCTGACTCCCCACGGGAGAACTTGCCTTGAAGGAGGTGAGAATGGAGGGTGGGTTGGGGAGGAAAGCTGGGGCATGGAAAGAGGGAGGACAGGGTAATGTGTGGTTGATATGTAGAATGAATAGAAAATGTCTTAATTAAAAAAAAGGAGAAAAGAAAATAAGAAAATGGTTGGAAATTCAACATTGGAATACCCTAGATTTTAGTTTGGCCATTTATAAATATTATTATGCACTGTAACACAGAATTATCCTCAGTGAATGTATATTTGGAAATTAAATTATCTTATAAAGTGAAAATATATGATCAAAAAAAGAAAATGTGCAAAATTTTTTTTTTAATTATTATATTTGTGTTTTAATTTTACACATCAGTCATGGGTTCCCCTGTTCTCCCCCCCCCAAACCACCTTCCCCCATCCCCTCCCTCCATTCCCATCTCTTCCAGGGCCAAGACTCCCCTTGGGATTCATTTAAACCTGAGGGAATTCAGTACAGGCAGGTCCCCTCCCCTCCTTCCAGGCTGAGCAAAGTGTCCCTGTGTAAGCCCAAGGTTCCAAACAGCCAGCTCATGCACTAAGGACAGGTCCTGGTCCCACAGCCTGGATGCCTCCCAAACAGATCAAGCTATTCAATTGTCTCACTTGTCCAGAGGGCCTGCTCCAGCTGGGGGCTCCACAGCCTTTGGTTCATAATTCTTGTGCTTCCATTAATTTGGCTATTTGTCCCTGTGCTTTTTTCCAATCTTGGGCTCAATAATTCATGCTCTTACAGTCTCTACTCTTTCTCGACAACAAGATATCTGGAGCTCCACCTGGGGCCTGGCTGGGGATCTCTGCATCCACTTCCATCAGTTATTGGATGAGAGTTCCAGCTCAACTGTTAGGGTGTTTAGTCATCTGATCACCAGATTAGGTCAGATCAGGCTTTCTCTTGAACACTGCCAGCAGTCTACAGAGGATGCACCATTGTGGATTTCAGGGAACCTCTCCAGCACTCTGCCTATTCCTATTCTCATGTGGTCTTCATTTTTCATGGTCTTTTATTCCTTGTTCTCCCTTTCTGTTCTTGATCCAGCTGGGATCTCCTGATCCCCCAAACTTACTTTCCCTCAAACCTTGCCCTTTATTACTCCCTCTGTAGTCCAGGTTGTTCATGTAGATCTCATTCATTTCTCTGTCTTTGGGTGATCCCTGTGTCTTTCTTAGGCTCCCGTTTTCTAGGTAGCCACCCTGGAGTTTTGTACCAGTCTAGTCATCTTTGTTTTACATCTAGTATCCTCCTATGAGTGAGTACATACCATGTTTGTCCTTCTGTGGCTGGGTTACCTCACTCAGGATGACTTTTTTTCTAGATCCATCCATTTGCATGCAAACCTCATGATGTCATTGTTTTTGTCTGCTGAGTAGTAAACCATTGTGTATATGTACCATATTTTCTTTATCCATTCTTCAGTTGAAGGGCATCTAAGTTGTTTCCAGGTTCTGGCTATTACAAATAATGCTGATATGAACATAGCTGAGCATATGCCCTTGTGGTAGGATTGAGCATTCCTTGGGTATATGGCCAAGAGTGCTACAGTTGAGTCTTGGGGGAGATGGATTCCCAATTTTCAAAGGAAGTGCCATATTGATTTTCAAAGTGGCTGTACAAGCTTGCATTCCCACCAGCAGTGGAGGAGAGATCCCCTTGCTCCACATCCTCTCCAGCATAAGCTGTCTTCTGTGTTTTTGATCTTAGCCACTCTGACAGGTGTAAGGTGGTATCTCAGAGTCATATTGATTTGCATTTCCCGGATAATTAGGGATGTTGAGCAATTCCTTAAATGTCTTTCAGCCATTTGAACTTCCTCTGTGGAGAATTCTCTGTTTAGTTCTATAGCCCATTTCTTAATTGGACTATTGGGCATTTTTATGTCTAATTTCTTGAGTTCTTTATATATTCTGGATATCAGCCCTCTGTCAGATGTGGGGTTGGTGAAGACCTTTTCCCATTCTATAGGCTGTTGCTTTGTCTTATTGACTGTGTCCTTTGCTCTATAAAAGCTTCTCAGTTTCAACAGGTCCCATTGATTGATTGTTTCTGTCAGTGTCTGTGCTACTGGTGTTATATTTAGAAAGTGATCTCTGGTGCCAATGTGTTCAAGACTACTTCCTACTTTCTCTTCTATCAGGTTCAGAGTAACTGGATTTATGTTGAGGTCTCTGATCCACTTGGACTTAAGTTTTGCACACAGTGACAGATATGGATCTATTTGCAGCCTTCTACACATTGACATCCAGTTATGCCAGCACCATTTGTTGAAGATGCTTTCTTTTTTCCATTGTACATTTTTGGCTTCTTTGTCAAATATTATACGTTCATAGGTGTGCTGGTTAATGTCAGGGTCTTCAATATGATTCCATTGGTCCACATGTTGGTTTTTATTCAAGTACCAAGCTGTTTTTATTATGGTAGCTCTATAGTAGAGCTTGAGGTTGGGGATTGTGATACCTCCAGTGGTTTTTTTATTGTACAGGATTCTTTTGGCTATCCTGGGTTTTTTGTTTTTCCATATGAAGTTGAGTATTATTCTTTCCAGATCTGTGAAGAATTTTGTTGGTATTTTGATGGAGATTGCATTGAATCTGTAGATTGCTTTTGGTAAGATTGCCATTTTGACTATGTTAATCCTGCCTATCCAAGAGCATAGGAGGTCTTTCCATTTTCTGGCATCTTCTTCAATTTCTTTTTTCAGGGACGTAAAGTTCTTGTCATATAGGTCTTTCACATGCTTAGTTAGAGTAATCCCAAGGTATTTTATATCATTTGTGGCTATTGTAAAGGGTAATGTATCTCTGATTTCCTTCTCAGCCTGTTTGTCTATTGTATATAGGAGGGCTACTGATTTTTTTTTTTTGAGTTGATCTTGTATCCTGCTATGTTCCTGAAGGTTTTTATTAACTGTATCAGTTCCTTGGTTGAATTTTTGGGGTCACTCATGTATACTATCATGTCATCTGCAAATAGGGAAAGCTTGACTTCTTCCTTTCCAATTTGTATCCTCTTAATTTCCTTATGCTGTCTTATTTCTCTGGCTAGAACTTCAAGTACTATATTGAATAAGTATGAGGAGAGGGGACAGTCTTGCCTTGTTCCTGATTTTAGTGGTATTGCTTTGAGTTTCTCTCCATTTAATTTGACGTTGGCTGCTGGCTTTCTGTAGATTGCCTTTATTATGTTTAGGTATGTTCCCTGTATTGCTGATTGCTCCAAGACCTTTATCATGAAGGGGTGTTGGATTTTCTCAAATGCCTTCTCTGCATCTAGTGAGATGATCATGTGTTTTTTTTTTTTTTTTTTTTTTTTTCCTTTGAGTTTGTTTATATGGTGTATTACATTGACGGACTTTTGTATGTTGAAGCTTGCTTGCATCCCTGGGATGAAGCCTACTTAATCTTGGTGGATAATTGTTTTGATGTGTTCTTGGAGTCTGTTTGCCATTATTTTATTTAGGATTTTTGCATCAGTGTTCATGAGGGAGATCAGTCTGTAGTTCTCTTTCTTTGTTGCATCTTTGTTTGGTTTAGGAATCAGGGTAATTGTAGCCTCATAGAAGGAGTTTGGTAATATACCCTGTGCTTCTATTGTGTGGAACAATTTAAAGAGTATTTGTATTAAGTCTTCTTTGAAGATCTGGTGGAATTCTCCAGTGAAACCATCTGGTCTTGGCCTTTTTTCGGTTGGGAGACTTTTAATGACTGATTCTATTTCCTTAGGTGCCCCGGCCAGCAGGGTGTCAACGGGGCCACCCACCTGTGGGAGCGAATGACAGGACAGGGCAACACAAAGAGATGGACAGCAAGACAGTATTCTGATCAAGCCGCCAAACTTTATTTTCCTCCACATGGCTTATATAGCATAAGAGGGGAAGGTGTAGGAAGTCGGGAAGGGGAAGGGATGTGGAAGGCATGTAGTACATGGGAGAGGTGCAGGTCATGCAACTGCAGGAAGTCTGCTAAGGTGACACTGGTCAGGGGCCATTTGTTCTGTTGCTAGGCTACCTGATCATGGAATGCTCTTTACATTTGGTTGCCATGGCACCTGACTGTGGAATGTTCTTATCTTTGGGAGCCTCCAGTTAGCAAACAGGTATTACTGACCTGGGGGATGGGGGAAGGTGGCAGGTTTATGACTTATTCTCTGGCTTAGCTAGTACTTTCCATGGTTCATGTTTGGTTCCTGAAATCTTGGTCCCTAACACTTAGGGGTTATTGAACTATTTAAATGGTTTATCTGGCCTTGATTTAATTTCGGTATGTGGTACCTGTCCAGAAAATTATCCATTTCTTTTAGATTTTCCAGTTTTGTGGAGTAGAGGTTTTTGAAGTATGACCTGATGATTCTCTGGATTTCCTCATTGTCTGTTGTTATGTCCCCCTTTTCATTTCTGATTTTGTTAATTTGGATGCTCTCTCTGTCTTTTGGTTAGTTTGGATAAGGGCTTGTCTATCTTGTTGATCTTCTCAAAAAACCAACTCTTTGTTTCATTAATCCTTTGTATTGTTCTCTTTATTTCTATTTTATTGATTTCAGCTCTCAATTTGATAATTTCCTGGTGTCTGTTCCTCCTGGGAGTCTTTGCTTCTTCCTGTTCAAGGGCTTTGTGTGTGCTGTCAAGTCACTAGAGTGAGATTTCCCCAGCTTATTTATGTGGGCATTTAGTGCTATAAATTTCCCTTTTAGTACTGCTTTCATAGTGTCCCATAAGTTTGGGTATGTGGTGTATTCTTTTCATTGATCTCTAGGAAATCTTTAATTTCAGTCTTTATTTTTTTCCTTAACCCATTGGTGATTCAGTTGAGCATTATTCAGTTTCCATGAGATTGTAGGATTTCTGTAGTTTTTTCTGTTGCTGAAATCTAACTTTAAACCATGGTGGTCTGATAGAACACAGGAGGTTATTCCAATTGTTTTGTATCTGTTGAGACTTGCTTTGTGGCCAAGTATGTGGTTGATTTTAGAGAAGGTTCCATGGGGTGCTGAGAAGAAGGTATATTCTTTTTTGTTCGGGTGGAATGTTCTATAGATATCAATTAAGTCCATTTGAGCCATAACATCAGTTAAGACCATTATGTCTCTGTTACTTTCAATTTGGTCGATCTGTCCAGAGGTGAAAGTGGAGTGTTGAAGTCTCCCACTATTAATGTGTGGGGTTTTATATGTGATTTAAGCTTTAGTAATGTTTCTTTTACATATGTGGGTACCCTTGGGTTTGGGGCATAAATGTTCAGAATTGAGACTTCATCTTGGTGGATCTTTCCTGCAATGAGTATGTAATGTCCTTCATCATCTCTTTTGATTGATTTTAGTTTGAAGTCTATTTTGCTGGATATTAGGATGTCTACACCAGCTTGCTTTTTAGGACCATTTGATTGGAAAGTCTTTTCCCAGCCTTTTATTCTTAGGAGGTATCTGTCTCTGAATTTGAGGTGTGTTTCTTGTATGCAGCAGAATGATGGGTCCTGTTTTTGTATCCACTCTGTTAGTCTGTGTCTTTCTATAGGTGAATTAAGTCCATTCATATTAAGGGATATTAATGACCAGTGATTGTTCATTCCTGTTATTATTTTTATTTTTTTTTGGTGGTAGTGTATGTGTACTTCTTTTCTTTGGGGTTTACTGCTGTGGTGTTATCTATTGCCTGTGTTTTCATGGGTGTATCTGCCTTCCTGAGGCTGGAATTTTCCTTCTAGTGCTTTTTGTAGGGCTGAGTTTATGGATAAGTATTGTTTAAATCTGGTTTTGTCTTGGAAGGTTTTGTTCACTCCATCTATGATGTTTGAAAGTTTTCCTGGGTATATTAGTCTAGGTTGGCATCCATGGTCTCTTAGTGTCTGCATTATATCTGTCCAGGTCCTTCTGGCTTTCAAAGTCTCCATTGAGAAATTGGGTGTTACTCTGATGGGTTTGCCTTTATAAGTCACTTGTCCTTTTTCCTTTGCTCCCCTTAATATTCTTTCTTTATTCTGTATGTTTAGTTGTTTAATTATTATGTGGCAAGGGGACTTTTTTGGGGGTCTAGTCTGTTTGGTATTCTAAAGACCTCTTGTATCTTCATAGGCATTTCGTTCTTTAAGGTGGGAAAGTTTTCTTCTATGATCTTATTAAATATATTTTCCATGCCTTTGAGTTTGTATTCTTCTCCTTCCTCTATCCCTATTATTTGTAGGTTTGGTCTTTTCATGGTGTCCCAAATTTCTTGGACATTTTGGGTCATGACTTTGTTGGTTTTAGTGTTTTCTTTGACTGATGAGTCTACTTCTTCTAAAGTATCTTCAACACCAGAGATCCTTTCTTCCATCTCTTGCATTCTGTTGGTTATACTTGCCTCTGAAGTTCCTGTTTGTTTACTCAGATTTTCTATTTCTAGCATTCTTTCTGCTAGTGTCTTCTTCATTTTTTCTATTTCCCTCTTCAGGTCTTGGACTGTTTCCCTAGATTTTTCATGATTTTCTTTCAGTGACTTATTGTTTTCTTCTGCTTTAATTGTCCTTTCCTCTAGCTTTTTATACAGTTCTTCCCATTTTTTTGTTTGTCTGTTCCTCCACTTTATATGTGATTTCTTCTATATAAGGCTCTAGCCTCTTCATGATGTTACTTATAAGGTTGTTTCCTTCTTCTTCTTCTTCTTCTTCTTCTTCTTCTTCTTCTTCTTCTTCTTCTTCTTCTTCTTCTTCTTCTTCTTCTTCCATTCCGTGATGTTCTCGTCTAGCGGTTGTAGAAAGGCTAGGTTCTGGTGATGCTGTATTGTTCTTTATTTTGTTGTATGTACTTCTGCCTTGGAGTCTGCCCATCTCCTTGTGGGTTCGTTCTTGGTAGTACAAGTGCACTTGGTCCAGACAGAGCTGACAGATTTAGGGAGCCTCTCTCTGGTCCAGACAGAAGCTCTGGGCCTGATTGGAGCTCTGGTCTAGATGAGTGTGCTGGCTGGATAGGAGCTGGGGTGCTGGACTCTGAGTCTCAGGAAGCCACTGAGATGGGAGCTCCTCTTGTCCAGATGGGAGTTCTGGGACAGGATGGAATGCTGGACACTGGTCACTAAGTTTCCAGAAGTGGCTGGGGTCTCCAGCAGATGGGTGTGGCAGCAAGCGTTGAGGTTGTAGTGTCCACCAGAGGGTCTCTCTGGTCCAGATGGGAGTTCCGGGGTAGATGGGTGCTGGGGGCTGGTCTCTGAGTCTCAGGAAGTGTCTGGGGTCTTGGGCAAATGGGTGTGGGGACAGGGTGTGGAGACTGCAGGGTCTGCCTGAAGTCTTCAAAAGGGGAGCCTTCCCATGGAAAAGGGGAGCCTTCCCATGGAAAAGGGGAGCCTTCCCACAGGGCCTGCTGATTGGCTGTTAACTGGGGCCAAGTTAGGCAGGTCTTCCCAGGATGGTGCTCAGAGTTGGGACCCAGGGGCAGTTGCCTCTCTGACTATAACCCCAAGCACTCACCTGTGGTCCAGATGGGAGTTCCAGGGCATAGGAGCTGGGGGCTGGTCTTTGAGTCTCAGGAAGTGGCTGGGGTTTCGGACAAATGGGTGAGGGGGCATAGTGTGGAGACTGCAGGGTCTGCCTGCAGTCTTAGGAAAGGGGAGCCTTCCCACGGGCCTGCCAATTGGCTGGAAACTGGGGCCAAGTTGGGCAGGGCTTCTCTGAATGGTGCCCAGGGGTGAGGCCCAGGAGCAGTTGCCTCTCTGACTATAACCCCAGGCACTCTGCAAAAAAATTTTAAATAGTATTTAAAAAATGTATTATGTTTCCAAATGAATATACTGTGTATATAATTACCTAAAATTAAACCTAACCAAAATAAAATTCAAATGAATTTAAGCTACTGTGCATCTCACATGGTCAAAATCAAGATGTTATCATGTATTGTCTCTTATAAAGATACCATTTAAATCATATTGAGCTCTTACACTACTATGTAATAAACGTGTCTTAGCTTGCACCATAGTTATTTACAAAAACTACATGCTTGTGTAGAGTGTTATATTTTGCTGATTGTCCCCAAATGATAATCTCATAAGCTTGTGTGGTCACTATTGAAATGTACTAGAATTTTTGTCAAGTGCATTATGATAAGAAGAACTTAGATCAATAGGAACATATCCTGGAAGTGTTATGTTGGATCTCCCAATGGTTCTCATTCTTTCTCTTGCTGTTTGCTTCCATGAAAAAAGTAGTAAGTTTGTTTTGACACATGTTCCTGCTATGATATGACACACTCACCAATGGCACGAGATCAGGGATTATTTAATCTTATAATAAAAACTTCAGAAATGTTAACCAAATTTTTTGTAATTTATATTTTTTCTTTTGTAAGTTAATTCTTCAGATGTTTTGTCACAAGAACATGACATAGAACAGTACAAATACATTGTACATGTACTAGGAATTTAGACATCTAAATATCTTGAAGTTTTCAGTTTTGGAAGGCACACAATTGAAAACACAGAATGGAGTATCCCTGAATAGTTCACCTACAGTAGGTTGGGATATAATTGGATATTTTGATATTAAATAACTTAAAACTTGTAGGAAGAACATTCATGAACCAGATTCAACTGAGACACTGAGCTTTAAGGTAATCCTGAGTACATAGCTGACCCCAGCAGTATCAAACGGTAAGGAAGAGTCACTTCCCTGTAATATTGTGGAGAGCAAATAGTAATTGTGGTTTTCAAAATCACAATACACATGTGTTACAATTTGGATCTGGAATGACAGTCCAAGTCCCTCATATTAAACACATTATCATCAGTTCAATAAACTTGGGAAATCATTCAAACACTGAGAAGTGGAGCCTAGTTTGAGATTACTGTTTCAATGATAACATTTTCATGAATGGATTATGGTTGAATAGTTTTTTTGTTTGTTTGTTTGTTTGTTAGGGTTTTTTTGTTTGTTTGTTTTTACATCCCATGCTTCCTATTATATAACTCATTATCCCATTGGTTTCAGGTCTCAGAGCATTGGGGCAAAGTGCTCAAATACAGAAACCTAAAATTGTGAGCAAAATAAAGCTTTATCTTTATAATCCTTTTATCTTGGGTATCCATTAGAGTGACAGAAATGTACCATGTAAAGTTTGAACCAAAAAGCGAAATTGATGTTGTAAATTTTCCTGACATTTCAAAAATACTTTTGACATTGGCTCAAGGGACTTGTCTGGTCACATTTGGAGAAGACGGGGAGAGAAAGTTATGAATATTCAGAGATAATGATGCAAACTAAGGATATTGTAATGCTTATAGACATGCAGACATTAAAGAATATGTTGATGTTGTGTCTTATGAAAACTAGAACATTAGGGAACATTGGACTAGAGGTCATTTGGTCCACCATGTACAAAAAATATGCTTTGCCTACAACCAGAGATTTGGTAAAAGATTGAAATGAAAAGTAACTTACTTTTACAGAGTAAGTTTCAATTCCCTAAAAGTCCCATGCTTCAGTATCAGAGTCACTGCCTGCTTTTAGACAATTTTGAAGTGAAAGTTGAGAGCACACAAAATCAGTACAAAGGAACTTGGAAAATTTTCAGCCCATGTATAAAATTGATGTATATGAAAGTTCTGTCAAAGAGTGTGCATATACTAAAGATATTAGTAACAAGAGAAAGGAGACAAAAGCTATCAATTAGGATCATTTGAAAGATGCCTGTGTGGCATCTCAAAAATGTATGGCATCTATCATAGGTACAGAGTTGTAGAAATGAAATATTATATCAAAAACTTTCTAGATCAACATCTTTCTAAAAATGCCCTAGGATAACTACTTGATCCTAAAGTGTCTAGTGATATGTTCCTAAATATTTAGTGGGCAAGGCACTCAGAGATTGTCGTAGCCAAGTTTCAAGTAGACAAGTTCAAGTACAGCTCACAGTAGTGGCCAGTATGGGCATCATATACATGATTCTTATTTCCCAAGCTAGCTGAACAGACCTAGTAACATTACTATTAAAATGTCAAAGGAAAGCTTCAGAGGCTGGACATAATGTTGCCTTTAGAAGAAGACCTTGTCCATATGAACCATGAAGCTATGAGAGTGAAATTTAACCTGCAATGTAGACTCCAGGAAGTTAAAAATTCCAGCTACATGGACTATTGGCTGAAAGCTGGACAAGAGTGACAATGTGGATTTCAATAATACATCTACTATGCCAATAGTGCACAAGTTCAAGGATAATATTAACACACCACAGTGTTCCCTCTGTGCCAGCAAGAGACTGAGGACATAATACTACTGGAGTATAGCCTTACATGATTATGATCATTCCTAGGTACTTGCCTATTCCATTTAATGTTTAATTTACTTTAATTTTGATTTAGGTTCATGGAAGTTTAGTCTTTATGTATGTATTTCTGGAAGATAGAGGATGTTATATTCACTGGAACTGGCATCACAAGCAGTTAGAAGTGCTCCATATGCATGCTGGGAATTGGACTTAGGACCTCTGGAAGATAAGCAAGGGTTCTCAATCATTAAATCTGTGCTTTAGCCCTTTATTATTCCCTTTAAATACCAGTGTTCATGCTGTGCTTCTTCCACACTAATATCCTTAAAACATGAAAACTTCCAGTTCAATTTTATAATGGTTCATGATTTAATTGGCCCTGAAATTCAGGGAAATTATTGAACTTCAACTTTTTGACAATACTGCCACAGTTAACACGTAAGGACCCTTGAGAAATAAGTAATGTAGCCAGAAGGTTTCTCCAGTACAACCTGACTGCACTGTCCCTCAGCAGCTTAATATTAATTACCAACTGCATGGCCTATGGCAGGCTTCATGTTAGCTAGCTCTTATAACTTGGCCTATTTCTACTAATCTATAAGTTGCCACCTGGCCACAGATTACTCATATTTTCACATCTTGCTTCAACTGCTGGTGGCTCACAGCGTCTCCTTCCTCTTCTTTCTCCTCCCACTGTCTCTCTTAGATTTTCCTGCCTGGATCCATTGTGCTCTGCCATAGGCCAATGCAGCTTTATTTATCAACTGAGAGGAGCAACACATATTCACAACATACAGAAAGACATTTTACAGCAAAGTGATTGCCTTTAGAATTGTGAGATGAACATGATCTTAAGGGTCCAGTTGTTTTCAGTGCTGTAGTTTGGATATTGATGATCTTAAAAAGGCTTGGTCCATATACTTTGGTACAATTTGGAGATAAAATATAGTGACATGTTTGAGTTATGAAGAATGTAGACCCTAAGGGAATTATAGATGCCCAAGATCTTCTTTTTAGCTTCTCAGCCATTTGAATGAGCAGTTTTATTCTTTTATGCATCCTCCACTATGACAGGCTGCTTCCTTATTGCAGAAACCCAAAAATGAGTAAAAAAAAAAAAAAATAGAAAAGAAAAACAATAGACTGAGAATTCCTAAGCTGTGAGTCAGAATGAGATTGCTTATTTCTAGTCAGTTATTGTTTCTTAAGCATTTCCTCCAGGAAAATTGACAAAAAAAAATATACACTTGAGCACTTGGCCTTGCATTATTCAAGATCCATCCTTACAAGAAAAAGTAATTGACAATAGAGGAATATGTTTAGAGAAAGCAAATAATCACTTAGTCTATACTGAGAAAATGCACTTGATTTATAAAGAAAGAGCAGAGACAGTCCTTGCTCCCACTGTTGAGTTCCCACAAGAAGACCAAGCTACACACAACTGTCCCATATTTGCAGAAGGGCTAGGTCAGGCCCATGCATGCATGCTTCCTGGTGCTAGGTTCAGGCTCTGTGAGCTCCTCTCAGCCATGTTAGTTGATTCTGTGGGTTTTCTTGTGATGTTTGATCCCTCTGGCTCCTACAATCATTCCTTTCTCTCTTTAGCAGGATTCCCCTAGTTCAGCCTAATGTTTGATACTGGGTATGCTTCTCTTCCCACCAGTTGCAGAATAAAGCTTCTTTGATGACTATTGCACTAGGCACCAATCTATGAGTACAGCAGAATACTGTTAAGCATCATTACGTTGACTTTTTTTTTTTTTTCTCCATCAGTGCTTGGTTTTTTTCCTATATCCCTGGGCTATCCAACTGTTCAGTGTTGGTGCTCCAGACAGTGTCAGGGGTGGGCTCACTCTTGGGACAGGTGTCTTAGGCTGGTCACTTCCACAATCTCTGGGTCACCCTTATTCCAGCACATCTAAAAGTCTGACAGGTTATGTGGCTGAGTTGATGTTCCAATCCCACCACTGGTAGTCATGCTTAGTTACAGGAGGTGGACATTTCAAGTTACATATTCATAATTTCTAGGAATCTTACCTGGGGTCATCCTTGTAGATTCCTGGGATTATCCTTTGTACCAGGTTTCTACCTGACCCTCAAATGAACTCCTTTCCTATTGACTCTTTCAGTACATGCCCCCAACCCATGATATTTCATGTTACCTTCCCTTTCTTCCAAGTCTACCCACAAAGTCTCTTCTATTTCCCCTTCCCAGGGAGATCCACTGTCCCCTTGAGCCCTCCTTGTTATCTAGCTTCTCTGAGTTTGTGGATTATAGCATAGTTGTCCTTTACTTTACAGCTAATATCCATTTATAAGTGAGTACAGGCCATCTTTGTCTTTCTTGGTTTGGGTTACCTCACTCAAGATGATTTTTTTTTTCTAGTTCCATCAATTTGCCTTCAAGGCAGGTATTTGAATCTTTAGTCCTTCATTACTTGTTTTCATTCTATGATCTTTGTTTACTTTTCAATAATTTTTATCATGTTTATGATTGGATTTGAAAATTGTGATTTCTTTTAGGGTAAACCTTGTAATGAGGGCATGGTTTTGGAGTTATGAGTACATACACAATACCTGTATTAAAGGATGTAAAAGGATCACCACATAAGCATTCTTAAAAGCAAATCTAATTGCATCAGAAATAATATTTTGGTTATTCCTGATATAGAAAGATTTTTCAGAATGTAGTACTCACCTTTAATATGATCAACATTTTCCTCAACATATAGTGAATCCAGAATGTTGTTCTCATAGTTTATTTTTTTAATAACAAGGGATATTTTCTTGCCCTACAAATTCATTTATACTTCTTTCTTCACTACTTAGTAAGGTAATTTTGGCACCATAAACTGGTAAGTTACAGAGAAATTATATTTTTTGACTTGTGTTAATATTTTAAATTTGTTTAGAAATAGTTCTTTTGTTTCAATTCTGATTATGACAATATCCTGGCTAGGAAATGCTTTCACTGAGTGTACATTCCAGATAACCCAAGGATAGTGGCAACTTTGCATTATGGAATTTTACAGATATAAACTATGACCCTGAGTTATCACTTAAGGAGTGATTTTTATCTTATTTCAAGATAAACTATGTGTTAATCCTGAAATATAATGCTTAAAATCCCTGTTTCAGACACAGGAGATTTTCATCTAGAGAAACTGAACAGGATATATCATTTATTAAACACATATAAATAATTATATGCTGAAAGAAGGTTTCACTCCTGAAAGGAGGATGACACATGGCTAATGGGTACCATAAGAGCATATGCTACTGTCAAGACATCATACTAAAATTCAGTCCTGTTTCCTTCAGCTTTTGCATTTACCATATTTTATTTTAGAGACTTATAGCCTCTGAACTTCAGATTTTGTAAGTGGGTTGCATGTAACTGTCAATATAATATACTAGTGTATAAGTTAGTAATCTCATATGCTATCCTTATCCTGTGTAGGGGGTCCAGTGAGAACCAGCTGATATCATATTACTTCCTGTTGCATTAAATATCCTTCCCCATGCCTTTTAAAAATAAGCTCTTGGGTTTGTTTATAAAATACTTGTTCCAGTATTTCAGTACTTTCATTCTTTTCTCAGTGACGTGAAGGACTCTAGGGGGTAATGAGAAATGTTCATTCTGTGGGAAAAACACTTTCAATTTAAAATGTTTAGAAACTTGTATTAATCTGAGATGATGAAACAGATTACTGTCAAATGCAATAAAATGCATAAGGTGTGGTAAATCAATCTCAATGTACAGTATATGAAAAGATATAAATTCTAAATTATTGCAGGTATAGTTCCCGAAACACAATACACTCATAGCTTCCAAGTAAGATTAAATATTAATATTTCCTTATCTGCATTCTAGAATTAAAATGATTTAGTGTTTGGTATTATCACAATCATAGTCTTGAAGTTTTAATAGATATTTTACTTATTGCAGATTCCAAACTTTATGTACAAATTGTTATGCATTTAATTTTTTTCCAAGAGATTTCATTTTGCAAAAGCAAATGTACAATTATGTTACATGCGAATTTCTTACATGTTTTGAAAATAGGGCATAATCCTTAAATGAGTTTTAGAAATGTGATATAATGATAACTCCTAAAATCATTTTTCCTCATGCATTTTGATGAATTCAATATCATAACCATTGTAGCTGAAAGCATAATCCAAACAAAAAACTCCTCAAAAAATAAAAAAAACAAACCAAAAAAAAAAAAAAAAAAAAAACACAGTTCAGGAAAATACTGACATATATTATTTCTCTCATTCCAAGGGAAATCATTCTAACAGTGAAGAAGACATTTTAAATTATGTTACTGTGTATACGGTTTCTAAATAATAGTAGATCTTTTGATGATCAAATATTCACTTTTCCTCTATTTCATTTCTTATAATTTAAATATTTTTAATTGAATAGAATTACAACTCCTCCATTTTTTTCCCTCTTGATCCTCTCAGCTACTCTCTCTTGAAGACTTCTCATACACTCACTCTCAAGTGGAAAACTTTTTCATTGATTATTATTGTTATATGAGTATGTATGTTCAACCTCACATACACATACACATGCACACACACAGACACGCAGATACACAGACACAGACACACAGACACACACATACTCTCAAGTCCATACCACCACTTTTCATGACCAGGATGTATAAATCCTTCCTTCATAAATGTTCCTACCACCCATCAACAAAGATACCACTCTTTATTGCAAATAGATATCATCATAAAAAACCTCAGCTGTGTAGGAGAATGCCTAGAAGGTAAAATAACCAAAATGCAATCCAGCTTTGGATCAATACGATCTACATGTCCTTCATGTACCTTTTTTTCTACCAAGGCCAATTCTTTCTCAGCTTCAGGTGATAATTCTCTTGGACTATTTAAGTCCTTGTCACCTTCTAAGGTTTTGAACAAATTATTCAGTTCATCATTTTTTACCCCAACAATAGTTCGTAGATGAGAAATGTCCCCAAATAATCTTTGAAAGTCATTAAGAGTCTGTAGGCGATCTCTCCTAATTTGTACCTTTTGAGGTCTAATTTTTTGTAGCTCTATTTTATATCCTAAATAATTAATAGAATCTTCTCTTTGTATCTTTTCAGGAGCAATTTGTAATCCCCAGCAAGGCAATATTTTCTTTACATCTTCAAACATTCTTTCTAAAGTATCTGCATTTGAGTCAGCTAGTAAAATATCATCCATATAATGATAAATTATAGATTTAGGAAATTTTGTACGTATCACTTCCAAGGGCTATTGTACAAAATATTGGCACAGGGTTGGACTATTCAACATTCCCTGTGGGAGGACTCTCCATTGAAATCTTCTAACCGGCTGGATACAGTGCAAACATAATCAGATCCTGGAAAGCTGCCCTAACAGATATATATACATCCCAGCTTTTCCATCTATGATTCAAGGAACACTGCATAACAACAGATGGAAAGATGGTAAGAGCCAGAATACCAAGAAATCTGCTATGAAACGTTTGTTTCTAGAATTGAATATATAAGGAAAAATGGAGTAATGGCAATATCAGTGGACATGTTAACAAAGATACAGGAAAAATTGGAAGAGTGTCATTCATCAACAAAGAACATTATTTTTGTCACTCTTGAATAAGTCAAAAATAAATTTTCAATTGGTATTTGGATTAAATTTCCTTTCTTTGGTAATAAACATTTAAATTGTCAGACCAAATTGTTATGTGTTTTCTTATTGATCTAAAACATTTTAAAATACTACTTCTTAAAAACAATCATGCTATAGGGATTGAGAAAAATGATAAAACACTTATGTGTTCATGATATTTAATAATGGTCTGCTATAGTTTATTACTTTTCAATGTATTGGCTAAGTTATATATTTGCTGTGATACTGAGTTCTGTGGCCCACTTTCTTTTCCTGTTACAAGATATTAGCTTCTATGAAGAAGAAATAGTGGTGTGAAATGGGGAAGTTATCAAAAGAAATGATATTTTGGTTCTTTTGTTTCCTTACAGAATTATTTGATAGAGAACCAACCAGCCTAATCAGTATGTGTAATACCTTAAAATTTTGACAGTTCCTGAATGGAAAGTCTCTCGAGTCTGTCTTTGCTATTTCTGAGAAACATTATACATACAATTAGTCATATATGCATGTTCTAGAACAATGAAGTTGCAGATGATCTCTTGCCTCATTGCTCTACCCTGTTCCCCCACCTGCTTGTTGCCTGATTTATTCTCAACCCCTAGCTGATCAATGTTTTAGAATTTACTTCTAAATGACAACAACAAAATCCAGCAGTGGCTTTCTACCACCCATTCATCATCTTCCTTTCTCTGACTTTCTTTCCTTTTCTCTCTGAAAATATGAAAATTCTAATTACACTCATGCTTCTTCCATGCTTACTCCAAATTTTTACAGGAACTTTTCTCTCTTCTTTGAAATCCTGAGTATAATGATATGATTTATTTTTAAGCCTTTCTTGACATCATCGTCACCAACTTCATTCTTAGTACATGTTACCTTACCTATGAATTAGGAGGTTTTTTTTTTAGCAGATTCTTCATGCAGTCATTTTATTTTATAGTGGATCATTTACAGTTGCCTGACCTAGTATTTGGACACAGAAATCATTCAACATATTTCACTGGATGAATAAATATAAATATACATTGAAATATGCTGGATTAATAATTTGGAAGTTTTGATTTATAAGATCCATAAATGACCTCACTAGCCCCAGGTAGTTGGCTAAGTTTCTAAAACCAGGCATGATTTCATACTTGTCAGATAAGTATGAAGGTGAAATAGAGAGCTTTTGGTAACAACCATGACATTCTTGCTATTATTGTACCCATATGGCCAGTCCCAACATTTATATCTGCAACATAACTCCTTCACAAAAGGCTCAGAACTTCATGAAAAAGGAGCCATCAAAACAGGAAATTTATTCGGATAATCATGTCTCCTGGAAATTTCAGGGAAGCTGTACATGTGATATCTCAACAACACAGTTGCCTAAAGGAGACCTAAACCAGGATAATACCATCAGACCGGTTAACATGGAAGGGGTAAATCTCACAGGCCTTCACCCTAGATGAAAACCTGCAGTCAAATAAGGAATGCTTGAGAAACAGTTTTTCCAAGGGAAGAATCCTCCAAATGGTTATTCAATGCTAACTGGTTAGTCCTATAATCATATATATCCAAGTAACATTATATAGATTGAGTATGTTGTATTTGTATATTTAGGAATATGGAATATATCTTAGGAATATGTTTAGGAATGGGAATATGGAATATATATGTGTGTGTATTGTATGATATATATTATATCTACATATAACATATGAAGTATAATAATTCAAAAAGAGGCACTGAATTTGAGAAAGAGTGGTGGGGTACATGAAAGGGAAAGGGAGAGGAACAGAAATGGGGAAATGGTGCAGTTATATTTTAATTTTAAAAATCAAATCAAACCACTGAATAAATCATCATTTTATTTTCATAACATGGTAGGACTTACAGAGCTCAGAACCTAAGGGAGAAGCCTTTCTTGATAAATACACTTAAGTAAACTGGTGTATCTCTTTGTTGTTGTTGTTTTCTTGTGGAGCATCCAAGGCATGGGAGTTAGGAAACCAAAATGGCCGCAACAGTGGTTTCATATGTTAAACATCTCAAGCAGCAGGTACCATCTTTGGCAATAAGCAGACTCCAGTGGAGCTTAGAGGGGTACCACCATGCTGCTGAAGCAGATTACTCATCAAAGTGGCTTCCTCTTTCTTTTCTATTTGGCTTTTGTCAGCAATTGGCAAAGCTCCACACAGTAAGAACATACTGAAAGAAGAGGGAAAGTAATGAGAAATAATTAGAGATGGCTTGTCGCCAACGTAAGTCTATTTGAGGAGAAGGAAAACTGTAGGACAATATCAGACAGGCAATTCCTTGCCCAAAATATTAATGAATGTTGCTGAGGAGGGTCAGCAGGATTATGCAGTAAAATCATAAATGCTCTCCAAATTACCATTTACTAATGACTGGCACATATTTCCGAGAAGCCATAATGAAGTGGGTTGGTAGCTGAAGAATTGACATATGGAACTGAGAACCATGAACTCACTTTTTCTTTCCCTTTGACAATTCCCTCATTAATGCACAGCCAGGAAACCTGGAAAATGTGTGCCTTCACTGAGCTGGAGAGAGATGACAGCACCATTAGCTGCTTGCTCTGTCTCTTTGTTCTCTATATTAAATTGATGGAAGGGAAGGAAAGGAGAGGATTCTTTTTTCCTAAGCCCCATGTTCTGAAGGACTTGTTGGACATCTGCTCACCTATTGTTGGTTTTGAAAGGTGTCTTCTCATATTGGAAAGAAGAAACACATTAGACTAACACATCAGATATCAGGGAGGTTAGAAGATAAGCCAGTACCTTCTTTGTCTAAAAGATGCTGAGGGATGAGTGAAGTGGCAAGGCAAATACATCAAAAGGTTATTTCAGAGAGAGACCTCTGGTTTGATAAATAATATTTTTCCCAATTCAAGTTGCCATTTCAGTTCACATGAGGAAGTTATATCTGGGGAAAGTTACAAGAATCAGAACTATTGTAAGATACATATGAATAAACTACAATTTAGTGAGTAAGTTGAGACTGAGAAAACTGAAATGTTAATTATCTAATTAATCACAGAATCCTCAAACTGTGGTGTGATATGCTGTGACTCATACACTTTCATTTTAGTACTTTACCCCATTTGATCTGAAAATATAAAATCATGAATGACAGATTTAATTGTCTTTGGTATCTTCAAAGTATTTGGATTTTCTGAATATGGTTTAGACTGTAGTAATAATGAAATATATAGGTAAAGTTTTTTGCATGATTTTATATATATATATATATATGTGTGTGTGTGTGTGTGTGTATTCTTTATTTTTAAAAGTGTATTTAAATATTTTTTAAAGTATTCTCCAACGCTGGGGATTTAGCTCAGTGGTAGAGTGCTTGCCTAGCAAGCACAAGGCCCTGGGTTCGATCCTCAGCTCCACCAAAAAAAATAAATAAATAAAAAATAAAGTATTCTCCAGTATAAACATTAACCCCAGTACATAAACAGTAAGGCTGTGCATTCCTCTATTCCTAACACTTCCTTCAGACTTCCTTAGTAAGCAATGCTCATTACAGAAGAGATTATTCAAATGGTGAGCTTTTTCAACTGTGTCACTACCTGGGTCATCAGCACAATCCAAAGTAACTTGTAATTAGCATCTCAATGGTCTGAAAACTGAAGGGAATTTGTAAATGAAGATGACTCCCAAGGTACCTGGGCCCCCCACTGAATGGCCTTCCTAATCAATTCCCAAATATTCAAACAAAAATAAATTCATAACTTATTGTGATCCTATCAATTGTATAATAATTAAGATCATATACAGTGAATAATTTGAGCCACCCACATACTCTTTCTTTCTCACACATACACAAATGCACTATATACACAAACCAACCTACCCAGAGACACACAACACCCCCCCCCCCCCCCCACACACTCACATACACAAACACAAAGAGAGGAAGATGCAAAGAGGCATACCCAGACTCACAACACCCATACACACACACACACACACACACACACACACACACACACACACACACACACAAACACAAAGAGAGGGAGATGCAAGGAGGCATACCCAGACTCACAACACCCATACACACACACACACACACACACACACACACACACACACACACACGAACACAAAGAGAGGGAGATGCAAGGAGGCATACCCAGACACACAGATACAAACACACTGGCAGTTACTGTTTCTAGTCCACTCAGTCTTGGAATCTGAAATGAGGGAGAGCAACATGTCTAGAAAGTCTTGACAATTTGTTACTTTAAATTTTAATAGAATAACTCACTGAAGCATGCTATGCTTCCTGATGGGGATATAATGAGGGAAATAAAAAAAAATTAAAGATAAAGACAGCAGGTAAGAAGATGGCCAAATTATGTAGATAAAAATTTTGGGTTTTTAACTTGTTTCTTTCCTTTTCTGTATAGCTAATAGTACCATCAACACATCTGATTTTAATATTATGCTTGTGCTAATTAACTAATTACCATGATTGATTAAATAATGGGCTAGCATAGAAAGCAATGGCAGTTCGCTTCTGATTATTTCAACAAATACTGGCAAAATGTTAATTTCTATAGTGCTTTAGTATAGTGAAAAAAGAAACCAGATGCTTGTCAAGGTATCATAAGCCAGAACGATTCATAGTAGAATTCCATACCTCAATTCTGAAATAGGATTTGATTAGTAAATAAAAAAGATACTTCACGAAATTTTCTGAGACATTATTTTTCTACTTGAAACAAGATAACACAGAGAATCACAATGTAACTTATTAAAAACACGTTTCTCATTTAATTCTTGATTCCCACTCTAATCCATATAACTACTTATTTATTATGCTCCTTACCACCAGTTTTCTCTGTTTTTTAAAATATTATTTCATAGGCATTTTGAAAAGTGTCTTTCATATATCATTTATGTAGCAAAACTTAAAAAATAATGCCTTTGGACCTGGCCGTGGATCCCCGCATCTGCTTCCATCAGTCACTGGATGAGGATTCTATGATGTCAGCAAAGGTATTCAGCCATCCAATCACCAGAGTAAGTCTGCTCAAGCATCCTGACCAATGCCAGTAGTCTATTGTGGAGTCATCTTTGGGGATTCCTGCTGTGGATATCGCTCTGTGTAAATAAAGTTGTGATTGGCCAGTGCCCAGTCAGGAAGTATAGGCGGGACAAGAGAGAAGAGAATTCTGGGAAGTAGAAGGTTGGAGAGAGACGCCGCCATGAAAAGCAACATATAAAGACACTGGTAAGCCACAAGCCATGTGGCAAAGTATAGACTAACAGAAATGGGTTAATTTAAGATAGAAGAAGTAGATAACAACAAGCCTGCCACAGCCATACAGTTTCTAAACTGTGTGCTTTCTTGGTTGGGTCTGAGAGACTGTGGGACTGGTGGGTAAGAGAGATTTGTCCTGACTGGGCCAGGCAGGAAAACTACAGATTCCTGGGGACCTCCCCAGCACCCTGCCTCTCCCTATTCCCATGGTGCCTTCACTCATCAGGGTATCTCCTTCCATGCTCTCCCACTCGGCTCCTGATCCAGCTGGAACCTCCCACTCCCCTAAGCTCCCATTCCCCCGACTCCAGTCTGTCCTCCATTATTCCCCCTCACCCCCAACTTGCTCATGTAGATCTCATCCACCCCTCCCTCGCTGGGCTAACCTTGTGTCCCTCCCAGGGCCCTCCCTGCCAGCCAGTCTCCCTGGAGCTATGGGTTGCAGTCTGGTTATCCCTTGCTCCACATCTAGCATCCACTTATGAGTGAGTACATGGTGCCTACGGTGGGACACTTTCCACAGCCTTGGTGCAGGGAGGAGGGGCTTGGACCTGCCTCAACTGAATGTACCAGGATCTGCTGACTCCCCATGGGAGGAGACCTTGCCTTGGAGGGGGTGAGAATGGGGAGTGGGTTATGGGGTAGGGTTGGGGGTGGAAGAACGGAGGACAGGGGAATCTGTGGTTTATATATAAAATAAATGGGAAATCTCATAATAAAAAAAAGGAAAAATAAATAAAAATAAAAAATAATGCCTTGACTCCTTATTGCAGACACTGTTATACAATTGTAGAAAGATAGAAATGGGAGACCTAATGTCTTAGTGAAAGCTAGATGTTACAGTTTAAATAAATATTAAAATATATCTCTAATCATATATAGATGAATAAATGTGTTATATATGTATATGTTGAAATTATTAACATAACATTTACTCTTTTCTGTGTTTGTGAGTTATGTGTGGATATGTGTGTGTGTGTGTGTGTGTGTGTGTGTGTGTGTGTGTGTTACAGTATGTGGTAGCATGTTTAATGTATATGTATTTCTACATTGAGGCATATATATGGAGGTCAGAGGACAACTTTGGGTGGCAGTTCTCATTTTTTGTCTTGCCTGAGGCAGAATTTTTGTTGTTTTTCCACTGCACTTATCAGGTTAGCTGGTTTGTAAACTTCCTGCGACTCTCCTGCCTCTGTGTAGACTTAATGGGACTACAGATACTGCAGCTATGCATTTGTCTTTTTGTGTATTCTTGACATTCAAACTCATCTACTCATGCTTTCCCAGCAAGCACTGGGGCATCCTCACAGCCCCCTTCTTTTATTTTGTCTGGAGTATACCGTTTACCCTATTAATCATATTCTCATTATTCTGAAATAAATCTACATGGATATCTTTTTTTTTTTTTTTTGTATTTTCAAACTGATTTTCTACATGCAGCGACTATTTCCTCCATTTTTATGTACTGCCTATTATCTGAATCACAAATTCTTTTGTTCTTATGAATCACCTATCTATATGCCTCCTATAAAGGAATTATGCAGTATTTGGGGTTTGTTACTGTCTTACATCACTTAGGATAATAGCCTGAAGATCTACCTATGTGTGTTACAAGATAACATTTCTTTCAATTTTATGACTCAGTCATCATCTATAATAAGCATAGACTACATTTTCTAGATCCAGTCATTCAACTATACACAATCGTGTTGCTTTCTTGTCATGGCTTTGGAAAGCAACTTTTTGACAGTCCACTTTGCATTTTTGTGTCAGCTGAAATGGTATGGCAATTGTTCCTTTAATGTTTGGAGAAAACTTCATGGTTTTTTTACAGCCATCACACATTGTTTTTCATTTTTCTTTATTAAGAAATCTTCTACTCACTCAACATACCACCCACAGATTCCACCTCCTCCCTCCTCCCCCCCCCCAGCCATCTCTCCCAATCCACCCCACGTCCCCACATCCCTCAAATGAAGGTCTCCCATGGGGCATCAGCAGAGCCTGGCACACTGAGCCTAGGCAGATCCAAGCCCCTTCCCACTGCACCAAGGCTGCTCAAGGCATCTCACCACAGGTACCAGATTCCCAAAAAGCCTGCCAATGCACCAGGGACAGATCCCGATCCCCCTGCCTGGGTGTCCCCCAAATAGTTCGAGCCAAACAACTGTCCTCCATATCCAGGGAGCCTAGTCCAGTCCCATAGGGGCTCCACAGCCACTAGTCCACAGTTCATGGGCTTCCACTAGTGTGGCCAGTTATCTCTGCAGGTCTTCCCATCATTATCTCAACGTTCCTCACCTGCAGTATCCCTCCTCTTTCTCATCCATTGGATTCCTGGAGCTCAGCCTGGTGCCTAGCCATGGATCTCTGCATCTGCCTCCATCAGTCAGTGGACAAAGGCTTTATGATGACAGGTTATTCACTAGACCAATAATCAGAATAGACCAATCCAGGCACCTTCTGGACCACTGCCAGCAGGCCATCACACTGTTTTTAAAAACCTTCTAACAGTATAATTATTTACTGGGAAAATGAAATATACTTCCAAATTTTATATTGTATATTCAAATTTTAGTTATAGTAATATTTGATTATATATAATTTATTACTGGTAATATTTATTTTAATTGTATTACTAGATACCTAAATAATATTTAAGTATTTGAATATTCATAATTTGCAAGAATATACAGTCAGAAATATTTAAATACACCTTTTGATTTTTATTGCAAAGCTAAAAATTAGTAAAAGAATTGTCATTTTAAATTTTATACCTACTTTTATTTGAGACTTGTATTCTTAAGTTTTGTTAATTTACCTAATGTGGATAACAGCTCCAGAGACACATGAAGATACCATAGGATTATAGGGTAAATAAATTCACCAATTTAATGTCATGTGTTATTTTTCTGTAAAGAATATATATCACAAGCTAAATATTAATCTCAATAAGTAATAGCTATACACCTACAATTAATCCTGCAACTATCTGAAAGGTCATACATTAGCTACTTGTCTCTTCTCTGTGGCAATAAAGTAGAAGAAAAAAATGTCTCTTTTGGCTCTAAATTTGTGGATAGAATCCCTTCTTGTGGTGAAATCATGGTACCAGGAGCCTCAAGTGGCTGGTCACCGTGTATTTGTTGCAGGAAACAGAGAATGATGAATACTAGCATCATCTTGTCTTTTTACTTTATTCCACTCTATGGGGGAGTTCATCCACCATTCCTGGTGGGTCTTCCCATTCTATTAACTTGTTCTGGAAATAAGCTCATGAACATGACCAGAAATATGTTTTCATGGTTATTAATTTAAAAAATCAATAAACTGGTGCTGCATAGAAGGCTCAGTGGTGATAAGCAGTCTTTTGCAGAGCTGGGTATTATGAGATTGTTCATAACCACTTATAACTGTAGCGCTAAGATCCACAGGAATCAAGAATAACATACAAGCGTCCATGTGTGCAGCAAGCTTCTCCCCTCCTTAGCTCCCTCCAGCCCTCATGCCCTGAGTGGTCCAGTGCTGCCCTGCCTCTCTTCTATTTATTCTCCTTGCAAGTCTCATTTCTTGTTTTAGGGTTGCCTCAGTAAGCTTTTGCTTGGTCTCTCATTCATCATTGATGAAGAATGCCCAGGCATTCTTTATGTCAGTATCAGATGATTTTTTCCCCTAGTCAGCATTCTTGATACTTCAAATCCTCAAATCCTCACATTTGGATATGGATGAGAGTTGTTTTTTTTTTTAAAACCTGAGTTCAAATTCAAGTCCCACTAATTATTAAGTGTGTGACCTCTTAACATTTAATTACCCTCCAGTGTTGTGGTTTTTGAAACCATGAAACCTTGGTGCTACCTACCTGATAGTTGTAAGCTTTATATATTATGAAAGTAAAATGCCACAGAAATACCATTTAGAAAATGAAACGATTTATTACTAATGTCAACATTTCATCCATCCTCCATCTGCCTTCCCTCACAGTGAATCACAGGAACGTGTTTGAAGTCTCTGTACATAGATAGAAGTACGGTCAGCAGACCATTTGGCCTGGAGGCTCATGGAGAGTCACCTGTCCACTGCCCAGACCTACAGTTCCTCAATATATGATTCTTATAATAGAGAACAAGCAAAAAGCTAAATGATTATGATTAAAATGTATCAGAACCATTAACATAAATCCCTTGTTATTTCCTACTTCCTAATATTAGGTAACAAATATATTAATTGGTTTTTCAGCTTTTATTAGCTATTTGTCTTTCTTTGAATTATTTTCAAACTATAGGTGAAAATGGAGACGTTACCATCTTCCCTCTAGCATCATTTGAGAATGGAATGTTAATTGGGGGGGAGTAAATTAATCTCTAAAAATTCATAGGCAGCATCTTGCTGTTATTTATTTTCTCTCATTGAAAGCCTGAGGGGATGCTTTCCTTGATCCTTTAGCAGAGCTATTCCTAAATTACAAATATTCAAAATCTTCACATAAAAATATTAACAGATATCTGATTTCCCTGCTGCAATTTAAATAAATCTCCCATTGGTAGACTTTCCCAGCAATTTTTAAAGTTCATTTTCCCTCTTATTAGAAAGTAGGATTTCAATATGGCTAATAGCGCAGAACTCTTGATACCCAGGCAAGATTGAGTTTCCAATAATTTCCTATATCCTTTCTGATACAAATTTATTCCAATCACTATGCTATCACCACTCTAAAAACTTTTTGTTGGGGGTGAGAAGATATTACTGGGAAAAATACTTCTGCCTTTTTCTGAACACTTCGCCATGCAGTCCTGCTATCCACAGTTGCCATCTGTAATACAGCTATGCACCAGAGATGCGCATATATAACCACAAAACATCTTGGGATTGATACACTTTATCAGCTGGCATCTTCTTCGGAATGTCACTCCCAAGTTTTTAAAAACTGACCTCACACATTATTAGATAATTAGAAATTCAAAAAGTAACAGAAAATGATTCCAGATAAAGGTTTCAGCATAAGAAATGCAATTTTTACAAAGATGGAATTCTGCTGATTTGGAGTGCCTGGAGTCAACTTCACGTAAACAGGGTTCTGAAGTTAACCTCTTGTTGCAGGGGAAGTGGCTTAGACCTGCCTCAAATGAATGTACCAGGCTTTGATGACTTGGGTAGGAGGCCTTACCTTTTCAGAGGACTTTAGTAAAGAAAAACTGTTACTGGGCCAACTGCCTGAACATCAAGAGTCAGGGAGTCAGGTGAGAAGCAAACGGAAGACTTGTTTATTATGGATATGAGGGTGAGCCTGAATATGCATCCTGGCACCCCATTTGCTGTCCGCCATTTCCTTGGCTCTGTTGGCTTTTTCTCATTGGCCCCATCAAACTGAAGTTCGTAGATCACCAATCATGAATTCACCAGCAGACTCCTAGTTGGCTTAAGGGAAGTTGTTATTGCACATGCTTATGGGCTCTACCAAGGGGGCCTTGGAGGCCCTCTGAAGCCCTCAGTCCAGCTGGCTCCTTTTCTCTCCACAATGAAGAGTGTTTGGTTTTCCCCAGGAGAGAAATAAAGAGTATTAAGGAAAAACTAAGATCCTACAAATATTATTTAAAATAAGATATATATATATATATATATATATATATATATATATATATATATATATATATCCATTGGTTGGGGATTTAGCTCAGTGGTAGAGCACTTACCTAGCAAGCGCAAGGCCCTGGGTTCGATCCTCATCTCAAAAAAAAAAAAAAGTAATATATGACACAGTCTTGGCATCTTAGTACATGTAATTTTCCAATGTTTGGCATACAGTTGTCCATTTTCACAGTGCTGTTGGGGAACTGTGTCCTTTTCATTTGCATACTCAATGTACCTGAATCAGATTTCATAAAATTCTGCCTCTTGATAGTTTTTAAAAATGTTTTATTCAATTTTATTATTTCCAATCTTATGTCCACTCACTTTAGTGTTAAATCTCTCCTTCCCTTTATTAGGTATTTTTACTTTCATGAACTCATGATTAAAACAAACAATAACAACAAACACAATAACAAAAACCCCTCTAATGTATCACCAAGCTACCAAGCTGATTTTTCTGTTAGCTATGAACCTTTCTCCATCCTCATTTTTACTTCAGGATTTGGATTCGCCTCTATCAGACTCACCAACCCCTAATTTAGATATAAAATCAGAAGTACTCAACATAGATTCCAGTAAGTTCCTTTATTACAAAAGACTAAAACTGATTTGTGGCATTATTTCTCATCTAATAATCTTGGAAAAGGCAGTGTAGTCTGCAGCAGCCACTTAACAATGTCTCCACTTGATGCAATCCTGGTAGCCAGGCTCCGGGTAGGTTACTAACACTTCCCACTTTAAATGAGAGTTTAGTGATGCACTTCAGGCTTGATGGGCTTGATGTACTTTTCCATCACCAATGATTTTTTTAATCCATCCAAGAATCAATATATGGAATTCTTACTTAGTTCATATAAACAAGAGCCATACTGTCTATGATGCAATGTAGCATATTATCTCAAAAAGGAATAACAACCAAACAAATTTTAACTTATGTTTTCATTAGCTTTTCAAGAGAAGAAGAAGAAAAAAGGGTGATATTTTGATATAAGCAATTCACAAATTGTACATCTACAGCACATGCCTGATCTTGGAATTTTTACTAATTGTCTTCTAACACGTGTAATATTTTAATCATATAATCTTGGAATAGTATTCTATCCTATGTGCTGAAATCAATCACATTAGATATATTTGATGAGGTTTTCTTTTAATTCTTCCATAATGAAAGTTAAAAAATAGAAAAGTTGATCTCAAGTGAACAAAGAAGGTATTTCCAAATACATATATCAGAAATACATGCACTTTAATTTTAAAAATTGATAAATTTACATCTTCATGGAATTTCAGTATGTGGATATGCATATTACATTTCAGTTCATTTTAAATAGTATTAGTAAATTCAAAGTTTTTATTCAAAAAGAAAGACATTTCAATATCCTAAATTTTCTTTGACATACCTGAGAGATAATTCTATCTAATATTCCATAAGTAAAATTCCACAAATTAAAATGAGCAGTGTTCCAGGACATGATAAAGACAAGAGTAAACAAATATCACCCAGTTACTCACTAACTAAACATCTTTAGACAACACAGTGAATTAATACTGTTCTGTTCTGTGATCCGTGCATGCACAGGAATTCTTTATTTTCCAAAGAAGCGACCATAGAAGATCATCTTTGCTGTTCAGATTTCTGGTTTCATTTCTTCTTATATGTCCATCCAAGTGAATTTCTGAGATTTCTCAATTGGCTCATTCAGCAAAATGAAGTTAAGACATCAATTGTTGAAGAGAAAAATAAGACACTTTTCAGGAAGAAATAATTGAAGGTGGTAAATAGTTTTATCTATCAGTGTCTGTGAGCCTTCATTTGGTTAGAGAGCCTTATGTTATCCTGATTCTTTTCTTATATAACAATCATTTTATATGCCTTTGTGTTCCTTTATTTTAACTTACTGCTTCTTTTTAAAAAAATACATTTTGGGTTATGCTCTCTTTAACTTAACATTCCAATCATAATCCAAAAGGAAATATGCCAAATGCATCTGCTATTCCTTCAGAAAATGTCCTTTGTTCATGATGTGCAATTTCTGGTTTTGCAGCTGTGAAGGTGGATGAATATGGATAATGCTTGTTATGGCTCCACGCTTCATGTTGCTTACCTAACTTGCAGATGTATTCTGAGGATTAATGCCTATTTAAAGTACCTTCCTATTGCACTTTCCATTAGAGAGAATGGCTCATACACATTACAAAAATCACCCAGTGGAAATAAAATTATACATACACTTAGAATCCTCTAAACTTGCAGTAGGCTAAATTTTAATGAGACAAACATTTTCTATAGCTATGCTACAGTGTTCTTACTGATCAAAAGGAAATGTTCAAATGCTATGAAGGGAAGAATTTAAGGGAAAATGCAGGAAGATTTTAATAATTATGAGTGTTAGTCAAATGGCATTTAATGAATACCACATTATCTGCATTTGGGTTGTATATTCAGTCAACCTTACAGAACCAGATTTTTTTAAGGCCCATGTTGCTAATTTCCCCAGATAATTCTGCACTACATTATGAAGAACAAATTTAATAGATCATAAAACTACACTAATAGCTAGACACTGTGCCTTTTGGCCCCCAAATCACCACCTAGTGACTATTAAAAATAAATGAATCTCATACGTGGAAAGTGAATGTCTTGAGCAAACACAGCATATACTGCAAAACACATTTTCTCAATTCCTTGCTATTTTAAGAATAACATTATCTTGTCATTATTAATTTCTCCAGCTATAGGCTCTTAACATGGTTTAAAGTATCCATTTAAAACTACTACCTAGACTTAGCTTCATAACTATGTGGTTAGCAATTATAATCTTTTTGAAAGCCACTTTATCATATGCCACTTTGAAAATGGGTGTTTTATCTGACAGGCAAATAATTGCGTACATGCTATGAGTTAATTTTAAAAGGAGATGTTGTTATTGCTAAAGTAACATGGGTATAGAAGCTACACTTCTTCCTGAGTAAAACAGAATATGGAGGCTGAGGAACTGTTCTGTCTGCTGTGTCTATTGTCACTTGACTGATACAAAATTTCCTTCCCAAAAAAGGAATTTGAGAAGATAAGTTGAGTTCCCCTGTGATAATCTCTTTGTTCTTTGGTCTTTATCTATAAATAACTATAATTAGTTATATTTTAAAATGTCCTTTATAGTAAGAGATTGGTCAATTTATCTCAACACTGCAAGAAAACGTGTCCTCAAAGATTTTAAGTTTGTTGTGACTAAATACCAAGATTTATCAGAAAACACAGTCTGAGACATAGTGAATGTGATTACTGAGTTTAAATGAACTTCCTTTATAAGATGGCCTTTTGTTCAAAGAAGGAGTGTAGATTTCATGTATGGCAAGATATATCAATGACAGCACTGTGGTCTAATGTGCTCTGGAAGAAATTTTGGGGATAGGAAGAGAAATAAATCAATATGAGAGATAGTTTTCATCTCTTGCTTCTTAGCGAATGCACTTGACCCCATGAAATGTTAAATCCTCAGCAATTTTAGAGGGTAAGCCTTTTAGTTACTGGTGAACATTCTAGATCCACAAGGCTGAGTGTAGAACAGAACCCAGAAGTAGTAAAGTGGGCCCAGCATCATCATCTTAGTTGAACTAGACAGGAGTTGCGCAGTGAGCGCAAATAAGTAAAGAATCTCAATCCTAGGATGCTGTGGCCACACTGAATAGCTCTTTCTCTGCATTTCAAACAGACAATCAACAACAAAAGAGCAGAAACTAAGGAGAAGAGAGCCGTGGAAGCTGAAGATTAGACATATAATGTACAATGGATAGAATAAATGTAGTGGCTGGTTAGTGATCAAGGGCAGTTTGTGTCCAGGTTTCTGGGGAAAAAATGATTTTTAGGTGATATTGACAGTAGCTTATAAAAACAATTGTGAAAATATGATGTGCAATCATTGATTCTCAAAAGCACAATATTGATCATTTGATCTATTTATGTATCAGAATGTAAAATTATATTCAATTAATACCTTTGAACAATCAAATACTGATCAACTTGTTAAAGGAAGAATACTAATCTTTTCTGGTATTGTGTTCAGTTTGACAGCAGTAACATTAGTGGGCATGTTCAACTAGAATTATAGCATGCTCTGCTGACTGTTAGCCATCTAGTATCACCATCTTAGTAGTTCCTGTATTCTGTTTTGTCACTACTTCATAAAACTCATTGGTGAAAACATACGTGTAATTCTTCATTCTGACTAGATGAGCATCTCTTCTCATAGGAACAAGCTACAAATGTTTTCTCAGACATTAAAAAAGTCTCAAATCTAACTTAAAATTAGTACTGCTTGCTAGAAAGTGTTTTCTTAATATCTCAATTCCATTTACAAGCCAGATGATACTATATCTATTATGTCTGATATAAAGTGACGACAGTTGTTAAGATTAAGAGTATATGAGACTGATATGATCTGAGGAAATACTAAGAGTGAAAAAGTCAATGAGAAATGTATTCGCAGGAATCAACAATGACTAGGATAATACTGTTAAATGGCTGTGTACAGAGACTAGTGATAGACACACTGGTAGACAAAACATAGTTTGTTGTTATTTTCATAAAAAGGAGGCTGAACTACTTCTGACTTATATTCAAATACATATGCTATGTGTGGGGATATTGTGTTCCCCGATATATTGTGCAGCCTAATAAACTTATCTTGGGTCAGAGAACAGAACAGCCACTACGCAGACATAGAGGCCAGAAAATGGTGGCAAACACACCTTTATTCCTATCTCTTGAGAGACAGAGATCCATCCAGAACTCTGAGAGTTCAAGGCCACACTGGAAACCGCCAGGCATGGTGACATTCCTTTAATCTCTGGAAGTGATGCCAGGAAGCAGAAAGGTATAGAAGGCATGAGGACCAGGAACGAAGTTTCTTAAGCTTTCAGGATTTTGATCAGTAGTTCAGCTGTGATCCATTTGAGTGAGGACTTGAAAGCTTCCAATTTGAGGAAACAAGATCAGCTGAGAAGTTGACAAGGTGAGGTTGGATGTGGCTTGTTCTGTCTCCCTGGTCTTTCAGAATTCACCCCAATATGTGGCTTTGGTTGTTTTTTTTATATTAATAATGTGTTTTAAGATTTATGTTACAGCTATGCATCAAGATCAGGTGTTGGTGTTATGTGAAAGAGCAATAACTAATAACCACTTCTGTATTTGACTGTTGTGTGGGCAGTACTAAAACCAAATTCTCTATTCCAATACTGTTGACAAGTAGAGTTATCAGCCAACTTTCGCTGTAAAGGAACACATAAATATTCACTGATGTCATACCACTTCTGTAATAACTCTGGAGAAGATTATCTGAGTGAAGTCATGGATGATACCTTAAAAAAATAAGAGCAGTAGCTTGAGAGATGAATCAGTATGGGGTTGCTATATAAACATTAAGAGGTGAGTTCAGTTTACCAGGACATATTTAACAAACCCAGAAATGGTCTGCAATACTAGTGCTGGAGATGGGGGTAAGAGGCCAAACAGACACAGGAGAATTTTTGGAACAGACTGACCAGCCATTCCGGCCAACTACACAAACGTACACTCACTTATATACACATGTACACACGTGTGACCACACATACCACAACCACTATACACAAACACACACACACACACACACACACACACACACACACACACAGAGAGAGAGAGAGAGAGAGAGAGAGAGAGAGAGAGAGAGAGAGAGACTGAGTGAATTCTTCTAGTGACAATTCATAAATAAATATAGGAATGTGAGTTTCACATGTGAGGAAATATTCTTCTGATTCAATTAATATTCAATCCTATGTGAAATATATAAAATAAAAATTGATCTGGCCCAGTGGGCCAGATTAGCTGGATCCCATTTTACTCTTGTCAAGTTTTACATCTACATTTTTCTACAATGGAGCTTTCAGGCACAATTCTAATATTATATTCCTTTAAAAGGGTATCTTAGACAGAATGTCATTGCCCCACCCCATCCCCAACTCAGATGTATCAGTCTTATCCTGTATAGAAATGGTGTTAGAAAGGATCATTTGGCAGGTTGTTAGAATTGCTGAAGATAGGGAGAGCAATTGTTTCTATAGTAACCATTGTCTCTAATAGTACAGGTTTGTAACATTAAAATTCTCAGATGTCTCCCTTGCATGTGAAATAAATTTGTCTTTGAAATATTCTGCTGCCAACTTCTCAGGGATTAATGTAGTCAGTGACTGAGGTGGCCTCTAGTTGTTGATGTGCAAATAAATATGTCAATCCCACCACCAGTGAGTGATATTATTCCATGTGAGGCTTATTGGGTATAGAAGAGAAAGCTGGGCTGCCAATGAAATTACAGCTCATCTTTCACCTGGATCCAGCTTGGTGAAATCTGGAACAGAGTTTTCAGCTAATCTGAATCTGGAATCTTGAGAAAATCCTAAGGGAATTTCTATCACTTGATCACTAACATGATGGCTGATTTCATGCATGAAAACTTGCACGATCAACCCACTAGTACATTTCTCTGAATTCCATGCCCTGCCCAACTACACCATGATAAATTTAGATCCCCTCTGATTTCAACTGTCATACAACTCCTCTATATGAAGCTGAAAGTCTGTGCATAAGTGTTTGGCTTATGTTTTTTATTTTCTCTGCCTTTAAATTTGGGTTTATTTTCCCATTCCTAACTTTGACTTAAAACAGCAAACTGTTCTGTGATTAATAACACAAGTGCTCAAAGAATTTTTTAAAAGCCATTAACTAACAACTTCTTCCATCTGAGCAAACTGCTAAATTGTAGATCCACAACTCTCTTGTGCTATTGTTGATTACTTTGAGAGAAATGGAGATTGTAGCTGGAAGTTTTCCTGTGTCCAACCTGGTCCATGGAGGCTCAGACCCAAGTAAACACACAGAGGCTTATATTAATTAAAACTGCTTGGCCATTAGCTCAGGCTTACCATGCACTAGCTCTTACATTTAAACTCAGCCCATTTCTGTTAATCTATATGTCGCCACATGTTCTTTGGCTTTACTTGTGTGTCATTACATGCTGCTCCCTGGACAGCGGTCTGGCATCTCGTGACTCAGCCTTTCTCTTCCTAGAATTCTCCTTGTCTGCTTATTCCACCTATACTTCCTGCCTGACTACTGGCCAATCAGTGTTTTATTAAACCCATGTACAAAAGCATTATTCCACAGCAGGAAATAGGTTGGATCAGAAAAATAAAATCCCTTGTTTACTCTCCATAAGAAAATGCCTGCCTCTATTTGTACCACAGTGCATCCAATTTTTCTGTTCACACAGATTTCTAATGCCATTTCTCTGTCCTTCCCAAAACTCTAACCTGACAAATACAGGCTGTATAAAAAACTGTCCTTCCTGGTTCTCTAATACTCAGGCATTGGAACTTAAGTTTCCTAGAAAGAATTCCATAATCCATACTGCTGTCAGGAAACCATATTGATATCAGTGATCCTGGCTGCTGCAGGAAACCATGCTGATGACTGTAATCTGTGCTGCCACCAGAAATCAGGCAGATGTCCATAGTCTATGGTGCTTCTAGCGGCTGTGAGCAGAGAGCTATCTTTTGCAGTGATGGAGGGACAGCAGACTCATAACTGAGAATGAGAGACATTAAAGGTTTTTGTGCCAACCTCTTCCTTCCCCATGCCCCTCAATAAACAATTGAGGAGAGTATTTAAAAAATTGTGAAATGTAGCTCTTCATGGTTGATGGCTTCTGGCAGGGTGGGGTGATGGTATGGGTTTTCTTTAAGGGGCTGGCCACTGGGAGTTTGAACCAGGCTTCAATAATTATAAAGAAAACACAAATTGAACTTGTTTGTTTACTTGCCTGTGTTTTTTTTTTGTTTTGTTTTGTTTTGTTTTTTGTCTTTTGTTTTTTAAGGATAGTGGGGAGGATCAAAAGCAAGTGTGATCGGGGTGCACTGCTGTATGAAATAACCAAATAATTGATAAAAACTTTATGTTAGGGAGAAAAAAAATCCCCAAACAGTATACTTACATCTTGCTGCTTTCACATGTATCATAACCATTCTCCATGGCTTTTAGGGGTATTCACTTTCAATGTAAAACTTTTAGAAGGGTATTGGAATGGTTTGATCCATAAACAGTGCAATGCAGTTGTCTATAAAGTTACCTCAGTAAGTGTCTATATGAACACCTCTGAGTTTGGTTTCTTTCATTGATTACCAAATACATTAACAATTTCAGAAATGAAACAAAAAATAGCAATTCACTGAGATAAAAGTGTAAATTATGTGAGGCATAAATAAATGTAAACTATCAAATTAAAACAATAACATTGCATGTATCAATTCTGTAATAAACAAAAGAAACCATTTTATTTTATAATTTTTTTTCTAATTCTGTGCCAAGTTTTTTTAAGAACTTCATAATTTTTTTTCAGTTTCTACTTTTCACAGTTGCTAATATCATCTTCACTAATTACATTATAAAATTAAAGAACAAAGATTTAAAGGAGCGTGTGCAAATGACAGAACTTACTTCACCTAGCTCCTAGAGCCTTCAAACACAATAGTGTGTTGTTTTCTGTGGTTTTGTTTTCTAAAACTAGTGAAATACATGTAATAGTAGAATTTAAAAGGTCATCATCCTTATGCCACAAAACAACACACAAATTATTTGTAAAAAAAAAATAATAATAAAGCTATGAACAGTAAAGGTTTCTTACATATCCTTAGCCATGATGGTTTTAAGGGGTTGCTAACTATATTATAGCATAAAACATCTAATTATCTTCCATTATGGATACACACACACACACACAAACACACACACACACACACACACACACACACACATATATATAAATACACACACACATATATATATTAATACACATACATACATATATATATATATATATGCTCATGCCATTTCAATAATATTAATTTTTCCATGTATTATATTCATCTCAATCAATGTGAGTTTACAAAGAGTGAATCTATCTCTCTCCTCTTTCACAGGGTTCCTGGTTACATAAGCAGAGGAAATTGATGGAAACATTCCATTTAGAACTCATTGTTGCTAGACCTTCCATTCTCTGCATGTTTTCCACCTATGGATCTCTGGATTTATTTCCTTATGCTTCAGGAATATAGTTATTTGAAGCTGGCTTAGAAGAATACTGGTTGATGAGAGCAGCCAAATGTTATTGAGTCCTTTTTCTGTTACGTTCCTTTAGTAAAACAGTAGTATTTATTTTTCATCTTGGTTACTGGTCTTTCTGCTCTCTGGCTTTTAGCTAACTGAGCAGTGTCAGGTGGGTTCTGTCTCATGCATGGAGTGGTCCTTAACTCCAATATGATTAGTTGGTTAGTCTATAAGATTTCTTCCACAATGATACTAGCATATTTTAAGGCAACTCATCATTATAAGTTGAAGATTTTTTAGGTTTGTTGGTATTCACATTTTTCCTCTGGTGGCATCAGAGTACCTTCCAGTATCATAAAGACTAGTCAACAGAGGCAAAAGATTTAGGTATGTACCATCTCAACTTTCCCATGTTTAGTGAGTTCTGTAGGATTTGTCTTCAGCAATAAGAGCTTACTATCAATTAACAGAGAAAAATCAATGTCCTTGGCCATAGCCTAGGTTCTTTGGTGGTCTCATGGAGCTCCTTAGGCTAAGAATCTGAGTATATGTAACCCATTCCCAGAAATTGATGCTGCATTTGGTGAGGATAGATGCACAGCTGATACTCTGTCTCCCTCCACACTGGTATTTGGTGATTTCATTTAAATGGCTTTCATGTATATAGTGTAAGCTCTCTCTCCTCATATTATCTCACTCACTCACCTCCTCCATTTCCCTCTCCATTTGATCTTCCATTTCCAGCCTCTCTCTATCCATGCATTCATCACTATCCTATTTACCCTTTCTAGAGTGATCAAGTCCTCCACCATGTCCATTCTTTTATATCTAATCTGTTTGGTTATATGGACTTTTAGCCTGTTTATCAAAGACATTAAATGAAGGACACCAAGAAAACAATGCTTCTCAACACACCAGGACTCATGCAAATATGAACTCACAGAGACTTTGGTAATATGCTCACCACTTAAAATGGACACAGTCTTGGGGGAGATGGATTCCCAATTTTCTAAGGAAGCGCCATATTGATTTCCAAAGTGGCTGTACAAGCTTGCAATCCCACCAGCAGTGGAGGAGAGTTCCCCTTGCTCCACATACTCTCCAGCATAAGCTGTCTTCTGTGCTTTTGATTTTAGCCATTCTGACAGGTATAAGGTGGTATCTCAGAGTCATTTTGATTTGTATTTCCTGGATAATTAAGGATGTTGAGCAATTCCTTAAATGTCTTTCAGCCATTTGAACTTCCTCTGTGGAGAATTCTCTGTTTAGTTCTATAGCCCATTTCTTAATTGGACTGTTGGGCATTTTGATGTCTAATTTCTTAAGTTCTTTATATATTCTGGATATCAGCCCTCTGTCAGATGTGGGATTGGTGAAGACCTTTTCCCATTCTGTAGGCTGTCACTTTGTCTTGTTGACTGTGTCCTTTGCTCTACAAAAGCTTCTCAGTTTCAACAGGTCCCATTGATTGTTTCTGTCAGTGTCTGTGATACTGGTGTTGTATTTAGAAAGTGATCTCTGGTGCCAATGCATTCAAGAGTATTTCCTACTTTCTCTTCTATCAGGTTCAGAGTAACTGGATTTATGTTGAGGTCTTTGATCCACTTGGACTTAAGTTTTGTGCATGGTGACAGATATGGATCTGGAAACAACCTAGATGCCCTTCAACTGAAGAATGGATAAAGAAAATATGGTACATATACACAATGGAGTACTACTCAGCAGAGAAAAACAATGACATCATGAGGTTTGCAGGCAAATGGATGGATCTAGAAAAAATCATCCTGAGTGAGGTAACCCAGACTCAGAAGGACGAACATGGTATGTACTCCCTCATAGGAGGATATTAGATGTAAAACAACGATGACTAGACTGCTATACAACTCCAGGGAGGCTACCTAGAAAACTGGACCCTAAGAAAGACCCAGGGATCACCCAGTGACAGAGAAATGGATGAGATCTACATGAACAACCTGGATGACAGTGGGAGTAATGAAGGGCAAGATTTGATGGAAAGAAAGCTTAGGAGAGCAGGAGATCCCAGCTGGATCAAGAACAGAAAGGGAGAACGAGGAATAACAGACCATGATAAGTGAAGACCACATGAGAACAGAAATAGACAGAGTGCTCGAGAGGTCCCCAGAAATCCACAATGATATATCCTCTGTGGACTGCTGGCAATGGTTGAGAGAAAGCCTGATATGACCTAGTCTGGTAATCAGATGACTGAACACCTTAACAGTCATCTTGGAACTCTCATCCAACAACTGATGGAATTAGATGTAGAGATCCTCAGCCAGCCCCCAGGTGGAGCTCCAGGTGTCCAACTCTAGAGAAAGAGGAGGGACTGCATGAGCGTGAATTGTTGAATCCAAGATTGCAAAAAGCACAGGGACAAATAGCCAATCGAAAGAAAGCACATGAATTATGAACCAACGGCTGTGGAGCCCCCAGCTATATCAGGCCCTCTGGATAAGTGAGACAATTGAATAGCTTGATCTGTTTGGGAGGCACCCAGGCTGTAGGACCCGGACTTGTCCTTAATGTATGAGCTGGCTGTTTGGAACCTTGGGCTTACACAGGGACACATGCTCAGCCTGGAAGGAGGGGACAGGACCTGCTTGTACTGAATCCACCAGGTTTAAATGAATCCCCAGGGCTGTCTTGGTCCTAGAGGACATGGGAATGGAGAGGAAGGCCTGGGGGGAAGGTGGGTGTGGGCCGGGAGGGGGGAGGACAGGGGAACCCATGGCTGATGTATAAAATTAAAACACATAATAATTTTAAAAAAATGGACACAGTCTACATACCCAATCCAGACGCTGTCTCCAATCAATAACCACTCACAAATCAAAAATTAGTGTTCTCTACTGGAGTTTCCAAACTACTGGAGGTCAGACCTCATGGCTAATGTGAAATCAACTCAATGGTATTTTCTGAGGTGTTTTGTTTTCTTTATTCTTCCTTGTTTTATGTATGTCATAATGCTTTCTCTGGGCATTTCTTTTCTTTTGTTCTTAGCTATCAGGTCTTTTGCTTCTATATTACTGTTTTCAATTTCCTGTTTTTAAGGGATTTCTGTATTACTATGTTATGTGTTTTTCTTGCCAATTTTCTTTGGCTCCTTTTAAATGTTCATTGGTTTGTTTTATCCTATTCAACTTTGTTTGTTTTTATCTTATCTTATTTTGTTATTACTATTCTGTTTTTTATATGCCACTTTGTTTTCTAATGAAAGAGATTAAGAAAAGATGTGGATTTAGGAAGGAAAGGGGGTGGGCTGTCTGGGAGAAGTTGAGAGAATGATAAACATAATCAGAATATGTTGTATTTTCCTATTCACGGAATACTTAAAATAAAATCTTAGGTAAACTTACAAATGTGTATTGTAAGGATGAGTGTTTTCCAGCAATAACTGATCTTTCAAACTAAAAGATTAACAGAAAGCAAATAGACAAGCATACACATTCATACATATTTCTACAAAGAGTTGAGTTACAACTAATTGAACACATAAAATATAACCATGAATGATGTAAATAATTAAGAGAATGAATTTTGAAGTCAATAACTGTTTTAATGCTGTCCTTCTGATTTTTTAATAATCAATGTAATTCTCATAGTGTTTTCATTACTCTTAAGCAATTTACTAATTTGCATCCAATATATGATATGTAGTAAAAATCTTTTACAGCCCCTGGATGCAATGTAAGAAATCTCTTACATACAATATGGATGCAATATAAACTTGGGCACAAAATACAATGACTTGATTCAGTTTTACTTCTTCCTGTTCAACCTCTTTTTGTTTGTTTGCTTGTTTTTTGTTGATTTCATTTTTGAGACAGTGTTTCCCTATATAGTATTGGTGCCTGTCATGGATCTTGTTCTGTAGAGCACTCTTGCCTCAAACTCACAGAGATCGACCAGTCTCTGCCTCCCTAGTGCTGGGAATAAAGGCCTGTACCACCACCACCTGGCCTTGTTCAACCTCTTCCAGGGCACAATTCTCTTTAATTTTTAATAAAATTCCAGGCTTACATGAGGCACAGGATCGACTTGTACTTGTACTAAGGTATCAAATGTTCCTATAAAGTCTACTCAAAGACTTGTTTAAATGTGTGTATAAAAATTTCTGTAAATTCAGAACTCCAAATTTAAGATTAAATTTATCATTCCATAGATCTGGATTATTTCATTTTAAGCATCCTCCAACTGTTCAAGCCAACATTGTTTCTTCCTATTGCAATATTTTCTCTGGTGCCTGGGCCCAGAAGAATGAATTTGTTTTAAGATCATAGTGAGAGGGCAGGCATCTTATGAAGGGCAGCCATGGTACACAGCTGACCTAATCCTGAGTGGCACACTTTAGCACTCTTTTAATGCAATGCCTCTGTGCTCTAGAGGAATCTGTCACCTACAGCTGATGGTGCATTCTGATGTATGAGTTTCCCTGCTCCATTTCTAGGAACATCTCCATTTTCAAAGTGTTGGTCTTTTGTGTATATATATATATGTGTGTGTGTGTGTGTGTGTGTGTGTGTGTGTGTTGAATGAATAATTTAGGCCTATTAAATCAAAAAGAGACATCTAACATTACCTATTTGTCTGTCTATCTATCTATGTGGTGGTATTGTTTTCCCTGAAATATTGTGCACCCTAATAAACTTCTCTGGGGTCAGAGACAAAACAGCCATAATATTAACCATGAAGATAGGCAGTGGTAGCACACACCTTTAATCCTAGCATTCCAGAGGCAGAAATCCATCTGTTCAAGGATATAGCCAAGCATGGTGACTCACACTTTTAATCCCAGGAAGTGCTGGGAGAAGGCAGCAAGATATATAAGGCGTGAGGACCAGAAACTAGCAACAATTAGCTGATTAAGCATTTGGCTGGTTAAGCTTTTAGGCTTTGGAGCAGCAGTTCAGATGAGATTCATTTGGAGAAGACTCAGAGGCTTCCAGTTTGAGGAAACAGGATCAGCTGAGAAACTGACAAGGTGAGGTAGCTGTGGCTTGTTCTGCTTCTCTGATCTTCCAGCATTCACCCAAAGAACTGGCCTCACATTTGATTTTATTAATAAGAACTTTTAAACATATCTATCTATCTATCTATCTATCTATCTATCTATCTATCTATCTATTCATTGAGATAGGGATTCTCTGTGAAACAGTCCTGGCTGTCCTGGTACTCACTCTGTAGACCAGGCTGGCCTCGACACACAGAGATATTCCTGCCTCTGCCCCCTGAGTACTGGGATTAAAGACACGAACCACCACCTGGATGACATCTAACTTTAATCTTCAGTAATTTTGAGGAATGAGATTGTTGAGAAACATCATATTCCCTCTGTTCATGTCAGAAAGATTGCTGGGGCAATGAGAGTCCTTACCCTTGGGGAGAGATTTACTAAGACCTAGAACTCACTATTATTTCCTCTGAGTTTCCAAGGTTTATCATGATAGTGGAAGCATCTTTCCAGACCTGCATTTGGGTTAGAAGGTGTTTAGCTTAGGTAATCTCCAGGACATCTGAAAATCTTGCATAGATTTTCTGTTCCATTTTGGAGTTTTCACATAACTTGCCACGTATGCTTTTTGTTGCTACTCTAGGTTTCACTGAACAGAAGTTTGAAAATGAATCAGTTTTTACACACACACACACACACACACACACACACACACACATATATATTCATTTTTATATAAATGTTTTCATATTTGTAAACTGAGAAAGAATTCTGCAGGGCCAAAATATTTAACATCATTAAGTAGAAAAAATACATATTGATTTAAGACAGGGGCTTTTTTGATAATGTATATTGAAAATTGTAGGCTATGGTAGAATTGATCATTATGAGAAATTGTATCATGAAGTGTCAGAAGAGAATAATGAACTATCTGATTTATGAAGGTTAACTTTTTTTTTTCTTAAGTCAATCTACTAATGGCAAGCAGAAAGCAAGTAGTCTCATATAATGAAAGTTTGTAAATACTTAAAAAGTGTATATGTTCAGAATTTTGAAATAATTGCACTAAAATTAGAAGCTATTTATTTCTATTATCATTTATTCTATTTTCTCCCATTTCCACTAACTTCTCCTTGTCTGCCTGCCTATCTACTTATCTATCCATTATCTCTTCTATTTCTATGTTGGAAGTCATTCAGAAAAAAAAGGAGACACCTACTGAGATAAAACACTCATTTTTATGGCACTATTTAAAGGTTTCTGTAGCTTTATACATATTACTTCATTAATTTTCACAATATCCTGTGAAGTGAGTAGGTGGAAACTATTTCTCATTTTATGAATAGATAAAGTTAGGTAATGCGAATTTACAGAAAAAATGTTAATAGAGGACTGAAATTTAGATACAAAATACCTTTTCAGTAACTTGCCTAGCTTTACTCTAGAAATTAATTTTACAGTTTGTAGCTTATTTGGGAATCTTGAAACACTAGTAAATGAAAATATTTTTATGAAGAAATAAGAAATCTTGTTGAATATAGTAGGATTTTTCATAAAAAAATTGTTGAAAATATAGTTTGGATACTTTAATCTGTTCAAAGGCTTCCTAGATAATCCTGTTAATTGCAATAACAATGTCACTTAACTTTCTATTGAGTGAGTTATTGTGTCCAAACCACTGCCTCAAAAACCAAACATGTACCATTTTTTAAATCCAGATATCCAAAATAACATGAGGAAGTAGCAGGTCATTGAACTACAGCAGTGCAGTAATGCTTTTGCAAGGAGCTGAAAAAAAAAAAATCTATTTCTGAAATAACGTAACTGGCATGACTCAGATTTGAGAAAGTACGGAGAAAATTTTCTGGAAAAGTCCTTGCTGGCTATTTGTCAGGGAGTTTCTCATTCCCTCGCTTTACCTCCACAGGCAACAGTCTTGTTCACCTTTCTAAGATCTTTACAGATTGTTTTTCTGCCATTCTCATTCAGGGTAAATTGTTCCTGACCTGTCTTTAACTTTTTATTAGTTTTATCTTGGTTTTCATGTAGAAAGAGTATTTTCAAAATCAAGTTCAGGTAAAGATATTTAAAAGTCTTTTATTTTATCCCTTCACTCCTGAAAATTGATATAAACCTGTAGAACACATCAGTTTTTGCAATTAACACTCCAGGGAAGATCTATGAAGCCAGATAGCACTGTGCATTAGGATGATTTCTGGTTTCAATACATACAAATGGAAGCATGTACGTATACATATACATATCCATTTAGTGCTTCTGTACCTCATAAGAGCACATTGGCTTCAATTTCAGAAATTTATTAGGTACAGCCATGAATGATGCAAACATAAGACTAAACTGTTGATGAGTCTGGTTTCTTTTATTCAGCAATCCTTGGCTTACAGATGGCTGTATTCTGATGTGACCATCCTGTCCTTGTCCTGCTTTTGTCTCCATGTCCTAAGCTCCTATAATGGCATTTATTAAGTGTAATTTAGTTTGATTCGTATGACCTTAATTGTCTTCAACAGCTTAAAGGCTTCATCTCTAAGTACAGTGATATACAAACATCCCAGAAGACTCTGATAAATTTTGATGGGAAGTAATCATCCTTATTGACACATAGCTCTAGAAATAGGTCTGATCTGCCTTTGCTGAAATATAAGTAATTATAACAGGAATTTCTCAGTTCTTATCTTCCTGAAGGAAAGAATTCCATTCCAAAACACAAATAACTTAAGCAGTTCATTTGGCAAAGAAAATCAACTCAAGCACTACCAAGAGAGACTGGACTGGGCTGCCCCAAGGGTGGGTAGAATACACAGTGGAGTGCTTTGTTGTACATTTTAAAGTTTTATAAATAATTATGAAGTAGGTGACATATTAATAGATCAAGAGAATAATATTTACTCCCAAATCATGGTACACTAATATTAACTTTTGGAATATGTCATCTGCCCATGATTCTCTAGGTTGTTTTTTTCTATTGATTTCATACCAGGGAAACAAAACAAAACCCACCCAAAATAGTGTGATGAAATTAAAGAAAATTAAGTTAAAGAAAAAAATAAAATAAAAACCATAAGATAAGGCTTAATGAAATGATGAAGGCAATTAAGAATTAGAAAATCATATTCAATAAGGATACAGAAACAATGAGAAATCAAGCTTAGCTGGAAGTAGAGTTGAAAAACTCAACCCAATCAAAACTTCATGGAAAAGCCTTCAAAACACAATGGATTACATGGAAGACAGTATATCAATCATCAGGAATAATTAGGTAAATTAGGAAATATTTATGAATAGCTCATATTATATATAATAATAATGAAATGAGATGTTGAGAATTATTTACTGTTAGTCTTTAAGTTATCAATCTGTGACCATGACTACTTTTGCATCTATCATATATTTTTTTCATTTTTGTATTAATGATTTTATTTTACTCAAACTTATATTTTATGAAAGCTTTATTATTGTGTCTACAATATATTCTGTTGATTTCTGAATTAATGTTCTTTAAAAATGAATTCAAATTATATATGTGAAAAGTTATAAACAGACATCTGTAAATTAAAGAGTTATATTGTTTTATTGTATAGTTTTGAACTCTCTCATTTTCTGTGGTTATGTAAAGAGAGTAAGAAACAATATTTCAAAAAATTAATTATAACGACAAATGTAATTTCACCATCTTCATAAAAACATTAGTAAGAAAACCAGATGACATTCACTGTTTCCCTGGTATAAAATATGACACATATAACTATGTTCATTTTCCAATGTTGATGTTTCATTTGAATCCTTGGACATGTGTTTTTCAATTGGAGTAATCATGTAAATTAACAGACAAGGAAGGAGCTATAAAAATGTATTCTTAGAAATTTCAAAGGAAATGGAATAGAAGATAGGTTGTTTGATAGAAGAGTAAATGAGCAATGGAAATGAAATAGTTAATTATTGTGAGAATCTCTGTCATATACACTGCAATTTATCAAATTTGAAAGCAAAGAGGTGAATTTCTTATTTATAAGAAATATATTTGTATATTCCAGTGTTGTTAAGCAGAAGACACGATGATAGTATGAGACTACCTTATCCCTAAGGTAGTCATGAAATTCAGGAAATTTAAATAATAAAAAGGAAAGGTTCTAGAGCCAAGATATCAAGCAGTTGGTTAAGAGGCTGTCTCCTAGTGATGTCTGAAGCTACATCAATAAAATTTCACTGAAATGACAGCCTAAACATGAGCTGAACAAGGATGACATAAAAAACAGGCTAAAAATAGACAGGGAAAGACCCTGAAGCCTAAGTCCTATCAAAATAATTCTACTGGTAAGTTAGGACTGTTGAAGTAAGGGAGATCACCTTTCCACTAGAAGACCACACGACTTGCTAATCTAATACCAAAAGGTCAGCAATAAAGTCATACAGACTGAGCAGGTTATATTTAAGAATAAGTATGTCTGTATATGTGCACATAGGATTGTAACAAAAATTGGTGCATAAAGAGGTCATGAATTTGAAAGAAAGCAAGGAGTGATATATGGTAGGGTCTGGATAGAGGGAGTAAAATGAATGGAGAACTGATGTAAGTAAATTATGTTTAACAATAAAATATGATTTTAAAAGTATTACATAATCTTCTTCTGCCTTTTGGAATGGAAAGACAACTAGAAGGGACCTCTGACTCTAAAACAAAAGAAAATGTAGTGCATGATGCTTATTTGATTATAAACTATTCTTATTTCCTTCACTTCAAGTTACAGACAGAACGGAATCAGATAGTGTCCTTAGAATAAGTTTGCTCATTAAATAATGAATGCAGCATTATAGATTGTAATAGTAAATACGTATTAATATTTCTAACTATGAAAAAACAATACAGAATAAACTAGGATTTTGTAGAAAATAACACATTGTAGTGGTTGAAGAAATATATAATGGCCAAAATCAATGTAGAAGAAATATGGCTTCAAATATTCTCTAATGCATCACTTTTATAATTTAAATATGTTCCAAGTTCTGATTAATATGCCGCCCTTCCTTCCATTATTTCTTTTCGTTACTTCATTCTCTATTTTTTCTCTCTACTTTATTTCATTCAAACTCAATTTTAGAAAATTGCACATCTATTAAAATAGTATTGTCAGGTAGAGAAACGCATGGAGGTTAAGAGGACTGGCTGCTCTTCCATTGGACCCTGTTTTGACTCCCAGCATCCACATGGTGGCTCACAAGTATCTGTAACAAAAATCCCAAATGATCTGATATCCTTTCTTTGATCTAAGTTGGCACCAGATATGCATGTGGCACAATCATACATGGAACAAAAATACCCAAATGCATAAAAATAAAATAATAGCAATACTTAAATATAGGATTGTTCTCCTGATTTTTATTAAAATGTATAGCTTACATAGTTTAATAAAGCTGTATAACATGTATGGGTAGGCATTTTCAGAACAGCACAAGATGATCTAAAGAAGCAAACCAATATGAGGGGCAGGAAAAGTTCCTTTGCACATTCCCCTAAACCTTTTTTGGTGTAAGATAATGCTGCTCAGCCAGAAAATCTTGAAACAGTGTAATCTTTGTGAGTCAGTGTGACCTACTGAGCTAGGGTTTTCTTATTCTCAAGGCTCAATGCTTTTCTGTGGATGAGAATTGGACTCAGGAACAGTAAAGGTAGATACAAAAATAATTTGAGAAAAACCTGACTTTACACTATTAAAAAGTACCTGAAAGATTGACTTGCTATTGATATCTTAAACAATGTTGGTGGATAAAAATATTATGATTTTCAATTGGGCTCATGTGATTACTTAAAACGTGATTGAATAAGTTGAGTAATTACTCTAAATGCAAAACACTTACTTAGGAATTTGTTGTTGTTGTTGTTTAACCAAATCATCTATACTGTGTCAGGATAAGGAATTTTATCATCAGGGTTCTCACCAATACTGTATACAGATTCATGGATATTCTTTTCTGAACTCTAAAGATTTTCCTGATTTGTCACTTCATAGAACCATTAGGTACATATGGAAATAATGAAAGTTTAATGATCCTAGCTCTGAAATGTGCATTTTAACTTACAGAATGAATTGTAGACATTGTGTTTTTTCTTTAACGAATATGTCAAAGATATATAGCATACGATAATAGTTGTCATAACACTTTTCTAGACTCTCCTTAACTGTGTTGACCTCCCAGTGAAGCCTTGTGGCAACACTGAAAGCTGTTTATTCTCATTGTTGTAGAGATGCTAAAATGATTCTCCGTATACACACTAAAACATCAGGGATGTTCAGTGTGCTCATAGATGAGATATGACAAAGAATAATCTCCTGTTAGAATAAATTACGTCTCTATGCAGTTCCAACTTTATGATACAACAAATATTTCAAGATGTAGGAAGAGAGAGAACATTTCAGACACAAGCTAGATTGACAGCTTATGTGTTACTTTCATAAGGGATTGCTCACTACTGTGTAGAATTTATAAAAATATCTCAACTTGACTGTGTGGAACAGAATCACAGGACTATGGCCTTGTGTTTGCCACACAAGATGCCTATAAACTGATGGATTGATTTTAATTTGACCTTGGCAGCTTTCGTTAACCCTCTGAGGTATTAGTCTTGCTCTGTTCCAGACCTTTTCCTTGAACTCTGCTTTTGGACACTAGCCTCCTTCTAAAGATTTGTCTCAGGGGCCTGAAGCAGGCTGTCAGTCATAACTTTGCAGTCCATGACCGATATGGTGTGTCAAATCAAAGCCTTTAGTCATTTTACCTATTCTGTCTTTCAAGAAATTGTCTTTGTCTAAAGTAGTAGTCCATAGCTTATGAACAATGAATTTTATTTGAAAAGAAAAACCTTAAACAATGTTTTACCTAATTGAATAATTTGTTTATCCTAATTGAATAATGATATTATGAAGATGGGGAGGTTATCCAAAATATCTGGGTTTTGCACATGATTCCTCATGATTCTCCATTTATGTTAGCATTTTATATTCACAAGAAATAAAAAAATAACTGAGACATTGACCATATATACAATAATTCATCATTCATGAACTAAAAGATATGTTATGAATTTCACAGTCTAATATGTGTTCAATTTTTAAAATTCTCCTATATTGTTTCTAATAGACACATTTTATATATGATATATATGTATAAATGTATATATATATATATATATATATATTATATATATGTAATTTACCTACCAAATTTGATTTGACATCATAAATTTTCTGTTTTTTTCTGATATATTTCCTGATTGCTCTTAATTCATTAATAATTTCAATAGAAATTTTATTCACCCTTATTGACCAATAAAATTATTATTAACTATAATAAGGAAAACAGGATTTCATTAATTTTAACATTGAGAGTATTTATAGCAATTAGGGTGGTATTATCTAAAAAAGTTATATATACTATGAATATGAAAATGGTCTATTATTGGTTATAGTGCTTGAAATTTTAGTATTATTTGAAAATATTATCATTTTAGTACTCTTCTGTTCTAGTTTGCTTTCTTTTACTGTGATAAACACCCTAACCAAAAGCAACTTTGGGAGGAAAGTGTTTATTTGGCTTACAGGTCCACATCAAAGTCTATGTTTGCTGGAAAACAAGGCAGGAACTTAAAGAAGAAATCTGGAAATAGAACCTTAAGTAGAACTATGGAACAATGAGCTGCTTATTAGCTTGCTCCTCACTGTTCATTCCATACTCAATTTGTTTTTTGTTTGTTTGTTTGAAATTAATTCATGGCAGAAATTTGAATATTCACAAGGGGCTCTGGCACCATTTCCTGCATCTCTGAACGTGCTTCCATTGCTGTCCTTTTCTTAGACATTTGTACTGAAAAGTTTGTGTTTATACAAGGTAGTTAGATCGTGTTTTTTTTTTTCTCCCCTGCCTCCTCCCAGATCTTTGCAACCTGCTAACTAACTCAATTCCATGTTCCTTATATCTGTCTGTCATTATAACTCAAGCTGAAAAACAAGCAAACAAATAATAAAAATAAGAAAACAAATAAAGAAGCAATACAACCAGTACCACCAGCCCATAAGTAGCACAGATAACATTGGTTGGTGCTCCTCAAAACAACTAGTAATTTTAAAATAATAATAATAATAATAATAATAATAATAATAATAATAATACTCTACTGATGTCCCTACAGCCTTGTCTGACAGAGGGTTTTTTAAATTGGTATTTTTTTTCCCAAATGAATTCAGCCTTGGTCTAGCTAAAAACAAACAAGCTAACTAACAAAAAACCCTAACCAGCTGAATTACTAAACCATGCAAACTTTTATCAGACATCATGAAAGTGATTTTAATCTTAGACAATGAACAGATATAATTATTTTGAAATCATTTAGTTATAATAGTTTTTTAAATTCTCATTTGTTATAAAATGATTCATACATGTTACCTCTAGGCTAGTTTTCTAGTTTTTTCTCAATGGAATAGAAAAAAAATAGTTTCTTCAAGTCATATTTTTACCCACTTTTAAACAAAAGCGAATTCTAGGGAAGGTAGTCATTTACCAGAATATATACTTAATAAGTAGAAGGTAGTATTAAGAATTAGGAAAATATAATGATTTTCTATAATCAGTTATTTTCATAAAATTGAACATTTACAATATACTATATATTGAAAAATAATACACAAAATGGTATATTTTAACAATCTTATTTGATGGAATTTCTTTTACGTGTTATTTTTAACTTTTAGCATTTCATTGAAAGTTAGAACTGAAAAAGCAAGTTGATAGATTTCACATCAAATAGATCTTTTTTTTTCTTCTTGTTACATGTGTATTTATAGACAGCTAGGAAATATGAATGGATTTTAATAACTAGCATTCCCCATCACACCACATAATAAAATAGCAAGCTTGTATTGAAGAAAGATTGTAACACTGAAAAGTGTGGGTAGTTGTTGGAAACCTTGGAATATGAGAAGTAGATAGTCTGTCATAAAGATCCTGACAGCAAATGTTGAAGCTGTGGAAATTGGAACAACACTGGTTTTTATGCTACACTTACCAAGAGTTTTATAGTCCTCTTCTGGATTACAATAACAGTAAATCCTGCCTAAGATACTGTATACATTGCAACTTTGTCACCATGGATAATAAAAACAATCTTCCCCTCTCTGTGTCTCCCTCTCTTTCCTGTCTCCCTCAAGTAAATATTTATAATGAAAGCATCATCTTTGTTTTCGTTAGCACAGAGAGTACTGGATCTCGTGTTCTGACATAATTTATGATGAGCCTCTGGTACTTCTCCTCTCCACCCTCTCCACACTTGTACCCTTTCACATTCAACAGTCTCCTAGACTCCTTGCAAAGTTAGTGTCATGTGAATGATTTTACTCTCAGCAGCTCCCCTTCAAGTCCCTTTCTCCTTTCTTCAGTCCCAATCCCAATTCATGAGCCTTATACACACTCACTCCCCCATGAATACATCACATATAAATTAGAAACACTGGTCTACCAATGAAAAAGACCATGGATCACCTCACTTGTTATAAAAAAATAAAATCTACATCCACCCTTTTTTCCTATAAATATCCAGATTTAACTGTTTAAATTTAACTGTAAATAAATTTAATTCCATTATGTTTAGCATCATCTTTTCCTTACCCATTTATCTGTTCATCAATACCTAAGCTGATTACATTGGATTGCTATTGTGAGCAGCAATGAAGATGAATATGTATCTCTATAGTAGTATTTAGAGTCCTTCGAGTATATGCCCAGATGAGAGTTATAGGGTAGTTCTATTTTGATTTTTGTTTTTTGAGTCATTTCATAACACTATTCATGGTGGCTGTACCACACTATACATGCCCACTGTCTTAGTTAGGGTTTCTATTCCTGTGAAGAGACACCATGACCACAGCAACTTTTATAAAGCAAAAGCGTATAATTGGGGTGGCTTACATTTTCAGAGGTTTAGTTAGTAATTATCAGTGTGCTACATGGTAGCGTACAGGCAGGCATGGTGCTGAAGAAATAGCCAAGTGTCCTACACCTTGACTTGCAGGCAACAGGAAATGGTCTGACTCACAGAACATGGCTTGAGCATATATGAGACCTCAAAGCCAACCTCCACATTGACACACTTCCAACAAGGCCACACCTCCTAATATTGCCAATCCCTTCTGGGGGACCTTTTTCTTTCAAAGCATCATACCCACCCAGAGTGGATAAAGGATTCTCTGTTCTTCACACACCAGCCAGAAATTTTCTTCCTTTCATTTCTGACTGTTACTATGACTGGAAAGAGATTAAATCTCATCCTAATTTATTCTGAACTTCTCTGATGACTAAAAATTTTAAATATAGCATGCTGTATTTAACAAGGAGAGCATTGGATGGATGTGTTACCTTTAACTGTAGTAGAATTGGAACATGTTTAAAGTTCCACATCATTATAAATTATAATTTTCAACTGCTGATGTTTGTGCTATAAAATTAAATAATAGAAAGTAACATTGAATCTCAAATCGCAAAAATGTATTTTAATAAATTACTTTTACGCCTATAAACTATGGGGAAGAGCTGTTCTAATCAGCAATTTATTCCTCTTTAAAAGTTTGGAATCTGTAAGTGTGTGTGTGTGTGTGTGTGTGTGTGTGTGTGTGTGTGTGCACATGTAGATATACTTGCAAATGGGAGGACTTATAGAGCCAGAGGTTAATATCAGAAGTGCTTGTCAATCTCTTCTCTACTTCCTCTTTTGAGCAGGGTCTCTCAATTGAATTTTAAAGTTAATGTTTCACCTACCCTATAGGCCAGTGTGCAGCACAATCTTCCTTCTTCAACCTCAAGCAGGATGTCACAAGTGCTTGCTTATACTGCAACTGCCTATTTACATATGTGTTTACTATCTGAACTCAGGTCCCCATGTTTCCAAACAAAGCGTTTCACCAACTGAACATTGTTCCTGGAACATTAGGGAATCTTTTGAGCAATTTTATCTTTTCTTCCCTAATTTTAAGTAAGAAATCTATTTATTTCATTGAACACTAGGTTTAGTTGAATGCATTTCATATATTTTACTTGCATGTATTTATGTAACATCATAAGCATATTTTGCTACAGTGAATAAAAGATGTGATAGAAAATAACTATTTCATCTAAGTAATTTTGTGTAAACATTCCACCCTTGTAATTACATAAAAGCTTTTGAATTAGAATCACTTAAATCTAAGTAAGAAAATAAGGCAATTGGCAGTATTTGAATGACGATGAATGAGCAAAAGAAATGTATAAACAGTGAAATAACATTTTGTATAATTTCTCAAGAATTACCTCTCTTTTATTATGGTATTTAAATTCAGCTATAGGACTGGAGACATAACTCAGTTTGTAGAGCATTTGCTTCCCAAGAATAAGGAACTGTGTTCAATCCACACAACACACCTTAAAATGCCAATAATAATGGCATATTATTGTACCTTGAGGGTTGAGGAACCAGAAACAGGAAGATCCCAGAATTTGATAGCTAGCTACTCTTTCCTGTTGTTGAGCTACAGACCAATGAGAGCTCACAATGACACCCATATATTAGAGAGAGAGAGAGAGAGAGAGAGAGAGAGAGAGAGAGAGAGAGATTACACACAACTTTCCATTATATGAAGATTTATTTTTAATTTTTCCATTGTGTCTAGTGTCTATGGAGGCTAGAAGAGCGAATTAATTCCCCAAGAGTTGGACTAACAGGTATTTTTATGCTTATTAGTACTATTAACCACTGAATCATATCTCCCATTCAAATATATTAATTAGCTAGTGTTTTATACAATTCAAAGAAAATGGAAAAATGCTTTGGTATCACCAGACACATTGTAAAACCTTTTATCCATAGCAATTAGACCTTTGTTATTGGCAATGATATTATAAGTGACCACATATAACATGAAAAGGATAATATGGATGATGCCATGTGCTTTTGTCAATTTGGGATTCTAGTATGAATGTGAAGATAAACCCTGCAAACATGAGAAAGCTATTGTTACATTAATAACTCAGGTTTTTTAAAGGGCCTTTATGGTCTCTGAAAAAGAAAAGCCCAAAAAGTCCAGAAATAGGAGGTACACAAGAATATTTGATTGTTAATCCATGGTTTATAATTGTGGTGGCTCAATTTCGATCAAAGCACTATCTACTGTGAACTCTGAATCCATTTTTTAAAATATTAGGAAAGGGATACTAATAGACTGGCTAGCAGTATGAAAGAAAGCAAATAAGGGCTACATCAAGGTCACAAGAGTGTGAATAATATTTCACTTCTCAAAAAATGTTGTTATTGATGTTGAAAATTATTTATCCTGACAACTGGAGATTTGCTGATACCTTGGCTAGATATATGATATTAGATTTTTCAAAGATGATTAATATAAAGATACACTTTAGAAGTCACTAGTGATAAAGTAATTCAAACACATGACATTTTTTTACTATTTCCACCATTGTGGGAAATTTCTCAGCAGCATTCACCCTGATTTTAGAAAATATAAACATCTTTTATTCTATTGATAGTAATTTACACTAAAGATGCTTCTTTAGCTAAGATTGTTTAACCAACTAAGCCTAAGAATGTGCATTTTGAAAAATAATTTCCAATTTGTTTTATGTACATTATTTTACTTTTGCGTCTTTTGTTTTTACTTTCTTTTAAGTTTTGAGATTATAGCTATATTTCTTCATTCCCTTTCCTCCTCCTTCCTATATACCTCTCCTCACCCCTCTTCAAATTCAGGGACTTTTTTTTTTCATTAAATTTTATTATGCCCACATGTCTATTTCTATGTCTATACATATGTATTCCTAAATATAAGCTGCACCATCCATATAATGTTGCATGGCTATGTATTTATAGGGATGAACATTTGACACTAGGTAACCAATCTGTGTTCTCTTCCCTGACAAAGGCCACCTCTTCTGCTCCAAGCATTCCTCAGTTGCCTATAAATCTTTGTGTATAGGCTTAGGGCCTCATTTGCTTTTCTCTGTTGGCTTTAGCATATCATTGGTATCATTCTTGTTCAGCTCATGTTCAGGCAGTAATGTTGGTGTAAATTTATGGGTGTATTTCCTATCGTTACTAGAAGATACAATATCACAGCAAACTCCCTGATCCTCTGGATCTTATGATCTTTCTCAACCCTTTTCCACTATGTCCTCTTAACAGTAGTTAGTAAGGGAATGTTTTATTACTGGGCTCCACAGCTCTGCATTGTTATTGGAAATAGGGCCCATAGACTCCTGTGCTGAATTGACTTGAATTCTTCCACTCTGAGGACTAGGCTTCATAGTACCAGAAGGCAATATGGGAGCTTCTAATTGAAGGATGAAACCAGCAGTCCTACATAGCTATAGTGCATATGAACTACATAAATGGCCAGCTGACATAATAGCCCTCCATATTCAGTACTGACATAAATACCTTGGAAATAACCAACAGCACTCTAAATAGATTTATGATCCTCTCAACAAGAGAGAAACCTTGCCTGGCACTGGTAATCTAGCTAACTACCAGAATGCTAATGAAATCATGGCTATTGGGGGAAAATCTACAACCACCATTTTACTAAATCAGCATAATCCCTAAAAATCCATAAACACTTATCTTTATATCCACAGATAATTGTAGTCTTCATCAGTCATCCAGGAAACTTCTATTGGCAAAAGATTTCTATTTTTTCTCAAACCAAATTTGGAAAAGAAAAAGATGAGAAACTTTCCTTTCAACTAAAGTACTCTATACATACAGAGGACACAGTGAACTGAATGCAAAACTAGTATACAAGTGATTATGCAAATGATGATATATGCATACATTTATTTCATGCATGTCATAAACTGATTGGCTGCATGTCTGTTTTGTAAAAAATCTGTGTTTTATAGCCTAGATTCAATGAAGAAATGAAAGAAAACTAACAATTGCCCTGAAGATACAGATCATATGTAGACATAAGAATATTCAGAGTGAATGCATCTAATAACCAAAAAGTATTATCATCAATTGAACTCAGTGCTATAAAAAAGTAAAAAAATATACTAAGAATAGGTCCTTTCCCTCTTGCTTCTGCCCAATTTATTTCTTTTCACATTGAAGAGTACTTGACACTCAGCTAACAGTTTATTGCACCATTAATTCACCAGAACATTATTGAGACACAATGAGAGCTTTTTATGTGATCTGATATAATTTTCCTTTTTAAAGTACTACATCTTCTTTATTGCTCTTTTGTGTAGATGGGATGAGGCATGTATCGGCAAGTATACAGAGGTCACAGGGCAACTCTTGTGAAGAGTTACTCTTCTTCTTTAATGTGTGTCAATAGGGTCAGACTCATGTCAAGAAGCTTGGCAGCAGGCATGTTTATACAATAAGCCATTTAGCCAGCCCCTATAAGGCTTTCTTTAGTCAATGAGTAGATCAAAGTAAAAATGTAAGTGAATAGTGTATTCCCAAGACCATTCATTTTAGAATATGTCTGCCTAAAAGTAGTAATGCAATATTCTCAACACATGTTATTTGGAAAATTCACAAATAATAATAAATAATATTGACCGAATAATAAAACTGGAGAAAAAGTAAAATATTATGTTATCAGTTACACTGCAGAATCATTGTATGGCTGAATAATGTACATATTGCATGGACAGCAAGGAGCATGATATTCCATTTCTCCTAATAATTACCCAAATGCAGAATTCATCTAAGAGTGGCTTTATTTATGGTGTATTTAACTTAATTTCCTGTTTAACATTCCACGAAATGAATAAATAGAAATTCTCATTGAAATTTTGATGTGTAATGACCCCTGAGAAGACAGTAATTAAGAGTCCTTAATAGAAACATAAAATCTGAACTAAAAGTGACAACTTCACAAAATAAACATCACAACATGACTCAGAAGATACTGGGCTACCACTTTTAAATTGCGAGTCTCTCAGAATAGTGCTATAAACAAAGATTCAAATGGTCATTCTTACTCAATTTTAAAATAACTTTCAGTGTGTAGCAAGGAAGTGCAGGAATCATTAAGAGCATTTAAAGATGGGGAATATGATCAATACATGTTTTTGTTTAAGACAGGGTCTCACTTTGACGCAGTCCTGGCATGCCTGGAATTCCAGATAGGTATGTAAGCTATGCTGACCTCAAATACTCAAAGACTGGTCTGTTTCTGCCTTTAAAGAACTGAGATTTAAGTGAGGCAATTTATTTAAGCAAGTCTAATATGCCTGGTCTTTATCATTTATGAAGGCCAATCAAGATATTTTATTGGTGTGTGTTTGTGTGCATGTGCACACATACATTTAGTCTGCATGTATGCATTTGCACCCCATTTATGGAGTGCCTACTGAAGCCAAACAGGGCATCAGATACTCTGGAACTGCTTTGAACCACATGGGGGTTCTGTAAGCAGAAATCTGCTCCTCTGGAAGGGTTGACATTGTTCTTAATTGCTGAGCTATCACTTCGCCAAAATGACACATTTTTAAAGGCTAGTAATACAGAAATCCAATGTATAAATTTAGTGGTTGGTTTATGAAATTTTCGAAAGATTCTTTTTTTTATATCAACAATAATAGAAATAACAAAAAGTTTACAACCTTATGAAAACTGAACAATCCTCTATAGAATGACAAACTGATAGACATAAGCAAAGAAATAAATAATTTTCTAGAATTCAATGAAAATGAATACACAGCATATTCAACCTTATAAGAGGCAGTGCAAGTTGTGATAAGAGAAAAATTTACAATATTAGGTGTCTACATAAAAATAAAAATTGGAGAGACCTCATTCTAGCAACTTTAGAGCACATGTGAAAGCACTAGAACAAAAAAATTATTCACACTAAAGAGGAGTAGATATAGACAACAACTAATAATCAAACTGAGGGCTGAAATCAATAAAATAGAAATAAAGAGAACACTACAAAGAAACAATGAAACAAAAAGTTGGTCCGTTATGAAAATCAACAACATGGACAAGCCCTTATCCAAATTAACTAAAAAACAGAGAGGGGATACGCAAATTAACAAAATCAGAAATAAAAAGGAGGGACATAACAACCGACACATAGGCAATCCAGAGAATAATAAGGACATACTTTAAAAACCTGTACTCCACCAAATTGGAAAATCTAAAAGATGTGGGGAAGTTTCTAGACAGGTACAACTTATCAAAGTTAAATCAAGATAAGCAATTTAAATACACTGACAACTCCTAATAGAAACAGTCATTAAAAAAATCAACCAAATAATGACTAGGGCCAGACAGTTTTAGATCAGATTTCTATCAAACTTTTAAAGAAGAGTTAATACCAATACTCCTTAAACTATTCCCAAAATAGAAACAGATGGAACCTTGACAAGTTTATTTTATGAAGCCAAGTACAATGATGCCAAACCATATAAAAACTCAACAAAGGAACAAAACTGCAGACCAATTTCCCTTATAAACATAGATGCAAAAATACTCAATTAAATACTTGCAGACAAAATACAAGAGCACATCACAAAGATCATCCACCATGATTAAGTATGCTTCATCCCAGTGATGTAACGATAGTTTGATATATGAAAATATGTAAATCAAACATTGAGATTCTATCTTACTCCTGTTAGAATAGCTAAGAAAAACAAAAACAAAAACACACGTGAACACTCATGCTGGCAAGGATGTGGAGCAAGGTGAAAACTCCTCCACTGCTGATAGAGTGTAAACTAGTATAGCCACCACAGGAATCAATATAGCAGGTCCTCAGAAAATGGGAAAATAATCTACTTCAAGACCTGCTCATACCACTCTTGGGCCTGTACCTAAAGGATGCTCCAACTTACAACAAGGACACTTGTACAACCATGTTCATTGCAGCTATATTCATTCATGATAGCTAGAAACTTGGAACAACCTAGATGTCATTCAACTAAAGTATGGATACAGAAAATATAGTACATTTACACAGTGAAGTATTACTCAGCTTTTCAAAACAATGGCATTGTGAATTTTGCAGTCAAATAAATAGAACCAGAAAAGTTAGCCCTGAGTGATGTAAACCCTGACCTAGAATGAAAAATGTGAAAAGTATTCACTTGTAAGTGGACAACATCTGTTAAGTAATTGATAATCACTCTACCAACAATGAGAGGCTAACTTACAAAGAGGGCTCAAGGGGAGATGCATGGATCTCCCTGGAAAGGGGGAATAGAATATATTTTGAGCTGGTTCCTCCCCATATATATGTTGTTTGTGTAGCTTGGTGTTCTTGTGGGAATCTCAAGAGTGGAGTAGGGTGTGTCTCTGACTCTTTTTCCTGAACTTGGGAAACTTTTCATCCTACTCAATTGCCTGGTAAAGCCTTAATATGAGGATCTGTTCCAAGTCTCATTGTATCTTCTTAGGCCATATTCTATGGATATTCTGTGAGGCCTTCCTTCTCTTGTTTCTCTCTCTGTCTCTCTCTGTCTCTCTCTGTCTCTCTCTCTCTTTCTCAGGAAATGGAGGGAGAATAGTTGGTGGGGGAGATACTGAGAGGACTAGAGGTAGGAGAAACTGAGTTTAAGATGTCATGTATAATAGAAGAAATAGAAGAATAGAAGTTTCTTTTAATGACATCATGAAATTTTCAGAAAAATGGATACAACTAGAAAAAAATCATCCTGAGTGAGGTAACCCAGATCCAGTAAGACAAATATGCTATTTGTTCACTTATAAGTGGATATTAGTCATTAAGTAAATGATAAGCAACTTACAATCTGTAGACCCAGAGAGTTTAGGTAAAGAACATTGGTTTAGAGAGGGATACTTGGATATCCTTGGGAAACATATATAAAATGGATTCTGTGGGTAGACTTGGAGTATGTTATGATGGTAGTGGGAAAGATCAAGTGGGGGAGTGGGATGGAAGGAGAGAGTATAGGAAGAGACAACTGGAATGCAGGGGTGCTTTGGGAAATAGTGTATAAACCTAGTGCAGTGGAATCTCCCTGGAATCATTGAAGGTGGTCCTAGTGAGGACTCAGTAATAGGGGATAAGGAGTCTCAATTGACAATCTCTTGTAATTACACAAGACTTCTAGTGGCAGGACTGGGTTGCATTAGGTTGAGTTTTTGGCCAAGTGGGTTTCATGGTTATTCCCAAACACCCCAGGCTAATGCAAAGACAGCTATGCTCTCTTCAAACTGACAGTGGGCGTTTGGAGAGATCTAGCTGTTTCACACATGGATCTTTCAACTGTAAGTTCAAGTCTCTTTGGTGTAGGCTACCAAAGAGAAACATGAACAACAACACAGGCACAAAAAATCTTTACCAACAATATGTCCTCCCTGCAAGATATGCTGGAGTCATGGTGGCACAGAACTTGTAGGAGTTGCCAACCAACGTCTTGTTTTACTTGAAGATCACTCTGTGTGAGGCACCCATGCTTGACACTACTTGGGTATCCAGGAACCAGAGACTGGATAGCCCACAGACAGAGTAGAATCAAACACAACTGAACCAAAAAAAATGAAAAAATTCCAAATGATATTCAGCTATACTCATAGATTAGTGCCTTATCCAGTCATCATCAGATACCCCTCCACTCGTAGCAGATGGGAACAGATGCAGAGACTCTCAGCTGAACAGAAGGAGAGAGAAAAAAAAATCAGAGGCCTCTAACAGGTCCCTCCCCTTGGAGCTGGGGAAATCTGGGGGAAAGGGGTATAGAAAGATTGTAGTAGTCAAAAGTAAAGGAAGATGTCAAGAGAACATGGCCCACTGAGTCAACTAATCTGAGTGCATGTGGGCCCACCAAGAATGAAGTGCCAAGCTATGAGCCTGCAAATGTCTTCATGAAGTCCTTTGTTTATATGTTGTGGCTATTAGCTTGACGTTTTTGTGGGACTCCCAATGGTGGGTGTGGATATGTCTTTGCCTGCTCTCTGAACTCTTTTCCACTTGTTAGATTGCCGTGTATAGCACTGAGATGGGGGCTTTTACTTGCTTTATTATATGTTTTGTTTTGTCCTTTCTGGTTGTTGTTTCTCAGAGGTCTCCCAGCATCCCCCACCTCTCTTCTTTCCTCCAGATCCACTCTTCCTCCATTTCCCTTCAAAAAAGAGGAGGCCTTCCAGGGATATCAACCAAACACTGTGTGATTAATTTTAATAAGACTAGACACAAACCCTCATGTCAAGGCTGGACAAGGCAACCTAGTAGGAAAAGGCTCACAAAGGCAGGCAAAGGAGTCACAGATAGCCCCTGCTCCCAGTGGTAGGACTCCCACAGGAACATCAAGCTACACAACCATAGCATCTGCAGAGGCACAAACTCAGACCCTTGCAAGCTCTGTGACTGTCACTTCAGTCTCTGTGATGGCCTATAATCAAATTCTACATTAAAGACATAATATAGATCTTGAGTGGTAAAAAGAGAAAATGTGATTCACTAGCTTCTCATAATCAGTTTTATAATTTTATTATTCCACCAAGAAGAAAATATACAATAGACATATCTTGATATCTTTGACTCACTTATTGGGTCAAATAGCTTCAAAGGAAATGTTTGATGTCTTCATTATACTATATTGTTGTTTGTACTTCTCCCAAAATATTTATTGTTTTGTACTTTCTAATATCATTTAGCTAGTTGTTCATCTGTAGAGAAGCAGTCTGAATTAGAACAAGTAACTTTTCACCAGTTTAGTGGTACTGTTAGGTCATCTGAGAATAGCCTGCTGAGTCCTTGTTAGAGACTGAGAACGTCTAGTGATGGGTCACTGAATGCTCTATACTATTCCTAACTCTTTTCTTGCTCTCTTAACTTTCTGGTTTCCCATATGTTCAGGGCACTGAGATGACTGTTTCACAATGTTTGCACTCTGAAACCATGAACCGCAATCAGTCTTTCCTAGTCTAAACTGTCTAGTATTTTGATCAAATTGATGCAATAGAGAGTAATATTTTTGTATGTTAATTATAAAGCTTCTCACATATTATATTGGCAAATGGTTGAATGAATAGTGAAAATTTATATCAATTAATGAGGAGAAAACGTCATTTCCCTACACCCAGTGTAGAGGTGAATGAGTTAGAACTCTGTGCAAAGTTCCTTGAGAGTGGCAGATGCAGAACTCTGCACAACATAATAGTGGGCATTTCACTTTCAATTTTGTTATTATCCACCAAACTACAAGTATTTCATGCAGTAGAAACATTCAGCCAGACAATATTCTTAAATTTCACTTATTCTGAAAGACATTTCCTTATCCCATAGCTCCCTGAATACAAAGGGGGAACTGAATAATAGTCTGGAAACCTGAGGTTTCCTGACAATTCCAGGCTTGATGGTGATCAGGCTGGCTATTATCAGACACTTTTTCTTCAAGTGTGTTTCACTGAACAAGACAATATATGATAATGCTGTTTCACTGACCTTAACCTGCTTTCTGCCATGGGCTTAAATTAGTCAGGATTTTTGTCAAAACAGTGAAAATCTCCATGGTATAAATCTGCACAGGAATAATCTGTAAGAAATATTAATAACTTAAGGAGAGTTGGTTAAAGAAAAGCAGAGTGTGTTCAGCTTCACTTTGTAAATGGAAAAATAAGGGATTTGGGGCTATCATTTGTTCAAATAGATAAGGAAATCAGATTCGTGTGTAAATATTAATGAAGAAGTTCTTCTTCCAGCATGTGCTCTGTTCAGTGTGGCATTTTTCATGCCAGACTCTAGCCACCCAGTTTCCTCTGTGTTTTTTAACCATTGGCTCTTGCTGGACTTAAAAAGTGGTCTACAGTTCTTCTTGATTAATCACAATAATGTTCAAACATGGCAGTCTGTTTGGTGAGGTAAGTATTTCTGTCATTCACTTTAAAAATTATTGCTATGTTAATGTTACCATTGCTTGGTTTTATTCTGTCTCTTTCTGTCTCTCTCTGTCTCTCTTTCTCTCTCTTTCAGTCTCTCTTTCTTTAACATTCAATGTCTTATTAATTGTGAAGAGTATACATACATATATTCTCTGCAGGGGAACATGTATAAAACCTAATGTAAATCCTACATATTAGTTATATAAAGACACTCATCTCAATGAAACATTATATTATCATAGCATATAATTTTGGACTTCAATACATAGGGTATTATTTTAAATTTAAAATTGGAGCAACTTACAAAATTAGACCTCATACATACAGATGGCTCAAATTCACAGAAACAGCATTCACAAGTTTAAAATAAATGTGACATTTCATAGTTGATTTTTTACTACAGTTTATCATTTGAAGTGTGTGTACTTAGTCTGATGGTGTGATTGCCCTCCTAATGAGAAGGACATTTTAATCTCATGCATATGTATACATCTTTAAGCAACATTTCACTTCTTGAACTGCACTGTATTAATTTCTTTGTAGGTGGGTGGAAGTCACTCAGCACATCATGTTTTTTGTTACCACAGGTTATTTTCTGTAGCTACATGATGTAGAAAGTTGATGACTTACAAACATAACTGCTATTGTTGAAATCCTGACATTAGTCACCTACCACTTTCCTATCACAAATGCTGTTACTACTTATTTTCACACACTTTGGCCTACCACTAGAATGTTTGGCTTCTGTATATATTATAGACATTTTATGACACAACCTAAGAATAGTTGATAACATGGTTAATATGAAGGCAAACTTAAAATGAAATTCTTGTAGATGAATTCTGACTGACTTTGATTATAAATGTTGCAGTCAGTACTTTCCAAATTAATGACTTGCATTCTCTCTGCCATTGGGAGAAACACATAATATGTAACAAGAAAGAAATAATCCTTAATATAATTTATAGGTACCATATTTTCTATCATTGATTTCTTTATTAGAGTGTTTTTAATTAATTTCACCAGAGTCTAGTTAAAGTATAACCTACACTTTAGTGTCAAGTGTGTCAAAGGGATATACAAACACAGACATCATTTCTCTACCTATATTCATATTTTAGTATTTTCTATCTGCTCTCTAATGAAATCCATATATTTAAATGTATAAATTAAAAAGTCTTATGCATGTAGTGTGCTTAAAGAAATTTTTATCTTCAAGTGATCTTATCAAACGATGTATTACATTCCTTAACTATTACACATTCTCAAAAATAGTTGCAATATTTGTCTATTGTGCATGATATATAACATTGCTTTGATATATGTTAAAGTAAAATTACAGTGACCATAATTACTGACCTGTGGTGAATTGGCTATATTCTTTATTCTGAACAGGTGACTTCTAAATAAAAATTGTTTGAATTTTGCTTGGAGTGATCGCCTCAGTCTTTCACTATTTATAAACCTCCTCTCAAATCCATCTAGTAACATTGTTATAACAAAAGTAAACAAACTTCCCATTTAGCATGTAATACATGCACTGATTCTTTTGTATGTATCAGAAAGTTCTTACCCAAGTAAATTGTGTGTCAAAGTATTAAGGATGCTATTGCTGTAGTATAAAAACATGGAGGCAAGGGTGCTTGAGTTTGTTAATGAAGAGGAAGTGGGATAGTAGGACAAGGGATGGAGAGGAGTTGCCAAGTTCACACTAATCAGAATGTAGGCCATGATCATCTTGATCAAATGAATTTTTCCATAGTTTGATATCAGCAGCCCTTGAATACATTCTCCATTCTTACATTTTTTGTTTTGTCCTTTGAACTGCATATGCTTGCATCCAATGTGCACTGAATTCCATCTAAAAATCATTATTGAAACCTCATGACTTTTAATGTTTTCTGGCAATTTTCTCAGCCCATTGTAGTTTCTTCCCTAGTTAGTGAATTTTCATGTATGTCTCAATATCTAGTTCAAATAATAACTGTGACACTTTTAAAAACTGCCCTAACAAATTAAACCAATTCTCTCTATGAACCCTCCTGTTTGTTTTATGAAATCTAGTAAAAAAAAAAAATCTTCTATTGATTGCAACTACTGTTCTTTTACTTCCAAACCAAAACACGAGTACCTTAGGAATGGGATAATTTTTGAATACCAACCACTTAACATAGAGACTGCAAATTAATTATAAAACATTCTTTTCATTCAGTGAAAACAATTATACAGTATTTAATGAGACTTTATTATATGTAAAAATGAGACTATATTATATGTAAAAAATATAGATGCATAAGTAAACCAAACTCAAAGCATTATTCAAAAAAAGAAATTACTTAAAAAAATACTTTCCTTGTAGACTCTTTCTTGTTGAAGGCAAAAACTCAATTCTAACCTAAAAGAGGTTAAGAAATAAGATAATCTGAAACAAAGTGTAGTTGACTATATAGACAGAGGTTAGCCGAATTTCCACATTTCCATGAGGTAAATTCTAGTGTCATTTTTTTCGTTGTTTTGTTTGTTTGTTTGTTTTTGAGACAGGGTTTCTCTGTGTAGTTTTGGCGCCTTTCCTGGAACTCACTCTACCCCAGGCTGGCCTCAAACTCACAGAGATCTGCCTGCCTCTGCCTCCCAATTGCTGCCAGACCAGCCTCATTATTTTTTTAAACAGACACATACACTCAGACATAAAAAACAAATTTTAAACACACTGGGTCATATACAGAGGTAGGTTACAGTAAAAAAAAGACAGTTTTCCTTATAGGCTTCAGATGCTATGTGAAGACTTCGCTTTTAGGTTAGTGGAGTCTAGGCTATCTATTTGCATATCTCAAGGCATACGCTTAATTGTTGCAAGGATATGACATATATACAGAGGTGAGTAATAGAAGCGTACTTAAGGGGGTTAAAGACAACCCATGATAATTAGTAACCAAATCAGGCAATCAGCTTTAGAGGTGCAGCTTCTTTCAGGAAACCTTGGGGTCACACATGTCTAACACTGTAATAAAATACTGTTTAGTTAAAGTGTTGATGAGTATACAAACCATTTGAGGAACATATTTCTTTAAAAATAATCTAAATTAGAAGGCTATATTAAATATATTATAATATTATAAAATTGGAGGACAGAATAGAAAGGATTGGAGTCTATATGTTGATATTTTTTGTGTGTTAAGTAATACACCAGATTTGTTTTCTATTCTTTTCTGAATGTTTTTCAAGGTTGTCCTCTGAGCTGGTTAACAGAAGCCCACAATGTTGATATTTAAGGGATGCTGATTGCTGGCAGCAAAGAGTTCCAACTGTGCTGGCATCCTAGATAGCATCTCTGTCTTTTCTTCCAGTATCATCACCTTTATTCTAAACAGCTCCCTCTTAGTGTGAATAGAAGTCACATGTTTCAGATTTTCTGCCTTTGCTCACAGAAAACAGTGTGACTGAGTAAATATATCAAACTTCCCCTGTATTTGCAGCCTGAACAGATGTTAAGTACAAGCTGATCCACCTACATTCAACCCAACAGGGTCTACATCCACAGACTGTTTAATTTTCCTCTTTCAATTTATAGTGAAGCATAGATTCTTGCTGGCAGAAATAAATGTGCCATTTAAGGCAATCAAAAATGGCTCCGCATCTCACTTGATTTCCACAGTTGTTGCGGTAATGATGGATTGCTGCGGAGAGAAACTTATTTCCCTGGCAGATCTTCCCACATTGAAGCAACATGTTCATGGAGAGCCAATATTCAGTAATTACAGCACAATCCCTCACAAATTCACAATTCACTAACCGTATGCATTTTCACAATGTAAAGCTAATTTTCCTTTAACCAAATAAAACGTGAAAAGATAACTAGAAACCATGGGCAATCTAGATCATTAGACGACTGATGTAAAATTAGAGGACATTTCAACAGGGATATATTGCTAACATCAGGGAGCTCAGAATGGTGTAAAGACTGTATTTTGAAGAAAAGTGTTGTTTATGCTCTTGCAGCTCTCCATAGCAACCCACCAATTATATATGTGACATATAGATGTATATGACTCCAAATGGCATACTACCAGTTACATCAAATAACTACTTGCAATTATTTTACTTCAAAGACTTTTCCAGAAACTTCTCCACTTATTCATTCAGCATAACAGAAGTTTCAGTTCTCACTCAATGTCACTATCTATACCATGCATCTTACTTACCATACAGGAAATTGAAAATACACAATCACAAACATAGAATATTTTAATTACACTTAAAACATTAATGTCATAAGAATTGTCAATAATCTAATGAATGTTAAAATTTACTGAAACAATCCTTGCTAATATGTGAAATCATAGAGAAATGATATAGCAAGTTCATCATTGTATATGATGACATCTTCTTGACTAAACTTTAGTGTTTCTTTTGATAACTATAAAGTCTACCATTTATTGCACTAATAAATATACACTGGTTCTATACTAAATTCTGTAGTTATCACAACAATAAATGGTATAAATATAACCTAAAAGTTTTATTTAACTTGGCCATTTGTATCACAGTTACTTCATGCTCTATATTATTGCTTGACATGGGCACTGCCAATTAACAAACAATATATTGAACCAAAACAAGAGACTTATGGAATGAGTTCAATTTTCTAGATACAGTTGTCTCAATAAAGTACTTGCTTGTAAGCATAAGTATTTGATCTTAATCCATAGTATGTACACACACACACACACACACACACACATACACACACACACACACACACAAGATTTACATGGCCATGGCCTCCTGCAATCAGAGCACTGAGAAGATAGAGACAAGAAGATCCCTCAGGTTCAGTGGCCAGTCATTTACCTTTATCTGTATGTTTCACGTTCAACAAGAGAGCCAGTCTTGCAAATAATATGTAAAATGATTGAAGAATATGTGGAACATTCACATCTACTATGTACAAGTACATGGACACCCGTGCACACACACACACACACACACACACACACACACACACACACACCCTCCCTTCCATGTAAAACATGTAAATACATGTAAAATCATGTAAAACAGTCAATAATCTTACCTGCATTTAGCTAGGAGTGGATTCTAAACACTTGGCAAATATAGCAGGTACCTGTTTTTCCCAGCCTTGTTGGAGTTTGGTATAGCCATGATTTTTGTATAATTCAGGTAAGTTACATATCTTCAATGTCCACTTTTCCTTCTAAGTCATTTAGGAAATTTTTATTCAAGACCAAGGAACCATAGTTCAAAAAAAATTTGGTCACTGAATTCCTGGGTAACAAAAACAACATCCCTTATCTGGAACCATAGGTAATGTTGGGAATTCAAGAAGCAAATAGTTGATTTTACAAAATTGCAACATTAGAATTGCTAAATTTTTAAACCTATCTTATCTTGAGTCATATACATTATCAGAAAGTAAGAAAGATAGGAAATGAGATAATCATGGTAAAATAGTGAATAGATGGAAACGTGACCCTGCCTATAACACTCTGCCCTGTAAAACAGCAAGGATGTCTATCAATGTTAAGAGATACATCCATGCATTCAGTTTGATTCAATGGTATTAATTCATGCATATTCATTTTTCTCCAGATATACTGAAGTAAAAAGCCTAAAATATCACTAAAGGAGACAAAAAGAGCATCAGAATATTTTATCCTTCTCAAGGAAAAAAATGAACAAATACAATTGTAGTAAATGAAGTTACTTGTGTAACACAGTGCTAAGACTAGCGAGGGTCTTCGTATCTTTTAATAGACAACATGTAGAAAAGACAGGTGCTCTAAATAACACACTATTGCCATAGCAACCCACATTTCAGCTTTTAACCTTCTATCTCACAGGGATAATTTCAAAACTTTTTTTTTTTTATTTTTGTTGTTTGTAGTAGTAGTGGTGGCCTCTGAGTTTGCCCTTCTCTGGGAACAAGTAATTGGTAAAGCTTCGGGCCTTCAATTTTTGGGCAGCATACTAAAGAAGCTCTACTGAAGTACCTCATTACTTGTAAATCTTCAGTTTGTTTTCTGTGCTCAGAAAGTTAAAGATGACACATTTAAATAATTAATATTGTATTTAGTAGCAAATATACCTTTTATTTATTCACTTTCACATGGGGATATGTTGTCTGGATATGTATGAAATATGCACAAACATATATACAATACATATGGATAAATCAATGTAGTTTTGCTAGAGTTTGGCAAGCTAGAAACCTAATGTATGTGTGTGTGTGTGTGTGTGTATATATATATAATTACTAAGGCTGCATTTTCCTTACTGAGGTATAGCAATATTGCTATGAATTTTATATTACATGATGCAAGTTATTATTTTACAACTGCTATTGAGAAGACATCTGAACAATTTTTAGCTTCTTCTTCTGCTCTGACTCAACTTATTCTTTTGCAAGTTCATGTTGTTATTGATAGTCCTTAGCATACATAGGAGGCTGTGAATTTGAGGACCTCAAATTCTGTTGACTGTTAGTAAACCCTATCAGTTCCTTGATATGAGTACCCCACTATAGCATACCAATTCACAGTGTCTTGTTTCCTTAAGACCAGTAAAAGACACACAGAGCCTAGCAGAGCAGGGTATACTGTCTTGAGTTGTGATGATACACAGATTTTTTTCATATTTTCTCCAACTCATGGTCAAGTTCTGTTTCTATAAAATAAGATGTTTCTGTATATATCTAAAGTAATTAACCCTATATTAGTAATTTTTACCTTTGGGAATAACTTTTAGAGGTAGTGTTTCATGGGGAGGGGAATATAGATACAAGGAAGAAATAAGACACAAATTCAAATCTGGCCTCAATTGATTCATCACTTATAAAAACATCTCTAAGTCATTCCTATGCCTGTTTTTACTGTGTATAAATCGGTACAACTCATGATGAAGATGAATATTATAGATATTAAATATTAATAACTTTAGAAAGCTACTTTATATCATCAACTACCTAAATGCTTTATATAATTATCAAAACTAGACTTTATTTTTTCCTTTATAATATTTAAATCTATATGTTTCCATACTTTTATCCAGAAATAGCTTATTATTTGGATACACACACACACTTACGTTTATCCTGCATCACTTACATGCCCATGAAAGCTGGGAAAAGTAACCATGTTCTACAGAACTGGAGTTACAGATGCTTATGTGGGTGCTATTGGTACTCTGTTAAATCTGTGAAATTTGTGCTGTATATCTCATTTATTTGAATGTGTAAAGTATCATTGAATAAGACAACATGGAAATTTTTTATTGAAATGTAAATGAAGTGTTCTTCCATGTAAAGAAAAGAATGTCATATTTCAACTTTGGTTAGATTGTGAGTTTTGTTATAAAAGATGTGAGGTTTTTTGTTTTCTGTTTCACTGCAAAACAATACTTCAAGCTTTTATAAAACATTACACTTACAGAGTCTAGAAAAATCACTCTTCTATTGTACAGGTTAATACACTAGTGCTCTGAAATGCATGGTGGTTTCATAGTTCAGGATCAGGTTATTCACATATCGTGGAATCAGGTCTCCTGTCAAAGTCATGCAATCCTAGTTATTGGGAAGCCTGGGGGTGAGGTGACAAAAGAAAAGCCTGTTTGGGTTACACAGCATGCTCTAGGCTAACCTGGGCAATCTAGTGGTATAATATCTAAAACAAACAAACAAAAAACAGGAAGTGAAGTGGGGCTTTTCCTAAATGTTAGAGTGACTGCTGAGTACTTGCCAGGCCCGAGTTCAATCAGCAGTTAAAAACAAAAATGCATTTTTTTTCATTTATATTGACTGGGTAGATTATGATCAATAGATGTAAAACTGTAACTGAATTTTATTTTCTGCAGAGAAGATTACAAGAGATGGTCAGTTGGATGCTTCTCTAAATCCATTTTCACTGAATTAGGAATACCTCTTGAGGATGCCTTCTACTACAAACTGGACCTCAAAGGATTCATCTGATTCACTAATTTTTTTTAAATTTGTTTGTTTGTTTGTTTGTTTTGTTTTGTTTTTTTGAGACAGGGTTTCTCTGTGTAGTTTTGGTGCCTGTCCTGGATCTTGTGCTCTAGACCAGGCTGGCCTTGAACTCACAGAGATCCTCCTGGCTCTGGCTCCCAAGTGCTAGGATGAAAGGTATGCACCACCACCACCCAGTTTACTAAAATCTTTATGCAAAAGGACCTGTTGTGGCCACCAATGGCCTCCAGTTATGTAAATAGCCATTTATTTTGGCCTGGAATTTGGTAATTTAGTCATACATTGTACTGACCTGGTATGAGATATATTCTGAGGCTGAGTTGCACACATTCTTCTCCAAATTAAAGTATTGTAGTATTATTGAGTTCCTCACAGTGGATTTGGTACCAGGAGGTGTAATGTTCTCCTTACTAACACTTAAAAAAAATGAAAATGCTTTTTGGATGGAGATAGACCTGGGAGCAATTTAGAGGGTTTGTTTTGTTTTGTTTTGTTTGTTTGTTTTTTTCAAGGAAAAGCCTGTATTGTTGTGAAGGAATTGTTGGCAGATAAAAAAAAATGTGGGGGCTTAAGACAAAAGAAAGAACTGGAGAGAATGTCTTGAAGTATTTAGTGAAAACATGAGCAATCCTGTAAAATGCTAGTGTACATATAGATGTGTGATTCACTCTGATGAATCCTCAGACATGGATGATAACAAAATTATTAAAAAAAAATAAAGACAACCTGTGTTCTATGAATAAAATAAAGAACAAAAACAAATATGTAATAAATTCTTCTATTTTGTGACAATAAACCTCAATTTTTTAAATATTATTCAATTTAAATTTTATATGAGAAAGGAAATGCTGGAAAGGAATAAAAATATCACTATGTTGGGGATTTAGCTCAGTGGTAGAGCAATTGCCTAGCAAGCACAAGGCCCTGGGTTCAGTCCTCAGCTCCGGCAAAAAAAAAATAAAATCACTAATATCTGGAGAAAATACAGTTTTATCATATTTTAAGAATATTTTAAGAATATACTAAGAATTTAGAAGTCTATCTTTATTCAAAATGGAAAATATTTCAGCGATATTTAAGTTAAGAATTTTTTTCAATCACACAGACACATTTCTAGTGAAATCAATAAGTATGATTAGTACCCACACCCTCAGATGTGATACATTACTGTTATGTGTTAAAATAGAAATCTACTTCAAAATTTTCTGATTATATAAACAGGTATATCACTTGAAAGTGAGTCTGCTGTCAATTATAAGTTTCTAATATTTACTAATAAACTGCATGAAATATGCTTTCCTACTTAAATTCCAAAGTTTATTATTTTGTATATATTCATATTTACCATTTATTTTTATTGGTACCCAAATTTCTACAATGTGCTTTATATATTGAACAGATACAGAATCTTACAGAATACTTTTTTAAAGTATGAAATGAACCCCAAGTTACTCATAATGAATTACATAAAAAGCTCATTGTTAATATTAAAGAAACTTTTTCATTTATTTGGCTTGAGAATGTTCACTACACTTAAATATTTATTCATACTAATCAAAAAGCAAAAACTAAATTCTTTTTTGTTTGTTTGTTTATTGAGACAGGGTTTCTCTGTGTAGTTTTGGTGCCTGTCCTGGATCTCATGCTTTAGACCACAATGGCCTCAAAATCACAGAGATCCTTCTGCCTCTGCCTCCCAAGTGCTGGGATTAAAGGCATGTGCCACCACTGTCTTTAATCCTAGCACTTGGAAGGCAGAGCCAGGCGGATCTCTGTGATTTCAAGGCCAGCCTTGGCTACCAAATGAGTTACAGGAAAGGTGCAAAGCTACACAGAGAAATGCTGTCTTGAAAAATCAAAAAAAAAAAAAAAAAAAGAGTAAAGGTATGCACCACAGCCACCCAACGAAAAACTAAATTCTTTAATGGCATAAATTAATGGCCAGTGAGATGACTTAAACTGTTAGGTCAATTTCATCAAGCCTGTGTACTTGAGTTTAATCCTGGGGACTCAGGTATTCGAAGGAAGTAACTAACTCTAGCAAACTAATCTCTGTTCTCCATAGAAAAGCTATGACATGCACTTACTCACATACACACATAAGAAATAAAAAAAGTACCAGTAATATGAAATATACAAATATACATTGTATAAATAACTTGCTTAAATAATATTTCTGCACTTTAGCTTTTCCAAATTTTTTCAAGAATAAGATTGTCTTCGTATTTTTTAGACTAAGGTATAGGTTATAAATACCATAAATTAAAAATCACCAAATACCTATGTTTTGTTTATATTTTATATGAAATTGGTTGGGATACTGTAAATATATATATTTATCAATTACTTGATATTTGGAATGCCTATTATATTAAAAACCTAGAATATGAACTATGATATGCCAACTGGTATGGGTTCCATCTCATGGAGTGGGACTCAAGTCAAATCAGTTATGGTTGGTTACTCTTCCAAACTTTGTGCCACCATCATACCAGGAGATCTTGCATGCACAACAGCATTACAGATAAAGGCATTTGTGCCTGGCATGGTGTTTACATTTCTCTTTTAAGAGCATGCAGAGTATGTTTCAAATCCCCAGAATGTAAGGGTGAGGACTCTATGTAGGCACCTACTCGACATCTCCATCTTCATAGAATTGTGTAGGTGTTATCTTCAGCAATGCGGCTTTGTTCTCAGTTTGTAGAGAGAAACTTATAGTCTTGGCAACAACTTGGGTTGTTTGGGGATTTCTGTTGGATCTCTTTTGTAGTGGATAGGCATCCCAGCATTGGCCTGGAAGTTCCAACCCCCACTGAGGCTTCGGTAATGGTCACACCCACAAGGCGGGGCAGAGGAGGAAGCGGAAGAAGAAGGATCGGGAAGGACTCACTCTCTTGGTTCCGGGATGTGGGACGTGAGAGGTGGACCGAGCAGAGTTCTCCAGTGAACGCCGCCGGACTACCCTATACCTTTGCCAGATTCTGCGACCTACCCCTTCATTTGTAAGTTACCCCACAAAATAAACTTCCCTTTTAACTACATGGAGTGGCCTTAATAATTTCACCAATACTCTTTGGCTAAGAGTTCAATTAGATGTAACCCAGTCCCCAGTCCTGGAAAGTTAGTTGGTGACAAGAGATGCACACTTGAGAGTCTGTCTCTCATTTTTTGGCGATTTCATTTAGATCATCATATGTGTAAATGTTTAAGAAAGTTTCTACTATATTAGGCCTCCATACTATGCCTCAAATGCCCCTTAATATTAGTTGTCTCTTCCTGTATTTCTCCTCATAGCCCCAGTCTCCATCTCCTCCTCACTTGATCTCATTCCAGCCCCCTGCCTCTGTCTGTCCATGACTATTTATTCTATTTCTCTTACCTAAGGTGATCTATCAGTTCCTTCTAGTCCCTTACTCTATACCTACCTTCTGTAGCTTGGAACCCATAGCAGAACTGTTTGTGGGGCTGAGAACCTGAGACTAGATAGCTCAGGAAGCTAGGGTAAACCCAAATAATACTGGTCTTAAAACAAAAGGAGAAAAATAAAATGATAGTGATACAATGACTCCTAATGATATTCTGCTATACTAACATATTAATGCCTTTTCAGCTATTACCATAAAGGCACCCTCTAATAGGAATAAATATTGAGACCCGTAGTCAGGCATTATGCAAAGTGACAGACCTTGGAACACTCAGCCCTAAAGGAAATTTCTTCACCAAAACCTTTTCCTCAGAGTTAAGGGACCACATTGAAAGATATGGAAGAATGAGTGTAAAACCCAGAGAGGATGACAGTCATGCAGGGAACAAGGCCTTCTATATCAACCTGAGCAAAGCTAATATGAACTCACAGAGAATGAAGCATGCACAGAGCCTACACAGATGTTTACCAGGTCCTCTGTGCTAATATAATCGCTACCAATTTATTGTTTTTATGGGATTCCTGAGCATGTCAGCTAGTGAGTCTCTGATATTTTGTGCTTTTGGGGGAGCTCTTTCCCCCACGTTGGTATGTTGTGGTCAACCTCAATGTAATGGTTTTTGTTTTAAATTTTGTATCTTATAATTTTATATTTTAAAAAATGAATGAATGAATGAAGGAATGAAAATCTTGCCACCTATGTTGACACAGAACTGTCTTAACATCTGCTGGGAGCAGTTTCCTTCAATATACTGACATTGGATATTGGCTATATCAACCAATCTAGGATAGGCTTCAAGTTCAGTTCAGGAGAATTAACCAACATAAAAGAGTCTCCACAATTTTTTTTTTTTTTTGGTGTGAGTGTGTGTGTGTGTGTGTGTGTGTGTGTGTGTGTGTGTGTGTGTGATTTTATTTGGTTACAGTTTGTTGGGGGTTTTGTTTGTTCATTTTGTTATTTGTTATTTGTTTTGTTTTGTTTTTTTTCATTTTGCTTTTTCTTATTGTTTTTTCCCTTGGTTCTGAGGGAGTTGCTGTTGTGTAGGGATTTTGATTGTTTTTTGAGAATGGGCGAAAAGTTGGTTGGATAGTGAGGGGGGAGGATCAGGAATGACACAGGGGAGGGAAAGAAAATGATTAAAATATATGTGCACTTAAAAATTGTTTGAAATAATGAAAAAGATAATGGAAAGAAAAATAAACTTAATTAAAATGTAAAATACGTTAAAAAGATACATTAACTGAACTTTGATAATTTTCTTTATTTTATTGCTGTGATAAACACCATGACAAAAGGCAAACTGGGAAATAAAGTGTTTATTTGGCTTGCAGGTCAAAGTTCACCATTGTGGGAAGTTAAGGTAGGAACCCAGTGTGAGGTTCTGAAAAAAGGAACTGAGGCAGAGATCCTAGGAGACCCCTACTTTCTGGCTGATTTCCTATGTGTTGTTGATGCAGTTATATTGGACAACTGCTGTCCCACTTGTCCAGAAATGGCACCACCTATCAAATATGACATACAGTGCAATTTTAATGCATTATGACCTACATTTGCTTCATTTCTGGTGCTGTACAAAAATACTCTAAAAGACACAACTTAGGAAGAAACAATTTTTGGTTCATAATCCCCAAGTTATGGTTCATCACTGCTGGGAAGTCAAGGTGGCAATAATTTGAAGAGCAAATCCCATCTGCTGTCCAAAGTAGAGAGTGAATGCAGGCACACTTACTGCTCTGCTCATTTTCTGCACTCTAGAACAATCTGACTCAAGCCCAGGTGTTTTGACACATTATTGTATAAATAATAAAGGCCATGATATTTTATATTACTTGGTTTGATCAATTAATTACAGCAAAGGGAAACAATTATGTCTTATCATAAAATGGTTAATATTGATAACTAGCTTCAATTTTACCTTAGTCATGTTTAGTAGCATTGTTTGGTAGAAGCATCGTTTACATTTTATCTTCTGAAGATATGGTAATCCTACTTCTATGAGGAAAAGCAGGTCATTTTATAGATTCATAAATGTCAGTGAATGAATTTCTAAAGGTTCCACATGCAATTATGTGCAGTGGAAAAGAAACTAAGGAGGACAATGAGATGACTCAACATGTAAATACACAGGCAGCTGCACCTAACAATAGAGATTCAATCCTTTTCTTCATTACATGGTACAAGGACATAACCAGCTCCAGCAAATTGTCTGTGTGACCACATCCACATCACATGGGCATGCTCCAAAACACTGAATAAAACTAGTAATCTTGAAATGCCAACTGAAATTTGAAAAAAAAAAAAAAAAGAGGATGCAATTTGCCAATAGCAGTTCTTTTTATTTAATTTTTTTTTCATTTTTACCTACCAACTACTGTTTCCCTTCCCTCCCCTCCTCCCACTCCTCCCCACTCTGCCCTTCTAACCCCACCCCCATCCACTCCTCAGACAGGATAAGGCCTCCCATCGGGAGTCAACAAAGTCTGGCATACCAAGTTGAGGCATGCCCAAGTCCCTCCCAGCTCCATCAAGGCTGAGCAAGGAATCCTACCACAGGGAATGGGCTCCAAAAAGCCAGTTCATGTACCAGCGACAAATCCTGGTCCCATTGTCAGTAGCCCCACAAACTGACCAAACCACACAACTGTCACCCACATTCAGAGGGACTAGTTCTGTCCCCTGCAGGTTCCCCAGTCATCAGTCTAAAGATCCTGAGTTCCCAGTAGCTTAGGTCAGCTGTATCTGTGGGTTTTTCCATCATGATCTGGACTCCCCACAACACCTGCTCGTACTATCCCTCAGGCCTCTCTTTGACTGGACTCTAGGTGTTCAACCCAATGCCTAGCTGTGAAGCTGCATCTGCTGCCATCAGTCACTGGATGAAGGCTATATGATGATGATTTGGGTAGCCACCAATCTGATTACAGGGGAAAGTCAGTTCAGGCATCCTCTCCACTATTGTTAGGAGTCTTAGGTGGTGACATCTTTGTGGATTCCTGGGAAGATCCCTAGTATCAGGTTTCCGGTAAACTCCATAATGAATCCTTCTATCAAGATATCTCTTTCATTGCTCTTCTTCTCTGTCCCTCCCCCGACACAACCATCCTGTTCTCCCATGTTTGCATCCCCTGTCCACCCACCCTCTTCCCCTTCCCAGTTTATACTTGAGATCTTATCTATTTCCCCCCATCTCAGGGTGATTCATACTAGTCCCTATTAGGGTTATCCTTATTATCTAGTTTCTCTGGGGTGTGGATTGTGGTCTGGTTATCCTTTGCTTTATATCTAATATCCACTTATGAGTGAGTACACACCACTTTTGTCTTTCTACACTGGGTTTCCTCACTCAGGAATTTTTTTTTCTAGGTTCAGCATTAGCCTGCAAATTTCATGATTTTATTGTTTTTTAGCACTGATTAATACTCGATTGTGTATAATGTACCACATTTTCTTTATCTATTCTTCAGTAGAGGGGCATCTAGGTTGTTTCCAGGTTCTGGCTATTTTGAAAAAAAAGCTGCAATGAACAGCACTGAGCAAGTGTCCTTGTGGTATGATTAAGCATCCTTTGGGTCTTGAGGTAGATTCATTCCCAATTTTCAGAGAAGTCACCATACTGATTTCTAATGCTCCTGTATAAGTTTGCACTCCCAGCAGCAGTTGACAAGTGTTCCCCTTGCTCCACATCCTCTCCAACATAAGCTGTCATTAGTGGTTTTGATCTTAGCCATTCTGATATGTGTAAGGTGGTATCTCACAATCATTTTGATTTGCATTTCCCTGATAGATAAGGATGTTGAGCAGTTCCTTAAATGTCTTTCACCCTTTTGAGATTATTCTATTGAGAATTCTCTGTTTAGATCTGCAGCTCATTTTTAATTGAATTATTTGGAACTTTTGAGGTCTAGCTTCTTGACTTCTTTACGTATTTTGGAGCTAGCCTTCTGTCACTTATGGGGTTAGTGAAGATCTTTTCCCATTCTGTAGGTTGCCATTTTGTCTTATTGACCATGTTCTTTTTCCTTACAGAAGAGTCTCAGTTTCAAGAGGTCCCATTTATTAATTGTTGCTCTTCAGTGTCTGTGATACTGGTGTTATATGTAGGAAGTGGCCTCCTGTGCCAATGGATTCAAGACTACTTCTCACTTTCTCTTCTATCAGGTTCAGTGTAACTGGATTTATGTTAAGGTCTTTGATCCACTTGGACTTGAGTTTTGTGCGTGGGCAATAGATATGGACCTATTTACATTCTTCTATGTGTCCCCATTCAGTTATACCAGCCCTATTTGTTGAAGATGTTTTGTTGGGTTTTTTTCCCATTGTATAATTTTGGCTTCTTTGTAAAAAGTTAGGTATTCATAAGAGTGTGGATTAATGTCAGGGTCCTATATTTGATTCCACTGATGCATGTGTCAGTTTTTATCCAATACCAAAATGTTTTTACTACTATAGATCTATAGTAGAGCTTGAAGTCAGAGATGGTGATGCCTCTAGATGTTCCTTTATTGTCCAGGATTCTTTTTGGTTATCCTAGGTTTCTTGATTTTCCATATGAAATTGAGAATTATTCTTTTGTGGTCTGTGAAGAGTTAATTGTATTGTGATTTTGATGGGGATTTCATTGAATATGAAGATTACTTTTGGTAAGATTGTCACTTTTATTATGTTGGTCCTACCTATCCAGGAGCAAGGGATATCTTTTCTGATGTCTTCTTTAGTTTCTTTCTTCAGAGACTTAAAGTTCTTGTCATACAGACTTTCCCTTGTTTGGTTAGAGTTACTCCAAGATATTTCATGTCACTCATGTCCATTATAAAGGGTGATGTTTCTCTGATTTCCTCCAAGCCCATTTTTCATTTGTATATAGGAGAGATACTGATTTTTTTTTTTCAGTTAATCTTTTATCCAAACACATTACTGAAGGTGTTTATCAATTGTAGTATGTCCCTGGTAGAACTGTGGGAGCCATTTATATATACTATGATATCATCTGCAAATAGTGGAAGTTTGGCTTCTTCCTTTCCAATTTGTATCCCCTTGATCTCCTTTTGTTGTCCTATTGCTCTAGCTAAAACTTTGAGTACTATCATTAATAGATATGGAGAGAGTGGACAGCCTTGTCTTATTCCTGATTTTAGCAGAATCCCTTTGAGTTTCTCTCCATTTAGTTTGATGTTGGCTGTTGGATTGCTGTAAATTGCCTTTATTTTATTTAGTTATGTTCCTTGTATCCATGATCTCTGCAAGACCTTTATCATGAAGATGTGTTGGATTTTGTCAAAGGTTTTTTCAGCATCTAATGAGATGGTCATATTTGTTTGTTTGTTTGTTTTCCAGTTTGTTTATATGGCCAATAGTAGTTTATATTGTATCAGTGACAAACTCCTTGAGATATGAGATTGAAACCATTTTCACAGTTGTCTTATTATACTTTCAAAATCTATTGCTTTCAGCTACACCATGCAGGTGTTCTGTCTCAAGGACTTTAAGTATATTTGTTCTAAACTGAATAAGCTTTTATATTTAACCTTTTACTTGGTAAATACCCAAACAAAAAGACAAAATTCATATTTACAATATCACTTACTAAAACAAGTCAGGCTACTATGTATAAAACCTGATACTATTGAAGATAAGCACACCAATTATAAAGACCGACTGTCAAGATCAATTTGTTTGTAAATCATGAATACAACCTAAAAGAATTAGTGTAATATGTAGCTGAAGATCAAAGCAGCTGGCCACTGCAATGCTCTGCTGATGGTCCTTGTCACACATGAACTTGGAGCAAAGGAGACAGACACTCAAGGTTAAACTGGTGCCTCAGTGAAAAGCCATTTAGCAGAGAGTTTAATGAAAAGATCAGCAAATGCTCTGAACAGTACCTGCACCTCCCATCTGGCTATTGTTAACACTTGCTCAGAGTATTTGCTCAAGCGGTTACATTGTGCCCACCTTGTTGTCTTTCCAATGTCTTCCAAGAGCAAAAGTATAATTATCAGCTCACGGAGAAAAATGATTTTAAATAACTGGGTGACACAAGATGGAGCTGTAGAATGCAGAATCATACCTTAACTCCACCTCAAGGGCGAATTGTGGGAATCTGTGGCCAAGGGCAGGCTCTTAGCAAGCAGCATGAATCTGTGTAGTTTCTCAAGCATGTTTCTTTGGCACCAGTCTCATTTGAGAGAAATTTTCCTGTGTTAAAGATACATATTAAATATAAATCAGGAAAAGATGAAATGCTGCCTAGGTGATATGTGATTCAATACTGGCATCCCACACATTTAAAGTATAATTTGGCATTTGGTAAATGTATACAACAGTTAAGAAACCCCCTTGTATTTACTCAAATTGGTGACAATACATTGTTTTCTTTGAAATGACATTTTACTAATGTCTGAATTTTGACAGGATTTATTTTGAAATAGACAGTCAGAGTTTCCAAAATATGAAAAATTATTCTGGAATATGTTACTTGTTCTGATGTGCCCAAATTATGTAATTTTGTTTTGTTGGTGTTATTGTATTCTACTTGTTTTCACCGAAACCTATTAATCTGTAAGTGCTCTAACTTGTCTCTTTCTAACCAGCGTATTTAGTCAATTAAGAAGCCCTTTCAATGTAGTTAGACTTCATAGTGTCATAAAACCACAAAATGCACTTACTTTATTTGTTAGAGAAGCTTTCTGTTGGGAAATAATTAAATTAAAATAGAATCAAAGTCTGATTTAACATTTCTTATAATTTATTATGATATTTTTATTTCATGTGAAGTAGTATTCATAAAAATAATTTGTTTAGATTATAATCATATATGAGTCTGAGAGCCTTTAATTTATATTGGTTAGAAAACATTATGTACACAATATTGAAAGAGTATTGTTGGAGAAATTGCAGTACATTTTCTAACAGAAACACCAATCAGAACTTCCATTATTTGCTTGTTTGTTTGTTTTTGTTTTAAATGAAGGAGTATCTTAGAAGCAAGTATGTGTCAGAAACCAACATGGACTTTTTTATTTCCCCAGAAAAAAACGACTAGAAAGCAATATTCTCCTTCCCTTCTAAGTTTATGTGTGTGAATGAAATGTGCTTGTGAAATCTCATTACAGGCAGGTTAAATGTTATGTTTTCTATTTCGTGGGTAATGGTGCCTGCTACACTGATGGGTTCTGGAACCTCATAAAAGAACAATGAATTATGAAACATCTGTTTACTAAAATTGACAAACACATATGACCATGGAGGCAACTGCCACTTTACTAACAAAATAACACTGACTGTCCATCAAGAATTTGTATAAAATGTAAATCAAAATAGTCATTCTACATTTTTTATGTCTAAGTTAGGTGTGATTGATGAATACATAAAAACAATTTATAAAAATGATTCAAAATTCACCATCTTTTTAAAGGTAACATGAATATTTATAAATAATACTACGCTTTTAATATGCTGAAGACACAAGCAAATAAGGCTAATGAAAAATGTTATCTCACTCTGTAGTATCTTAATGACCTTTCCAATTCTCTTCCCCCTACAAATGCTAACTTTGAGGCAAACAAAGAATGTTTACTGTTACCTTGGTTACTTGAGTTGCCTGAAGTAGTTCACTTAAAGGGGCTTTGCCTTCCTTCTTTCACTCAACAACATAATTTTCATTTTCATTGGTGTTGTGGATCTATTGATATTTTTGTTGGATTTTATGACTGAAAAGCATTTCACTTTTGAATATTTTAGAATATAACTGACTATACATTAATAGACATTTCATCTTATTAGAAGAAACAAAGGCCTCTGTGAACATACAAGTAAAGTGACTGGAGAAATGTGGAATCATGTCTTGATATCTCTCTTTGGTAACTAGTGTAATCAAGAAGAAGTTCTAGGCTGTGCCTGAGCTCGGTGGGTAGTTATGGATAGTTCTGCATTATCATCATTGGCCTTGGTAGCTGTTGATGGACTTCAATGTAAGAATGATCACAAGACTTGAAGAGAGCCTTGTTCAGGTGTCTGTCCTTTGTGCATTTCTGTCCTTCAGGAACTCTCAGCCTATGAGCCTCAGTCACATATGATTCTTTAATGTCTTCAATACTTGCAGAGAGTGGCAGATTCCATTTGCTCTCAATTCCTAGTGTTACCATCCAGACCATCGTGTCATACACTGGTCCACACAGAGGGTGCAAGTTGAAAGGATGCTGGTGAGTCAGCAGGCGCGGCAGAAAAGTTATGAGCCACAGCTGGGACTACCATAGTTAGAAAGAGCTTTATTAGAAAGAAACCAGGATAGGAGGGAGAAGCCAGGCCTGGAAGAGGGAACAGAGCAAGGACAGAGAGAGGAAACACAGGAAGGAGAGGTGCAGAGAGAGAGAGCATGAGGATGCATGGCTGGTTTTAATGCTGGGACACAGTCTCCCGCTGATGACTTAAGGCACCAGACAAGATCCCTGAGCTGGGCATGTACAGAATCCTAACACAAGTCTCTCTTGCTGATTTGCTTTCAAAGATCTCCCTTTTGAGAAGAAACAGGGGATCCCTATTATATATTCAGGTATGTTTGCAAGAATTTTTTAATTATGAAGACAGATAATATCCTCTCTCTCTCTCTCTCTCTCTCTCTCTCTCTCTCTCTCTCTCTCTCTCTCTCATCTTTCTACAATCATATATACCAAAACTCTCTTATACACAGAAGACATATGTTTGTCTATGGTCAACTACTAAGATAAGACAATGTGAGATGGAGAACAGGTCTCTTAAGGGCTCACATAAAATCCTTATAGCATACTCTGTCAACTTTTCTCATTCTATCTGAGCCTTGTAATTATCCTGAAAGATGTAGTTTGTCTTCTGATTACCTCTGTATCAAAACAACAAAAAACATTTTTGCATAATAATTTGTAGGGCATGGTAAGAATTTGCAAACTATATACAGAAGTCATGAGAGTTTCAGCTTAGGGACCTCTGTTCCCTGTGTCTAAAGTGGAATGGTGAACCCCCAGCGGAAGAGTACAATAATTAGTTATCCAGGATTAAATTGTCGGTGATGAAAAACTACATAGGAGTAACACTATACAAGCCTACTAGTTCATATTTATATATCGATACATAAGTAATATATATATAACATGTATAAATTACACGTCATATATACATACATGTACAAAACAATGTAAAAAAGAGGTCATGAACTTGAAGAAAGGAATGGAGGGTGTATGGGGAATAGAAGAACAAAAGAAAAGGGAGAAATGATGTAGCTATATTATAATCTAAAACATAAAAGAAATAAATTTAAAATAGTGACATGTAATATCAACTGTCATTCTCTATGAGATTTATTAAATTGATGAGGTAGGTGTTTGTTTGTTGTTTGTTTTTCTTTTCTCAGGGAGATAACAAAAGCAGCTCTGCTTTACAGTTATTTTATATCACACACTTTGCCTTTTTTTCTCTTCTGTTTTAACAGATCATATTTAATTCCAAAATCTTCATGTCATCTTAATGATCACACAAGCACACACACACACACACACACACACACACACACACACACACACACAATTGAAAATAGATAAATAGATTCTCCTCTCATACAACACATTCAGATGACAATTTTCACTCTGTCCACACTTTCCAGGCCACCGACACTTCCCCTCTTCCCAGATCCACTCTCTCTCCCTTTTGTCTTCAGAAAAGAGCAGGCCTCTGAGAGATGACAGACAAACAGGACACAGGTATATAAAATAAAACAAGGCAAAAGCCCTTAGATATTTTCATGGAGAACATTTAACCCCACACACACTCCCTGTTGAATGAGTTCTACACACATGCCTGTGAGTAGTTTCTGCTCTCCCAGAGCTGATGTCCCAGTTGAAGAGACTGTCATTCATGGTGGAAGACCTTATTATAGATGGAAATTTAAGAAAGGCAGAAGAGCAGACAGGAACTGCCTTCCAAGGTACATGACTTATTTATGTGAAGTGATGTAATTTTATTCTAAACCATTCTACTGAAAACCAAAAAAAAAAAAAAAAAAAAAAAAAAAATTTAAAACAACCAGATTTGCATCATTTGTAAATTATTTCAAGTCTGTTTGTCTTCACTGATATACATTCATCATCACTAAGTTTTATCCTATAAGTGACATATTTCATGATTGTATTCATCTTTTTCAGAGAATGAAAAGTATTTAAAATCTATGTTACAATTAAGTTTGACACAAAATTTAGTATTTTGACATTTAATTAATTTTTGAAATAAATCGTTTGGGAGAAGTTTTAGGTTGTCGTCAAGAAGCATAAACCAAATTGTAGAAATTTTGCTAACTCTGTTTTCCTTAATTTTAAGTCAGAAATAACACTGAAAATAGTGACAGTTTGTGAATGAGTACTAATTCAGATTTGATATGCACCTGGTAGTTTATAAAAGTTAATGACTGCAGGTAAGGAGATGGTTCATTCCGTTAGAAAAATTGTTAGGAGTCGGGCGGTGGTGGTGTATGCCTTTAATCCCAACCCTCAGGAGGCAGAGACAGGTGGATCTTTATGAGTTTGAGGCCACCCTGGTCTACAGAGCAAGATTCAGGAAAGGCTCCAAAACTATACAGAGAAACCCTGTCTCTAAATCCAAAGAAAAAGAAAAAGAAAAGAAAAATTTTAGTTTTACAGAAAACCCAGGATTGATTTCCAGCACCCACATGGTGGCTCATAATCCTTCATAATTTCAGTCTCAGGGTTTCTAATACCCTATTCTTGCTTCCACAAGCACCAGGCATGTTCACGGTACATATACACAAACCAATAACATATATATTTAGAAAGAGTTTAGGGTCTTTTTTTTGTCTTCTCTTCTTTTTTTTTTTTTTAATTTTTGTAAGGTAATTTACATAGCAGTATACAATTTTCCTGTTTGCTCACTTTGATAGACCTTAGTCCAGCATCCTCATAGGCCCATGACATCATCACCACTTCCTGTTTTAGAACATCACTGTCTTCAATTTCTTTCTTTCTGCTATGGGATGTTCTGTATGTCAAATATGTCACTCTGATTGGGTAAAATAAATAGTGCTGATTGGCCGGTAGCCAAGCAGGAAGGATAGGGTAGGTGGGACAAGGAGGAGGAGGATTCTGGAAAAAAAAAAGGCTGGGGGAGAGAGCTGCGAGCTGCCGCCATGACAAGGAAGATGTAAGGTACTGGTAAGCCACAAGCTACATGGCAAGGTATAGATGAACAGAAATGGGAAATTTAAGATGTAAGAACTAGATAACAAGAAGCCTGCCACAGCCATGCAGTTTATAAGTAATATAAGCATCTGAGCGATTATTTTATATGTGGGTTGTGGGATGGCAGGGGCTTGGTGGCACCTGGAGAGAAGCTCTCCAACTACATCTTTTATCTTTCTTTCTTTTTTTTTTTTTGAATGCCAAATGCATTTATTGAAGGAGGGAGGAGGTCTTAGATACAGGCTTACAGCACACTGGGAGAACCTTGGAGGGTAGAATTTCGCTTCCAATATTGCATCTAAGCTGTTAATGCCCTATATGCAGGATACACAGACAAGGAATTTCCCTTAAGCATTCAGGGGTGTGGAATCTCACAGGGAATTAGTATAAGGAGGATATCATGGTCAAGGTCAGCAAGCAAGGCAACAGTAACCTAAAACCCCAGCCAGAAGGGTTTCAATGGGGGTGACCCACCTGTGGGAGCAAATGAGAGACAGGGGACACAAGAGACTGACAAGACAAGATTCTGATCAAGCTGCAATATTTATTTCTCTTTGCAAGGCTTATATAGCATAGGAGGGGAGGGGGCAGGAAGGGGGGAAGAGGAAGAGATGTGGAAGGCGTGCAAGACATGGGAGACATACAGGTCAAACATGATATGTTCTCACTCATAATCGGATACTAGATGTAAAACAAAGGATAACCAGACAAAAATCCACAACTCCAGAGAGGCTGGCTAACAGGGAGGACCCAAAGAGGGATGCATGAATTGCCCTGGAGAGGGGAAATATTGAAAGTTTTATATAATTTATATTAAGCTTAGTCATTTCTGGAATTTCAATAATACTTTTTTTAACAAAGTATTTTTTCATAAATTTAGAGGTGAAAATGGTTTCTGGCAAATTTAAGGAGTACAAAGTCTGTAAGGATCAGTAATGTGTAAAATATTTTGAGCTGTCTCAAAATGAATTTCAGTACATAGCTGGGTAGAGTGTAAATATTCTCCATTCTTCAAATACACTGTCCTTTCAGATTCCTTTAGTCCCAGTAGCTTAGTAGCAGTCCCCAACCTAAAATAATTCTTTTTTCAATCAGGTCCGTGCAGACACTATGTATAGGGACTTCATGCTGCCATGTATTTCTGTCTTTGAAGCAGGTCATTGTGCAGTTTAATGGGCACTGACTGCAGTCTTAGATTGGGGGAGGCTTGCTTTAAAAACTACAAGAGCAATGCCCATCCTCTAAGCATTTCTCCTGGGACTGGCTGCGATGATCTTCTCCGGTACTTGACAGTCCTCTGTACTTTTCCTCTGCCACTCTGAGAAAATTGAGTCCAAAGTTCCCCTAGAGAGTTCCGCTGTGCCTGTGTTCATCGTATTTTACCTCTTGGGACTCCTCCACAGGTAGTAGTTTTTCATTGTCTCCTGTTACGTCAGCATCTGTGTGCTTTCACGAAAATGGAAGTGGAAGGAAAGTATAAACTTTCTGAGTTTACCAGAAAATTTGTTTGACTCATATTTAACTAATCACCAAATAATTATTATCTACATAGTCAAAGTCAATGTTCTCTCAGTGATGCACATGGAGTAGATACTTAATCTGGTATTGTCCCTTTATTTTGATTACTGTTAAATTTTGCATGATTATATATTTGTAGGTACATTTTAAAAAGCATAGCATTTTAAATGCAAGTTATAAAAGCAAAACTATAGCACCAAGATATATATATATATATATACGTATGTGTTATATATATATTCATAAGTGTTTTACTTTGCCATTAATTGAGCTGGGCTTTGGTTACAGGATATGGATAAGGTTTGGATAAATAACTATCAAATCTGGTGCTTCCCATTAGTAATTAGTACCATTGTTCTCTGTGTTTCTACAGTTGTTCAGTGTAACAACAGCACAACTGAACAAAGTGAACGATATCAACAAGAAGTTACAATCGTTTTTGGGAACTTGAAAACTCTTGTTCTTGTGAGAAACTTGAAAACTCATTTTTATAACTTATTTTTTATTCAACTTCTTTTCTTTTTTCTTTCTTTTCTTTTTACACTTACTGGTTCTTTGTGGATTTCACATCATACATTCCGCCCCACTTATCTCCCTGTCTTCTCTCATCTGCCCTTGCAACCTCCTCGCAAGTCAAAACCAAATTTAAAAGAAAAACACAAACAAAATATCAACAAACAACAACCAAAAAAATCCTTGCAAGGACAGGTGAATGGACTAAATAGTAAACACTGTGACTCAATGGGCCACACTACAGCTTTCACGGAAAATATCTTTAATTTATATTTACTTTTTATGCAGCTCACACATTCAAACAAAAAATAATCACAATGTACCAGACCCTGCCATACATGTTATATACACAACAACCAATAAACTATGTGATGATAAATCTTAATTTTCAACTTGATGAGTTTAGAATCACCCTGGACTTCTAATACTTTTTATTAATTTAATAATAAAATGGAGAAAAACCTTATGAACAGAAAGAAGTGAATGAAATCATAGTTGCTCTTCTAGTTTACTGCTCAGGAGGTGCTTCCCAGGTGATGGCAGCTGGGCTGTTACTTGGAGGAAAAGGGAGAGGTAAGCATGCAGATGCACATCTGTTTAGCAAAGAAAGAGGTATTAAGAGCCACAGTGTGTGTTCTAGTTAAATAAACAGAAAGATCTCTATAAAGCTGGAGATGACTTAGATCAGGGGAAAGAGAGTAAAGAAAAATAAAATAAAAGAGCTGCCATGAGAAATTCTATCCTCTTGTACATTAATGTAAAAGTTCCATCTTAGAGAGGTGTATGCTGTTAATTTGCCCTATATTAAAAACATCACTAGGTGTAATTCCTACTACCATTGTTCAAGAATTCTCATGTACCTGGATCATCTTCTGGTTTGATTTCTCCACTGAACAAGAATAATATGTTTATATATGTGAATATGAATACATATATATATGTGTGTGTGTGTGTGTGTGTGTGTGTGTGTGTGTGTGCCAGAACATGTGGAAGTTCATATGTACAAATATCTGTTGAACAAATGTACTTGTGTATTACATAGATTGGCAACAGAGAACTGGCTGTTGCAACTGTGGCTTTAACAAACAAGGAAACAGAAGCAGGCTGGAGTTCTGTGAGTACAAACTGAGTTCATCAGTGGACAGGCTGGAATTTGAACCTGCTCTCAGGGCCTCTGACCTTGGGAAATGTTATCATACAGGATCTGAGTCCTCTTCTCAAGCTGATAAACTCACTTGGCCTGGGAATCAAAAAGGAATCAGAAAATCCAGGAAAGGAGCAATCAGTTGCAGATATACTAAGTGCAAGTCAGGTCTGTTGGCATATAGGGAGCACCCCTGTCAACCCTGAAATCTCTGCTTCTTTATTTCTGCATTTATAAGACTCTCCAATGGCTCACCTTAACTGCAGGCACATAGGAAAGAGGATTCTGATAATGCTTCAGCCTAGATACATTCACACATCACTAAAACAAAAGGTAAACTGCTGATGTAATGTATTCATTCACATACCTACTTGTTTATCTAGCAAATACTTAATATGAAAATCTATAATTTTGTCATTTGTAGATTATGGTCACAGATTGGGCTTTTATGAATCAAATTGTGAGAGTTATCAGTGACTTATGCCTATTAATGATCAACTCCTGGGATTTTTCTCACTGGAGTTTTATATAAACTATACAAAGAAGCTTTTTAATCAAGGGTATAGGATGTGATAGATCTTACAAACTAAGCTGCATGTCTACATGCATTGCAGCTAGACAGATTATCTAGTTCAAGTATACACTCACATGTTGCCTTTCACATTGTGTCATTATATTTCTAGTAAGTATTCATTTTTGTATCATATGTTCTTTCCGGAACCCAAACCATTCTATACGCCTTTTGATTACATTTGTTTAGAATTCTCAACATAAACTTTTCTATTGTATTATGCAGAAGATGTTCCACATAGTTCAGTCCTGAAACTAGATTTCTATTATTGTTAAAGTCAATCTAACTCCTGAACTACCTTAGAATTAATTTTTTACCCATTGTAATTTAATCTAACCCACTATTTTCTGTTTATTATATATGTATGTGTATTGTGTATATAAATATAATAAATATATGTGTGTTTCTGTCTGTTTTTTGTAATATTTTCATATTCTGATTTATGTCCAAAGTGTCTTGATCTCTGTCAGCCAAACACAACAGCATAGGAAAGTTAACACAGACCTGGAAAAACACTGTAAATGTATCTTTCTTTCTGTAGAGTGAGAAAACAAATCATGTCTAAATCACTTTTGTTGTTTTTTGTTGTTTTTATAGGTAATCTTACTCTGAAGCCTCTCACTATGGAACTCACTAGGTACCCCAGACTTGCCTAAAACCTATGATAATCCTCTGAGCTCAGACTTTAAAGTAATGGTATTATTGGAATATACTATCATGCATGACTACATTTACTTGTTTTTTGAAAAGGAAAAGGAAATGGCAAAGCATTAGGAAGGTATCACATTTAAAGTTGCCTTCACTTTCTGACGCTTTTGGTTTCGGCACAGTGGTCCTCCGATATCTCCCATATACATCCATGTAATTTCAACCCTGCCAGATTGCTGAAATAATTAAGAGATATATTTCAGAGGACTAGAGTTCGGTATAAACTTACATTTTTCTTCACATTGTTTTCTCTTTTGCTTTTGAATATTTAATTTAATCACTCTACTCGTTTTGTGATGTCTCTGTGTGTGTCTACACCCGTGTGTAGAAGTCAGAGGACAACCAGTAGGAGCTGTTTCTCTCTTTTCACCAGGGGGTACTGGGTGGGGGTACTGGGTGGGGGTACTGGGTGGGGGTACTGGGTGGGGGTACTGGGTGGGGGTACTGGGTGGGGGTACTGGGTGGGGGTACTGGGTGGGGGTCTGTGCTGGGTAGGCAGCAGCAGGTCTCTTTATCCTCTGAATCATCTCACTAGGCCCACAGTTCATTCTTAATATTTTTCATCTCTTCAGTCCTTACTAAGAACTTTAGGCCCTGCTCTTCAATTACCCAATCTCCTATCATTTCATCATACTTTGTTTATTTACTGTATAGATTAACAAGTGAAACTCTTGTTTCAGTGACTATATTTAAGGCTGTTTCGTAATCTGTTTAAATTTGTATTTTGTTCATGAAAAGCATTTCCAAGTTTTAGTTGACCCTTTCTACTAGTTTCATGACCAGATATTTATCTTGTTTTGCTATTGAAAAGAAAAAAAAGATATTTTCCTCATTCTGGCCATGTTTTTTTCTGAATTCTTACTATATGGTGGTTATAACAAGCTTGGAATTGCAGTGTAATAAGTATTCCACGAATGAAAAACAATTTAAACTGCAAATGTTGCAACGAAAAATCGAAACCCTGGCTTGGGGCTTGAGCTCAGTGGCAGAGCTCTTGCCTAGCAAGTGTAAGGCCCTGGGTTCGATCCTCAGTTCAAAAAAAAAAAAAAATCCAAACCCCTTAGATTCAGGATTTGATTAATAGATTATTTTTTGTCCATTTGATATATTTTAAGCACTTAACATATGTGTTTGGAATATTAATGATACACTGCTATAATGCCCTCCTTTGCTCTCTGTTGCTATAATTAAACAATGACAAAACCAGCTAGGGAATTAGGAAGTTTATTTTATCATATAGTAAATAGTCCATTGTGAACAGAAGTCAGGATAGAAACTCTAGTCAGAGATCTGGAGGCTCAAAGTGAAGCTGAGACCACAGAGAGATGTTTACTGGTTTGCTCTCTATAGTGGCTCACTCCGCCTGATTTCTTTTATAACCAAGGTGCTGGACTCTCCCACAGCAAGACCATGGACTTGCCCACAAGGTATTCTGATGTATGTATGTTCTCTGTTGAGGTTACCTCTTCCAAGATGACCCAAGTTCAAGTTAAATTGGCAAAAACTAACTAGCACAATTGACCTCTTGTCATCTTAACAAATTAACACACCACTGTTAAATCATAGCCTATCACTTCTTGTTTGTCAGGAAGCTCTCATGATGTCATATATAGAACAGGATAACTTTTAAAGTCCCACAACATTTCAAAATTCAGCTTTTTTAAAAGTTCAAAATATCCAGTTTCTAACATTTCAACATCTCTCAACTATCAACTCTTGTAATATATAAATAAATTACATGAGTCTAATTCAAGAGGGAAAAATTAGGACTGTTTTTCAGTAAGAAAATTAAAATTAAAAAATAAACAATTAGTGATATTATGATGTTGTTATCTAGGTTCAAAAACATGAATCAATGGAAAATAATTAGAAAGCCCCTCTCTCATGTGACTTTCTGAATGAGAGACTATAATGATACATCATTTACAAATATTCTTATCTATGTCCCTAAGGTGATTATTCTTAAAAACAAAAAACAAAAAACAAAAACAAAAACAAAACAACAAAACAAAACAAAACAAAAACTTTCCTTGATAAACTGCTAAAAAAGCCTAGAATTTTATATTTTATTTCATTTCATTTCCTATTTTATTATTTATCACTTCAAGTAAGGGCAAGTGATATCTGTCTTAATGGACAGCTTCCTTTAAATAACATTAACAGCAAGACAGAAACAAACAAACAAGACCAACATTTTAGGTTGCGTCAGATGGTTCAGTGCATCTTTGTAAGTCAGCACTAAGGTGTATAAGGCAAGAGGATCACTATGAGTTTGAGACAACCTGTCAATACAGTGTGAAGGTTTCTCTCAGATAGAAAGAGATAAAAAGGAAAAAATCTTTCTGCATCCTTTAAAATAGAAATGATACCTGTTTTGAAAAAATAGCCTGATTCATTTTATACTCATACATAAATTAACATCTCTTTTAAATTATTTAGCATAGGGTGGGGGCTGGGAAGAAACTGGTGTTACTAAACGGCTTGCCTTGTATGCAAAACTGATTCCCACTTAATAATAAGCACCAGAGATTCAAAGTAGCAAAACTCTTTTATTTATTTTATAATTTATAATTTCTGACTTACTGTTTATAACATCTACATCACAGATAAAAATTTATAATCAATAAATAAATCTATTTTTTCTGTATAGTGAATTTTGACTCTATTACATTAGACTTAGTTTCTAATTTTGAGTCTATAACATACAAATACTGTAAATCACTTATTACCTGTGAAGAGGAGATTTAATTTAAAAAATCAAGAGAGACGTGTTTAAAAGTTTGATATTAGAGGGTAAATTAAAGATTTTAAAATGATTAAAGTAGAAAACATTCATCTGGTGATTTTGAATCCTATGAAGACAAATGAAGGAAATTATACTTAATACTAGACAATCAATAACACTCCAAAAGTGTTTTTATTCTGTATTCTGATGAAATGTTCCTTTTCATGTGTTTGTTCACTTTCTAACTGCACATCTAAATTGACTCAGAAGAAAGTATTTTCAAATATCCAGTTATCATTAGAAAGGAGAAATCCATATAAAAAACTGCACTGCCCCATGCACCTAGCTCCAGAGTCATGTTGTGCTTGCCTTTTGAAGAACATTTAATTAAAATCAGTACAGTAGCTAAATAGGCTTAGTAGCTACTTAATAAAAACTAAATGGAATTGAAGAAATTAAAGCCTTTCATGCTCTGATTTCAGGTTGCCAATAAATTATAAAAGAAATTTTAATGAAATGTAAAAATATACAAACTCAAAATGGATTTTTAATTTATAAAATGCAAATTATTAGTAGTCCATTAACAAGCACTCAGTATTTATATCATCCTATTTTCTCAATATTAATTTGAAGGATAAATTTTAATATATGTTATAAACAATGAATCAACTTCCCAGCTGTTGGTTTTATTTAAGTGACAAATATCTCAGTTATTATCATACAGTTCCTTAGGAGTTTCTGGTCTCTATGACAACAGGAATGAATGCATGCTCATTTAAATCAGGTGAATGTATGTAAAGCTAATTAAGAAGTAGACACTTCAAATGTTCTGTTCAGTAGCCTTTCAAATCTACTCAATAATGTTGTAGGCTTGGTTTCTAAAATTTATTTACATATCTGTTTATGCTACATGTGTGTTACACAGGTACATCCAAATTAGTCTTCTTAAAATAAAAAGGGTAATACAGTTAATCATCCTGTATTCTTCCTTGGGGAGTAAAAATTTTAGAGATATTTTTTGTTATGTTATTCCTGAAGTCTCTCTAGTATTAATTAAATACTGCTTTTATTTAAAACAATAAGTGCATTTATCATATTAATCCGAAGTGTTTCCTTAAATTTAATAAGATTTTCAAAGTTTCACAGACACTGATATATTGGTTGTAGTATTAAAGCAACTCCACATAGTAAAAAGGGAGGTTTATTTTGTAGGGTAACTTACAAGTAAAAGGATCGGTTACAGGGTCTGGGAAGGGTGTAGCACAGTCCAGCAGTGTTCTCTGGAGAACTCTGCTCTCACTACCTCCAGCATCTAGGATCCAGGAACCAAGAGAACCAGCACTTCTGGATCTCAGGACTTAAGGGGTCCTGCTCATGTGGTGACAGTTACTGAAGCCTCAATGGGGGTTGTACTTCTAGGTCAAAGCTGGAACAGCTACTCTCTACACTGATATTTTTAGCCAGCCCTTGCAAAACTACTGTTAAAGAGGAGGAAGGGAACTAAACAATAAATTTTTAGTAAAGATGACATTGTTGGTGATTCAAAATGGCAACATTAAATTCAGTTAGTATGTCCTCCCTTATTATAGTACCTTATGTTAGTAAGAGATACATACCACACACACGGACACTATTCTCTCTCTCTCTCTCTCTCTCTCTCTCTTTCTCTCTCTCTCTCTCTCACACACACACACACACACAAACACATAGTTGGTTCAAGAGACAAACTAATCTTACAGGCAAAAGTAAGTTCTAGTTCATTGACTCTACTTATTTTCTGTATGAATGAGTAAATCATGGTACAGTGCCTCACAATCTAGGCAAAAGCAAATCAAATAAATTGGATATGGGTATTGATTTGACCTCCCTTTATAGGCATTTTGCTAGAAAACTAATTTTGTCAGTGTTTATGGAATCCAAGCATGCATACAGACAATAATTCTCTGAAATAGCAGATGCCAAACACCGAATAAGCTGATGTATATATTTTTCACCAAAGCAAAAGTTTAACGTACTTTTTAGTTTTTTTGTCAGTTTGACACAAGCAAGGTATGCTTGAAAAGAGTGATTCTCCACTGAGGAACTCCCTCCCTCAGACTGGACATTTGGTATGTTTATGGACTACTTTTCTGATTGCTAATTGATATGGAATGGTCCATTATGGCTTGTGTCATTTCAAGTAGGCCTGACTCTTTAAAAAAGGTAAAGAGACTCATGGAAAGTAGACCATCAAGCACAATTCCTTCATGGTTTCTGCTTAACTCTTTATTTTTTGAAAATACATTATTTGTTCATATAATATATTCTTATCATAATTGTTCTACTCTGTATTCACCCCAGTTACTTGCTGCCTCCTCCCCCACCCAGGTCCACCCTTTCTCTCTCTCATTGGGAGCTTAACAGGCTTCTCAGGAATAATAAAATAATGAAATAAAATCAAACACATCAGACTAGGAAAAAACATGAAAATTGGGGATAAGAGCTCAAGAAAACTACAGAAAATGATGTAGACCCATAGAGCCAGTTGTTTTCATGCTAAGGAAGCCCATAAAAACACAAAACCACCAAGCCAGTAGCCACATCTCTTTTATTCCCTAAAGAGAGACCAAAATAAAAATAAAAGATGAACTACGAAAGAAAGAGAGAAAGAAAGAAAGAAAGAGCCCTAACATGTTTTAAGAAAAAGAACCTCCAATGATGATGTTGAGTTCATTTTCTGTTTATCGCCTACTGCTGGTACTGCTGTGTGTGCAACCTATGCTTAAGACTAGTTTGTTTCTCCAGGGAAATTCCCTTAAGAGAAAACTAAATTTCCTTTGCAAGTGGTTACCTATTGGAGATTGCTTCTGGGTTAAAGATGAAGTCATGTGTCCACCTCTTCCAGCTCTAAAACTCCATTAGATTCTATTGATTATTGCTTCAAGGTTCCAACTTCACTTCCTGCTCTGACTCCCCTCATTAATGACTGTGGTATGGTAAAGTCAGGCTCACAAATCCATCTGCTGCTATCATGGTTTGAATGAGAATAGCTCCTGGAATCTTGCTCACCAGGGAGTGGCACTATTTCAAAGGAGTGGGACACATGGTCTCAGAAGTGTGTCACTGGAGGTGGCTTATAGATCTTTTTTTTTTCTTTTTCTCTTTTAATTTTTGTGGGTGCCATGAACTTTATTGATGATATCCCAGAGAGTAGGGCTCCATAAGCCTCTCCTCTTCTTCTGGGGGCTCTGGGATAAATACTGTGAGAGATGCTCAGTTTTAGGTACTCAGATGAGACAGAGACTCCTCAGCAACAGAGGGCCTCTCTCTTGCTCTGTGTCCTTGCTGAGGTGAGTGATATAGGGTTTCTTATTCTGTGGAGGTCATGTAGGCCATGCCAGCTCCAGTGGTTCTCATTTCCTGTTGCCTAAGTAGACAGATACAGAACTCTCAACTACTTCTCTAGCACCATGTCTGCTACACGCTGCCATCCATGTTTCCCACCAGGATGATAATGGACTAAACCTCTGAAATTGCAAGCAAGCCCCAGCTGAATACTTTCTTTTACAAAAGTTGCTGTGAACATAGTGTCTCTTTATAGTAATAGAACACTAAGACAGTCCACCAAACTAGTCCCCTCAATATTTTTATCATAGCAACAGAAAGAAAACTACATACATCTATATTTTATTTTGAAAATATTTTGAGGTATGACATTGCTACATCACTTGTTGAGTATATTGATTGTGATGTGTTGATAGCTGCCTATGTGGGCATTCTTTAGCTTTCCTGTGAATCCAATGACTCTAATATAAATGAAATAAATAAGTAAATAGAATAGGTTAGCTGTGAATAACAGAACAGTGAAGCAGGAGCTGACAGTTCCTTCAGAATAGGTGTAACAGCTACCCTCTAAAGTGCAATCCATGTTCCCTTGATTATGTGTGGTAAACTTGAGCAAAGCAGCTGTTCAAATGTAGTAATCGCATTAAAAAAATTGGGAGTCAATTTTTGGTCTATAGAACCAATTTATCCCTCTTGTTTAAGACAGTAAGCAAGACACAGATCTTCATCAAATGTCTTAGTTCCCATCCACAGGTGTCTAAAAGTTAGCCTTGCAGCAAAAGTATGAGAAGCAAGAAAGTTAAACTATTGTAAGCTATGGGTTTGCATAGTAAATTTAATTTTATTTCAAAAAGCAGAGTATTTACACTTTGCAATAATGGTCAAGAATTTTCAATCTCCCTATGAAAAATTAAATTTTACCTTTGCTTGAAATAAATGGAAAACACACTATCAATTCCTTGGCTTAACTTCCCATTCATTAAACACCAAGCCTATATTCTTCTTCTGAAGTTATGTTAATTTGTCTTATACCATTATATATATATATATACATATATATTATGTATTAAACATATTCTATAATAATTTAATTAATTTTTATTTATAATATATGTATTTTATTTATAATTTATTTTTGGAAATATAACCCTTCCAAAGGCTCACTGTTTCAAGACCATTGACACTTTCAGACTTGGAGGAAAATGAATAGATATGGAAGTTTAGTTGCCATGAAAGAATCTGTTTTCAAATATTTATTTCTCAGTCTGTGGAATAGGAAATACATGTATAAGGCATGCATAGAAACTGTGATTGCAAGTACTGGTTTTGCATTGATTCATATGCAACTGCACAGCTTGGGACATTTGGGTCCTTGGAAACATAAATTCCATTCATCATTCAGCATATAAGTAGCTTGAGCTCATTATTTGTTAACATTTCTTCTTTAGAGATAGCACTTGTATAGTGGCGAGTAATGCCAACAATTCTCTGCAAACAAATTTGCTTTTTATTTTCACTAATATTTTGTATAAGCAAATGACTTTGACCACAACAGTCGATAGTCTAGTTTTTACAGCTTATAGGGGCCACAAAGATTTTACAGTTAAACATTTCAGAAATTTCAATGTTTTATCAGTGTGTATGATTTATGTGAGGTCTTGCTCTGTTGCCAAAGTTTCTCTCTGTCTTATTCTCTCAAGTATCAGAGAATACATTTATGTACCAATGTGCCTTGATCATAATAAATAATTTGACGTTTCATTTATTGTGTATGTGTGGTATACATGTTTGTTTGGTAATTATACATGAACTTGTGTGCACATGAAGTCTCTATGTTGGGAATAGCCCTCCTTAATTGCTTTACTGACTGAACTAAGTTATCTCACCAGCCACCCATTATATTTTACTTACCTTATTTATAGTGAGTTTATTTCTTTTTTATTTTATGTAAATTTTAATTATTCTTTGTGGATTTCATATCATGCCTCCTGATACCACTTATCTCCCTCTCTCCTTGCATCTGTGTTCTGCCCATGCCACTTTTGTCCTAAAACAAACAAACAAAACCAAAAAGCAGAAAATAAAAAACAAACCAAACCAAACAAAATAGGACATTTGCTGTTTTTGATTTGTAAGTTCCTCCCATTCCTATGCTCCAATAGTTCATTGATGAGGTGGATGTTGGGGTGGGGCAATTCATAGTTCTGGTTCTGGGACTGGGTAGTAGCTTGGTTAGTCAGCTCACCAGCTTTACTTCATTGTCACAGACTGGGCTGAGTTTATTTCATTTTAAAAAATCAAATTTTTTCTCCTCTGCTCTCCTCCATCCTACCATTGCACCACCTGCCATCCCTCTCTTTCTCTATTTTCTCCATTCCTCTTTTACTTTGGGCCTTCATTATCCTCCTCCTTTTTATAGTTCAGAATGGTTTCCAACTTACTGTTTTCAGTGTTGGTTTAAAATATGGTGCTTTTACTGTGTGAGGAAAGATCAGAGGCATGAGAAAACCCAGTATCAGAGCTTTTATAGGAGGAAGTGGGGCAGGGACAGAAAAGAGTTTGGCCAGGCCCAGGGCAGAGACATGTGTGGAGGAGAGAGGTGTGGGGGAGGAAGAGAGAGCAGAAGAGGTGGTAGGAGTCTGTGTCCAGCCTTTTGTTTTGTTTTGTTTTGTTTTTTAAGGATTTAAGGATTCCCCTGACATGCACAGGTACGCTCATGAAGCTATGCCATACATACACTGATTGCGAGATCATGCTGTGTGCATTTGTGCCATCATGCAGCACACTGATGATGTAAGATGTAAGACCCCTTGCTTAGCTACTGAACTGCACATGTGCAGTCAATAGCTGGAGTGGCAGAATCCTAACACTCAGATCTCATTCTCATAAGAACTCTTCATTAATATTGTTGATAATGGTTGATGATACTTGGGTCTCCTAACTGAGTGGCTTCACTGGAAAGGGCTTTCTTCTCCTACATCTACAATCCTGAGACATAATTTTCAATATACCAAATAAAAGCAATGACCATGTTACCTCTTTGCTCGGAGTTCTCTAAATATTCCACTCCAATACAATTAGATAATACAGTTAATTCTCAGGCCTTTGGATCACATAGGGTGTGTAAAATGTTAAATCTTTTATGTTTTGATATTACAAAATAAATGTACCATTTCTATCTTCCCATTCCTTTATCTTAAGTTCTCTCTCTCTCTCTCTCTCTCTCTCTCTCTCTCTCTCTCTCTCTCTCTCTCTCTCTGTCATGGATAGGCTCAGGGATCATTGAAGAAATGCAGAGTGAAAAATTTTAAGAGCCAAAGCAATGGGGAGTTTGCTGAGAAATTTTTCCTCCTAGCAATGCCGGAAGACATTGGCATTTCTACCAATACAGGAAATTAATGAGGACACTAACAGATATGCCCATAGGACTTTTGCATTCTCTTCATCACTGATGTCATCATACATAGTTAGTTCCACCCTATCTATTCCTGAGTAGTTTTTCACACTTTTCTCTCTTCCTATACTTTCTCTGTGTAGTTCTTCTCCCCTTTCTATATTGTACATAATAGATGTTCTCAATGTTTTGCTCAAATGGTTTTCTTAATACATTGCCCTACAACCATCAAGTCCACAAGTTCATATTCTGAAATCCCATCAAAAGCCACATACCTTAAATCCCAGCACTCGGGAGGCAGAGGCAGGTGCATCTCTCTGAGTTCGAGGCCAGCCTGGTCTACAAAGTGAGTTCCAAGAAAGGATCCAAAGCTACACAGAGAAACCCTGTCTCAAAAAGACCAAAAATAAAACGATATATTTAAGTTCAACCATATCTCTCACTGAAGTGTTTTTGAAAAGTAAGGAAATTATTTTAGTTGCAAATATTATTTTAAAAACTCATATAGTATGCCAGATTTTTTAATATTTTTATTTATTCCTAGGGACTATTATACAGGTATATAATGCTTTTTCATCATATCTACACCAAATTCTATATCCAGTTTTTCCCATAACATACTTCTCCCAGGAGGCCCTGACAATCTATCCTCTTATTTTTCTCTATAAATGTGATATTTTATATTTGTATAGTTATAGTTTTGTTGTAGTTTGTTTTTATTCTTTTTTGGAGGGAGTTCCACCACCCAGCTCCCAAATAAATCACATAAGGAGTTTTATTTTTACTTATGAATGCCTGGCCTTAACTTGCCTTCTTTCTTATCATTTTTCCTAATTTAAATTATCTCATCTACCTTTTGCCTCTGGGTTTTTCCCATTGTTCTCTTACTTCCCTAAGTATTATTACTCTATGGCTTGCTGTATAGCTGGGTGGCTGGCCCTCTTCTGGCTGCAGGATCTTTTTTCCCTTTATATATTCTCTCTGTCTGCCAGCCCTGCCTATCCTTTCTTCTGCCTTGCTTTTGGGCAGTTCTTTATTAGATCATCAGGTGTTTTATACAGGCACAGTAACACAGCTTCACAGAGTTAAACAAATGCAACATAAATAAAAAATATTACACCTTAAATAATATTCAATTACATGATTTTCTTTCACTCAAAACATACTGTAGTCAATGAAATAATTTCTAACAAATTATGTCCTTGTACTGTATAGAATATACTGAAGATTTAAGAAATTCTGAAGACTTTTTTCTCTAGTATACTTGCCTTGAAAGTACTGCTGTCTTTGTAGCTCTCTGTGGGAATGCAGTTTTACTCCCTCTTTCTGATTCTGTGATCCCTTAGCAATGTAGATTGTGCTGTAATTGTTCCCATAGCTCAAGAGGACACTCATATCTTCGGGATATTATTTCTCTCCCTTATTGTTGTTTTTTGCTTCCCAGGCACTGATTGACTCCAAATCAACCCCCGCCCCCCGCCATGGGAGTTTGCATATTCTAACAACAATTGAACAGCTGTCTTAGGAAGTGGTATTTCTATAATTCTCAGCATGCAGCCACACTATTAATACCATTTTACATCTCTAATAGGGGTAATTCTTAAACACCACAAATCCTAATTATTTGAGCAGCAGTGGGCCTTAATTCATAACCACTACTTCTGAAAACAAAAGACCTTTGCTGCTTGGCACAAAACTTCTATGAGGGGCCCACCCTTTTATCTGAGGGTGAACACCATCTCTGGAAAAACTGCTCCCTGGGATGTGATAATTAGCCTCTGAGCAGCCAGGAGCTTCCCTGCTGCTTCATTGTAGTGCAGTTAGCAAACTCATACTTGCTCATCTCTCCCTGCTTCCTCATGTTCACATGTTCCCAAATTATCTAATCGTCACTTTATTTTGGAGGGAAGATTAAATGTCTATGAATCATGCTTTTGCTTTTAAACTTTCTCTTTGAAAGGAAGAAACCCCACTGATAATGATGTAAATGTATTTATTGTCCACCAATCTTTGTTCTGAAATAAAAACAATCATATTTTCTGATTCTTCAAATAGCTACATTTTGCCTAAGTTCTAAAGAAAAAAACTTTGATGAGGGGATGGGAGATGGGTGGGATCATATTGAATGATGTGAAAGACACAAAGAATAAATAAATAAAAAGGAAGTTAAAAAATAGAAAAAAAACCTTTCATAATGCAATGACAACTGATGAAAAAGATTCCATGAATTTGAAGGAGAGAGATAAATAATAAATATGAGAGTTTGGAGAGAGGAAAGGGGAAGAGAAGGGAGAAATGTTATGATTGAAATAAAATCTCAAATATTAAAGCGAAGCTACATAGTTGTTTATAAATATGTTTTTTTGTTTTGTTTTGTTTTTAACCTTTCTGCAGTTCATTTGGAACAAGTCTTATTGTAACACCTGGCACATGCCTCTGTTTAGCACTAGCCACAATGTCTACATGTGCTCCCACATTCCAAGTAAATTGTAATGAATATTAAATATAGAATTATTACATATACTAACCATTAGAATGTCAAAATATACTACATGCTTATATTGAATAAATACTTGAATAGATAAAAATATAGTAATCAAGAACATTAAAATAATAATGCTGTCTGTTACAAATTTTAAAAACAATTGTGTAAATGGTACTATAACAAAGTTTTATGAGAGAGTATGTATAAAAATAGGAATATTTCTTTTGCTTCAGTTAAAACTATATTCAACTGAGAGGAATCATCATACCCCTTAACAGTATATGTTCATACATACATACATATAGGTCAGGTACAGTTATATGTGTGTATATATAGACATTAGAATACATAAACCATGACAAATAGATATTATATAAAAAATGGTCAAAATAAGAATCTATCAAATATTATGATTTATTATAATGACTCCTGACACAATTTCATTGTGTAGAATTTCTGTGACTAAGTCTGTCATGGCTGTGATAATAGACCATTGATTTCTGTTTTCTTTCATTATTTTGTTAATAATTTTAACAAAACAATGCTCTAAAGTACCCACTGTGGTCTAAATGATATTTGCATTCTGTAGAACACACAAGCTGCATGGTGGACTGTTATACAAAATCCTGAATTGAGGCTTTTATTTGGTCAGAATCATAACTGATTAATAAAGAAAACTCTATCTCCGTATTTATGAGTCTGTACTATTGTCCTGTTCCATCACAGGTGTCCTAACTGCTAATAATTAGTTAGATTCATTATAAACATGATAATAAAAGACCATATGGGTAGAAAGCATTCCACAAAGAGCAGATAGTTCATTGAAATTCACACTATGCCCAATATAGTTAATGACTTACCTCCTTAAAAGAAATATGAATGAAATCCTCTGTTTCTAAGTGATTTACTCTCTAAAATCTAAGACATAATGCTAGGTACAGGACTATTTTCTTACGAGAAAATCTATATAGCTTATTCTTAAATTGACATGCAGTTATAAATGGAGTCAGTACTAATTATTATGTTTAACTTGGTACTTACTGTTGGCAATAACAAACCCTAACATTAGGATATTTAATTTCAATGATTTTTTTCAATAAAATAAAATCAATTTAAAAAGGACACACTTAAATTCTATTTGATGACATACTTTTAATAAAAATAATGCCAATCAAAATATTCTGCACTTCTTTGGACTAGGTCATGCTAATAAAAAGTTTATTAATGTATTAGCAGATTCAATATCCTTTATATACTATGTAGTACATTAAAAAAAAAACAGGTGAAATTTCTAGCATACCATTTCATTCTAGTGACTGTCAAATAATGAAATATTCTTTTTTTTTTTTAAATTCAGTGGTGTCATGAGCATGAAATTTCTTGGGTAAGAATGGTTTATAATTGAGGGGAAAGAAAAGGTTTAAAAATTGAATGCTGTGCATATTACTTTTTAAATCATTGGTGTTTGTAATAGAATTATTAAAAGGAGTATATCAGAAAATTCTATTTATTATTTACAGAAATCAAAGATGATATAAAAGCCTTAGAAAGGCTGACTGTATTTGCATTGCAATAACAGGAATCGACTTCCAAAGATTTAAATGGCACTAGAGTGTAATCTTCCAGTTCTCATGACAGAGATGCTCTTCAAGGTGCCCTTCTTGTTCATTAAAGCTAACCATTCCAAACAATAGGGGAGTTTGGCTGCAACTTCTTCTATGACAATTGTATCTTTTAAAATTGACTTGCTATCTATTCCAAAATAACATCATAATAATAATGATAATGATAATAATAACATTTTTGTTAATGGTACTACTGCAAGGTTTTATGGAAAAGAATGTGTCAAACTAATACGATTATTCTCAAGTCAGTCAGAAATATATATTGACTTGAATCACCATACCTGTTAAGAGATTTTATAACAAGGATAATATTGAGGTCTGATAGGGACTTAAAAAAAAAAAGACAATATATAACAGTGGCATTGACCCACTTAAACAATTTGAGATTTTTATAAATATATTGAGGTATATTTCTTTTATTTTCTCAAAACTGCATTTTACTATAAGTTAAATGGAAATTAATATGAGCATAAGTCTATCTGTAAAAGTCAATGAATGCAATGTACAGAGAACAGAAATGCAGTGTGCAATGGCTCAGACCTTTGGAAACTCATCTCTACCACGTTTATAGCCAAATGCAAATTATCATGGATTATTTTCTGCTTAATTTATCTAATGACTCAAGCTGGTAGTACTATGGTATGTGCTTGTCTGTGCTAGAAGGAAAGAGATCAGAACTTTCAATTAAATAACAATCTTCAGAGTTAACATCTTACATTTTTCTTTTATCAGGTGTGATGCTTCATATCAATTGTCAGTTTGTGAATTATTGTGGTGATTGGGCTAACTGAAGTTGGAAGACCCATCAACTATGCAAGGAATCCTTAACTACATGAAACAGAGAAAGTGAGTTGGGCCTATGCATTCATCTGCCTCTGTTCTTAACTGTGGATGCAATGTGTCCAGCTGCCTCAAGCTCCTGGCCCTATGACTTTTTTTTTATCATGACGGTTTATATTCTGGAACTAGGAACCAAAACAAACCCATTATTCCTCAAATTAATTTTCTTAGATTGTTTTATGACAGTAACAGAACAGTCACTAAGATGGCAGGTTATTGGACAGAACTAGTCACTTTTTTCCATTGAACTAAAGGGGGGCATATTAAGCATGATTTCTTCCCACCCCAGATTTAAGACTATTGAGTAATTAACCAAAAACCTGTTTGTATTTTCACCTGTCTACAGACCAGATGTTGGATTCTGGCTTCATTTCATTTACACAAAAGTAGTAGCCTTTGCTTCAGGAAAACAACTGAGTTCCAACCTGCTCTTGACATTGGATAGAATAAGTGTATATTTATTTACATATTAATGAATATTATTTTTGCATTAAGGACTTTGTTCATAATCCATACATGTCTATTCTTGTCTTAGTTATATGTACTCAAGACATGAAATTCATCCTGGGAAATAGTCTGTCTCAGAAAACGACATTACAGATTTGTGCATAGATTACGATAACCTCCAGACGGCTGTAATGAAGAGATCTTAGGCCCATTTCTTCTGTATGTCTTAGTCACATTTTCTTGGCAATTCTCTTACCTACATTATATACTAATACATTTTTGATAAAGAAGCAGTGAAATTTATACCCATTTGGAAACCTAGATTTTTTTTTAAACGGTCAACTTCCTGTCTGTTATGGATTGAGCCTAAATTTTCCCCAGAAGTGACACATATATTGAAGACATGGTCACAAAGAATTTGAGCTTCAGGGAACTAAATAGATCCTGAGAGATCTGACCTCATCAATGTAATCTGTTGGTGGGTTCAGAATTTAATGGACCCTTGGGAAGAGATGAAAGTTTCAGAGGTTATACATAATCAAGTGAGCAAATTTCTCTTTTCCTTCCTTCCTCCTTCCAGACCACTGTCCATAATTATGTAAGCAGCTGTTTCATGATACTCTAACTGCCATGATGTGTAGTTTCAGATTAGGTCCAGAAACATGGATTCAAGCCCTAAGAACTGGATTACTGCCTTTGTTCCTTTATGCATGCTTTTCCCAGATGTCTTATTTTGATGGAAAGCTAAGACACTGTTGTTAGAAGAATGAATGCATTGAACATTCACTGCTCTGACATTTCTAGAATATTCTTGTACAGAGAGGCACACCATGTTCTTCAGTTGCAAATATGGTATTATTGACGATACATTTCTCTTCAAAGTCTGTACTCTTCCCTCTAGTTTTTGTGAGTTAACATTATGTACCAGAAGCCAAATTAACATTGGAATATATATAGTTCTTTGGTGAGAAATCTTTACTTTCTTGACACACTGCCTTCCCTTATTCTTAATAATGTAATTAGATCATACTTCTCCCTAAAAAACACACTGCAATTTTCTTACTTTTGGTCATTTTGTTGCAAATGAATTTTCTTGGAATCAACTTGAATTATGTCTGAGTTGTGAGACACTCAATACAGCCAGAGCTTCTAAGAATCAGTATGGTATTGTGGACCTGGCTTGATCAGTGCTGTAAAAGTGAGTTGAATAAGCCTGTGCTCCTCAATAATTCGATTTTTATTTTCTTGACTGTAGATGAGAAACTGTTACTTCTTCCAAGCTTGTGAGTCTTTATTTTTCTGGACTCTTCTACTTTTCTTTTATTGTATTCCAATCCATTAAAACTGATTCTTGCAGTAATATGACAAATGCAGTCAACAGTAACTAACACAGCTTCTTTGATTTTTTTCCCCTCTTGATCTTCAAGCTCACTCTATAGTGACAGTCATTTTTAATGTAGGCCACTATTTAGGTCAGATTCAGGCAGGAAGTGATTCTCCTTTTCAGACATTAAAAAAAATTATATGTTTTTTGAGTTTATAATAAAACGTTTCTGCCTTCCTTTTTCTTTCTCCAAGTCCTCCCATATTCTTGTCCCACCCTCGTTATGTGATTAGTAAGTATATTTTTCAGGGCTGATCATTAGGCTTTATTCTGGCTACCACTAGCCCATGTCAACTGTTTGCCATACCAGTGCTGTGGATATCACTTTGTATAAATAAAATGCTGATTGGCCAGTAGCCAGGCAAGAAATATAGGCGGGACAAGCAGAGAAGAGAATTGTGGGAGGTAGAAGGCTGGGGAGGAGAGACACTGCCAGCCGCTGCCATGAGAAGCAACATGTAAAGACACCGGTAAGTCACAAGCCATGTGGCAAAGTATAGACTAACAGAAATGGGTTAATTTAAGATAGAAGAAGTAGATAACAAGAAGCCTGCCACAGCCATACAGTTTGTAAGCAATATAAGTTTCTGTGAGTTTACTTGGTTGGGTCTGAGAGACTGTGGGACTGGCAGGTGAGAGAGATTTGTCCTGACTGGGCCAGGCAGGGAAACTCTAGCTACAAATGGCACCCAACATGTTGGCACAAGTTTCTACCTAAAACCTGACAAAAAATATTCTAAAACAGAACTAAAAACACCTTCCTAGTTGTCTCTCTCAAGTTAGCAGCCTGCTGGTTTGAGCTACTATGGCAGGTTCCTGGCATGTGTGTCTGACCTGCAGTGTGGTGGGAATGAGGAGTCTACAAGCGGCACTACTACACTGTGGTAGATTTAGTCTTTGCTAGTTAAAAAAAAAAAAAAAAAAAAAAAAAAGGTTTCTGGGCTATGTGCTGCTTTGATAGAACTACTTCTGATAGCTGATGGTGCACATGGCTTCAGACCCAGAGCTGGTAAACTGTACCACCACCACCACCACCACCATGTTGGGAAGCTGAGGTGGGTGGAGCCAGCAGCCACAGTGGCGTTTCAATCTTACAAAGATGGATATTACACAGAGAATCTGGTTTGTGTTGTCTTTGGGATTTTTAACTGCAGAAAAAGATTTGATTGTAAAAGCTGTTGAGTTAAATAAATATGTAAATTTTAAAGGTACCTTGACTTCAAAAGTTGGATATAAGGATATGTTGATTTAGAAAAGAGTCTATGCTTTTGTTTCCACAGAAAGCCAGAGGCTGTGGATTTGTTCCAGATTAAGATACATCAGGTTTGATCAGCCAAGACCACCTGAAAGGTCTCCAATGACACAATGGCCCAGATGATCCAACATCCAAAATAAACCTCTGGCTCAGAGGTTTACCCTCATGGACTACTCCATAATCCTAAAATTTTCTTTATGTCCCCATCAGATGCAGCGCCCCCCTCCAGCAGGAAGTAGTAAGAGAAACTACACCCAATTTCCCAAAATTATCAAGCTGGCTTTGGAGATGGAACTGGATCACTCCCAGACATATTGCTAAAAGAAAAGGTTAAGAGATTTCTGTGTCCCAAATCAGAAGAGCCCTCTGGTGTGGGACAGAAAAAAAAACAATATTTTTATTTAAAACAGGTTGATTATAAATACGATCGATCTCTTTCTAAAGAAGAAAAGGGGATATGATATAGATACAATAGGATAAAAGGGTAGATTAAGGAATTATTTCTAAAGAGCAACAACTTGTTTAAAATGTTTTACATTGGTATAGATTTTAGTCTTTCAATACAAACTTAAAGTTAATTTTGTTATACTGTGTGTATATTTCTACTCTTGTTTAAGGTATTGTGTTTATATAGCTCATTTTAAATTGTAATGGATAATTAAAAATAGATTAATAATTAGTCATCTATGATAATCATACTTGTAGCCATGTTAGTTAAGTCTTCTAGGTATACATAGAGATATTTCAGATAGATAGGTAATCTTCAAATACTTCAAAGACCTACATAATATGGAATTTAAAATATTTTTTAAATTTAGACTTTCTGGACAGTGAGACATGTCTGCTCCTGGCAGCACCAATTTACTTCAGAGAGGAGGATGGGCATTGAAGACACTTCATATCTTATCTTCACCTTGGCAAAAATAGCCATTTAGACAAGAAACTGTTCTTAACTGGACTGCTTGATCAACTGGACATGCAGGACCCATAGAAAGGTGACCACTAAACTTTGCTTGACAAAATGGTCCTTCAGGTTCCTGCTTCACAGAGAAAACTGCCAGACATTCTATAGGACACTGAGAGAAGTGACTGAGAGACTCTAGCCCTGTGGGCTGAAGACAAATGCCCCAATTTTACAAAGGAACATTAGGTGACTGTCCAGGCTTCCAGTTGTCTCTGTCTACCCTGAAAGACTCCAGAAAGTTGCTTGCATCCTTCTCCCGGTTCTCAGGTAATATTATATCCTTCTGAGGTCTTTGATGTGGTTGAAGACTAGATAGATATAATTTCCTCATTTATGAAAAAAGATATGTTAGGTATAAAACCTTAAACTCACAAATATAAGATAGTTAGGATATCTTCTTTAATATTATAACTGTAATTCTTGCTTGATAATTGTTTTGTTATCTGTAATTTTACTATGTGAAAGTTAACCTTCCTTTTTTAACAAAAATGAAAAGGGGAAGTGCTGTGGATATCACTCTGTATAAATAAAATGCTGATTGGCCAGTAGCCAGGCAGGAAATATAGGCAGGATAAGCAGAGAAGAGAATTGTGGGAGGCAGAAGGCTGGGGAGGAGAGACACTGCCAGCCACTGCCATGAGAAGCAACATGTAAAGACACTGGTAAGTCACAAGCCATGTGGCAAAGTATAGACTAACAGAAATGGGTTAATTTAAGATAGAAGAAGTAGATAACAAGAAGCCTGCCACGGCCATACAGTTTGTAAGCAATGTAAGTTTCTGTGTGTTTACTTGGTTGGGTCTGAGCAACTGTGGGACTGGTGGGTAAGAGAGATTTGTCCTGACTGGGCCAGGCAGGAAAAATCTAACTACATACCAGTGTGTAAAATTTTACAATGACAACATTTACTGTAAAATTACATACATGTAAACCTGAAAGACCCCCGGAGAGATCTCCCTTCAGGAGAGACCCCCGGCTCAATGAGCATGCAGCGACCACCGATCAGATGCAACAGCATGAGGTTTATTAAAACACAGGTACCTGGGGCAACCAAGCCTCTCGGAAGACCAGCGCGCCTCTGGGTTGGTGGGATGGGTTTTTATAGCAAGAAGCGCGGGAAAGCATTAGTCAAAGGGTTCTGATTGGATAGTTTAAACAAGGCGCGAATGGTTACAAAGCTCTGATTGGACAATTCAAGTGAGGCGCGAATAGTCAAAGGGTTCTGATTGGATAGTTTAAACAAGGCGCGAATGGTTCTGATTGGACAATTCAAGTGAGGCGCGAATATATAAGCATAAATCAAATGGGGCGTGGATTCAGGCTCAGGGTGGTTTGTGGGTTTCCTTGGTAACCAGATATGTGTGTCGACTCAACCCCTATCTAGAATTCCAGCTGCTCTGGTTGCCTTCTAGCTGAATTCCTTTATTCCCCTACGTGCCTCACAAGCTAGGGGGTTTGCACAACAGGGCAATGCTTATCGGCTATCTGGGCTGCGGTGGGGCCATTCTATTTCCTGGAACTGTCTTTTGTTCCCTTATAAGCCTTGCAAACATAGCATTCCTATAGGGGTGCCGGGGGTCTTTCAAACCCATACACACAAGATGTGGGCATGAAGTTATTAAAACACACTACAAAAACCTATGTTTGTCATAGGCTATTTATGCTCCTTTAATCCTCTCATTGAATTTTATGCATAGAATAATACATGGAGAACAAAAGAGAAAAAAGAGGAAAAAACAAAAATATTTTTCTTAGTCCAATTAAAATACTTTGAAATATATGCAACATAAATATCTGAAAATATAACAAATATTCTACTTGGATCTTTAATAACTGCAGAGGTTCATGTTGTGAGGACCTAGCTGTTGAGGTGCTGGACATTGGCAAAAACTTCAGGATATATGTTCTGGTAAGAGGTCCTCAATTCAATAGCGTTGTACTCTTGAAGGGGATGTGGTGACACTATTTATTCCTATCTTTTCCTTTCCTCCCTAGACTGGCAGAAACCATTTTCACTCTGGAATATGCTTCTGCTATGATGTGATTATTTGCCTGTTATAGGCCTTAAAGAAAGAAGGACACCTTGTTGTTAAATATTCTGAACTGTAAAACATAATTAACCATTATTCTTTAGATTATTCCCAGTGTTTGATATAGTATTGGAAAGACTAAATAAAGACTAGAGAAAATGGAAGCCTTAGATTTACTGCAAATGACAATTACTTCTGTGTCTGAAAGGAGAATAGACTACAATATTTTAGAAACACAATTTTTCTTTGAATTCCAGACCATGAGATTTCTCTTTACAGGATTTGTTTTTGATGAACATTTACCTTGGCATACAGTTCATTTCTAAAGGTCAATTTTGCCTCTTGTGTTATTCACATCCACATGAGCTGTTGCTGAAATCTAATCATGTTTTATACTGTGTCAGTCTGTGGGTGCTTGAAAGTGGCTATTCTGCATCACAAGAACTCAAGGCAAAGCTGTAGCCATTTGAAACCTGGACGTACTGAACATCTTTTTCAGTTTGTGGCATCTCTACACAAAGTATCATAATAAAAAAAGATAAGTGAACAATTAAGAATGCCTTGTTACAAAAATTAATCACTCTAAATACTGTTACTAGAAGATGATTGCAGGTACAATTCGGGTTCAAATTTCCAACATAATATCAATACTATTAATAATTGTCATGAATATAAAAATGATGGGACAAAATATTAGCATTATTTACTCTTTTATTTACTACCTGAAACCCTATATACATGTCCCCCTATACCTATTATCTGAAATTCTTTAATTACAACAACAAGGTGTTCCAGTCTTATTCTAACATGTGTGTTCCCTGTGTCAGAAGACAAAAGCATGTGAACAGGAGAGGTGGGTACTTGAAGAACAATCCTTGTAGAATGTTGAACCTGAGGTGAATTAACTGATGTAAATATCACTTCATATTCACTTTGGGATGTATGAAACTTATAATGTTACATGGGCCAAATTGCATTCAAATTCCATCAGGTCAAGGATATCATAACTACTTCCACCCTACAAAAGAAAAAATAGAATTTTCTTAAAACTACTAATACAATCCACTGAGAATAATGTATCACAGATTATAATTATGTTTAAATTGTAGAATTATGTATATATATATATATATATATAAAATAGTCAGTAAGTTACTATATATAATACTTCCTTTTAAATTCCAATCATATTACATAAATTATCCTAACATTTTCCCCTGTCTAAATCAGAGTATTTACACGTATATTATATTATAGTAGAGGGCCATTTTGTCTTCTCTGTATATATATAGAGATAGATAGATAGATAGATAGATAGATAGATAGATAGAATGATAGATTCTATACTTTTCATATTTTTGTAGTTGTGAGTGTTAAAAAAGATTAACTAGATCTTGGGACACTTGGATCATGCACCTATGGTAAAGAGACTACATGAATTTTCTGCAATAATCCCAGTGTCCCAAGTATCAGAGGCTTTGAGTGGGAAATGAGCATGTTTTAGTAAGTCTATTTGTAACCCAATAAGTTTTGCAGAACATCTATAGTCTAGAAGAATAATGCCAAATCCATTTGAATTCTAAGAAATTTTTAGTTTTCAATCTAATAAGAAATATTACGAAGATGGGTACATAGATGGATGGGTACATTGCTAAAGCACAAGGTACGTTTTTGTGTTTCTTTGGTCAGAATTCATTATTGACCTAAAGAGGTAGTATTATTCTAATTGTGTAATTGGGGTTTTTTTTTTTTTTGTTTGTTTGTTTGTTTGTTTTTTGTTTTTGTTTTTTGTTTGTTTTTTTTTTTTTTGGTTTTTCGAGACAGGGTTTCTCTGTGTAGCTTTGCGCCTTTCCTGGAACTCACTTGGTAGCCCAGGCTGGCCTCAAACTCACAGAGATCCACCTGGCTCTGCCTCATGAGTGCTGGGATTAAAGGCGTGTGCCACCACCACCTGGCCTAAGGTTTGATCCTCAGTTCAAAAAATAAATGAATAAATAAATAAAGAGAGAGAGAGAGAGAGAAAGAAAGAAAGGAAGGAAGGAAGAAAGCAAGCTGCAGGATATCAAAGTCAATAAGCAAGAAGCATTGTAGTTTAAAGTACAACAAAACAAAAAAGGGAAAAAGGGTTGGGGATTTAGCTCAGTGGTAGAGCGTTTGCCTAGCAAGCACAAGGCTCTGGGTTCGATCCTCAGCACCAAAAAAAAAAACAAAAAAAACAAAAACAAAAACAAAACAAAACAAAAAAAAACTAATGGTGCAATTGTTGATGTGATGATAACTAATTCGTTCTTTATAATATAAAGAAATTTTACAATATTATAAACACTCCCAAATTAATCTAGAAAGAATAGACATTAAAAAGGACATTAGTATGAATTAATTCTCAATTTAGATGATAATTTAAACTTAGTTAATCACTTTCACTTATCATATATGAACAATTTTTATAATTACTATTTTAATACATTTTATAATATTTTATTTAGGTATACTGATAAATAATGCCTTTTTTATTGTGTTCTAGGAAGATATAGAGTTGTGTTTCTAGTTCATATTCTTTTATTCATTATAAAATCAATTAATATGTAGTGGGTAGCTGTTCCAGCTTTGACCTGGAAGTACCAACCCCCTTTAAGGCTTCGGTAACTGTCTTGCCTACAAGGTGGAGCTGAGAGAGGACTCCTGAAGACCCGTGATCCAGCTGGAGAGCTCTCTTGGTTCAAGGACCCTGGACACTAGAAGTAAACTGAGCAGAGTTCTCCAGAGAATACTGCCGGACTGTGCCACACCTTTCCCAGACCCTGTTACCTATCCCTTCACTTGTAAGTTACCCCACAAAATATTCCTCCCTTATAACTATGTGAGTGGCCTTAATAATTTCACCAATATATCAGAAGGAAAATCAATGTCTTATAGTTCTGGAATTTATTTTACTCATTGGTCTTACTGAATAAAATTAAATAGTGATATATAGGACAGAGCACTGAACTTGTGAATTTTAGGACATGGTCTAGTGTGTGTGTGTGTGTGTGTGTGTGTGTGTGTGTGTGTGTGTGTGTGTCCGTTTTAATTTGGACATAGATTATATATTTCTATTCCTTGAGGAAAAATTGAGAAATGTAAAGAAAAATCAACTGCATAGCTCATACTCTTTAACATGACATACTGCCTGGCAGTGGTGGCACACACCTTTAATCCCAGCACTTGGGAGGCAGAGCCAGGTGGATCTCTGTGAGTTTGAGGCCAGCGTGGTCTACAGAGTGAGATCCAGGACAGGCACCAAAACTACACAGAGAAACCCTGTCTCAAAAAACCAAAACAAACAAACAAAAAAAAAGCAAACAAACAAAAATAAGAATATAAACACTACATACCCCAAGAAATCAGGAAAGAAACACCTGGATGCTTCCTGTCGCCTAACAGAGTAAACAGTGGCTTCAGCAGTCATTTCAAATGTGGTTACATTATGACAGTCTGTACTCAAAATGCAGAATTTACAAGAGTCAAGCTGTTCTCTCACCAATTTTGATTTGATTTTTGAGTTTAAAGCAATACATTTCCATGATTGAATGTAAAATGAAATTAATTCTGTAAGTTTCTCATATTTTCACACTCTGTCTTCTTAGTGGTTCTGTGAATTTCTCATTCCAGGACTTAAACTATTTCCATCTTCAATTAGATAATGTCTTCTGTCTCACTGATGAAAAAAATTAAACACTAGATTATAGAGTGGTTGATATTAAAAAAATCAGTTGATGTTATTTATTGCAGCACACACACAAAGAAGCAAGGACCAAGAACAAGTTTTGTGACTCAAGGTTCAATATCTGTACTTGCACCGTGCTATCATGTCAGAGTTCAACAGTCCTGATACATGGAATTTCCCGTGGAGCTGCTACAAAATGTCCTAAATCATTTTGATAGAGGATAGTACGTCTAAACTGCACAGATTTAAGGTTTAAAGAGGGGTTGCTGATGCTGACAGTAAAACTTGATCTACTTGATTATCATTTCATATAGTATTAGCTTTCAGCACATGAATTACTTCAGCACTTCTTCCGCATTTTAGTATTTTTTTCAACTGTTCACAGGTGTCATTAAAAACTTCTGTTTTTCCTAAGAAAACTAGTTGTTTGCAGAAAACTACATGAAACAAGACAATTTCAGTCAACTATAGCCTCAAATCTTCACTTGCCTCGACAAAACGCGTGATCATTTGTGAAGTTTTATCACAGAATTATTAGGTTTATGGTAGGTTATTTATATACATTCTATATTGTGAGTAATATATCAGAAAATGAAAGTGCAGTATTTGTTCATTCCTGTTTTTTTTACAATTCCCATGAACTCTGCAAGACAATGTCCTCTTCTTATTTTCGGATACTCACTCTGCATGTACATAAAATATTCATATATACCTATTTCACAAGAACAAAATTAATTGCACACAATACTATAAATTTTATTTCTTTGTGAACATTTAACCTCTATCTATTTTTAGTAAATTGTTAGAATTTTTGTTGAAAGATTGGCTCATAATTATATTTTAACAATACTAATAATCATAATTTTATGTTTATAAACATTTCATTGTATATAATAAAAATTTTGTTTTATCTTTTCTTGATATTTTCTATTTTGCATTGTTTGTTTTTTTTATTATATTACCTGGTTTTGAATTTTAAATTGTACTTGTTATTTTTTTATTATATTTGTGTTTTAAATTTACACATCAGCCGTGGTTTCCCCTGTCCTCCCCCCTCACGCCCCCACCCCCACCTTCCCCCCATCCTCTCCCCTCCATTCCCATCTCCTTTTTCAAGAGGTTTTAGTCCGACACTAAACAGAAATTACCATAATTCCTCAATCTCTCTCTCAAATTTTTATAACGTATCACTTGTATATGAAGTGACATAGAATCATGAATATATTCATATTTATAATGCTCTCAATCAGTATAGCTGAAGAGTACAATAATGGATTAGGAGCTTAACATTGATTCTTGTGGATGGATTTACCAATCTACTTTCTTTGCTATTTATTGATATTTTCATTCATTCATTTCACATATCAACCATAGATGACCCTCTCATTCCTCCTCCCACATCTCTCCCACAGCCTTACCCACCTCCTCGACCAACGCCCTCATCCCTTCCTCCAAAAGGCTAAGGTTTTCCATGAGGAGTCAGCAAAGCCTGGCATGTTAGGTTGAGGCAAGACCAAGGCCCTCCCCTCTGCATCAAGGCTGAGCAAGGAGTTCCAACCTAGGTAGTGGGCTCCAGAAAGCCAGCTCATGCCCCAGGGGTAGAATCTAATCCTACTGCCAGGGGCCCCTCAAACAGACTATGCAGGTCCCAGGCAGGTTCCACAGCTGTTGGATGATCTCACGAACTTTAGACCAATCTACTTTCTTTTATAAAATGGTTAATGTTATTTTATTTACTTAAAAACTCAGTTATTCCCATACCATTTATTGAAATTAAAAAGGCATGAATTTTCCTCCTTGTGCACATGTGTCAGTGCCGCAATCTAGAGATTCAAAATGGAAACTGCAGTAGACCAGTTTATGTATTCCAAAAGTGCCAGTTAATACACTGGGGGAAGCTACCATCTCAGATTCTTTCACAGTGTATGTTAGAATCAAATTACGTATCTTCCAAATTTAGTCCTCTGTTTTACTTATATCCTTTTTTTTTTTTTTTTTTTTAATTTCTTTTCGTATGTCGAGACAGGGTTTCTCTGTGCAGCTTTGTGCCTTTGCCTGGATCTCACTTGGTAGCCCAGGCTGGCCTCGAACTCACGGAGATTCGCCTGGCTCTGCCTCCCGAGTGCTGGGATTACAGGTGTGCGCCACCACCACCTGGCCTGTTGTACTTATATTCTACCATACAATCTCCATGAGACTTTTATATTACAGTCAATTTATTGATTCATGGAACATGTCCATCATCAGAATTTCTCTGGGATTGTATAAAATCTATAAGTAATTTTTAAGAAAATTTACTTCTAAACACTTACTGACTCTACCAGTTATTCATAGCATTGCTCTTCAATTATTCATGGCTTTATTTGTAGTGTGTGTGTGTTCAAACCAATCTACTATCATTAAAAAAATTTCCTTTAAGAATTTAATAGGGATCATATACCCCATATAACTTTAATATTTCATAGTATAAATGGCTTCAATCTTTTTGAACTTAAATTTTCCTGGCTGTACAGTTTTGTAGAAGTGTTGGATTTGTGTGAAATAAAATTTTATGGTCTATTGCAGTATTACAAAAGACACATGGAAATGGCTCTATATATTTATGTAAATAATGATTGGGGAATTTCTTCTTTTTCTTTATTGTTGATTATTTATGCTAATACATCTATTTTGTTATTCTGGTGTAACTTTTCATGAAACATATTATAGTCTAATTCTGTAGGTTTAAGTTTCATTTTTTGTTAATATTATTTTTTTTGTTCTTTTGTTTTCTTAAGACAAGGTTTCTTTCTGTAGTCCTGGCTGTCCTAGAACTTGCTTTATACATCAAGCTGGCTTCAGATTCAGAGATTTGCTTGCCTCTGCCTCCCAAGTGCTGGATTAAACACCTGTACCATCAACTCCCTGATAATATTAATTTAAAATTTTTATAATATTTATGATCTTCTCTGTCATTTCCCTTTTTAAAAGAACCCATGGAAACATTTGCTGTCTGCGTTTTATAGCTTTTCTTTTGATTTTTCTAATATACTTTATATTTGAAATTATCTTAGATTTTTCAATATTTATGAAGTGTGGTAAAGGTTAACTCCTTTCTCATTTCAGACAGGTGTGGTGTCCATACCTCACTGAACACAGTACTGTCACTGAAAGTTGGTGAAATGAATACAAGAATAATTAAATATTCATAGAATTTTGGAGGAGATACAAATTATCATTATGTAACATCCTGCTCTAAATGAAATATGGGGAGAATGTGGACAGTTTATGATTTTCTCAGTTAAATTAACAGTGCCTAACATTGAAGGAAGTTGTGCCCAGTGATTTTCAAAAATCTGCTGGTTTGATTCAGTTGAAATTGGCATGAATATCACTTTGTAACTGTCATCTCAATCTGTTCTCTGTGTCGCTGCCCAGAAAATAAGAGTATTTTACTGTTTTGACACTTATTAATCAAAGAGACATTGTAGACAATTACAAAATGAACAAACTGTTAAAAAAACAAAAACCTTCATTGTATAAAAGCCAAAATACAAATAAATGGATGACCCATTTTCCATTAAAGACATTAGCAAAGTAGAAAACATTAATAGAAAAATTAAACATTTCATAAGTTGACAATGGCTGTTGAGTATATGAAGACAAGATACTTGAAACATGCAAGTCTTGTTATTTGGGGGCAGCATCTTTGGAGATATGAATAAATTCAGACTCTTCAGATGGAGAATACATGATGTGGTATCTTCACAGGGTGACATACCACTGTATCTGCCTTTTAAGCTAAACCAGGGAGAATGCACATTTAAACACAGGAAAGGAGATGGCAGGATGGTGAGTGGTAAGCTGATCACAAGCCAATGCCTATCATCGGCTACTCAGATACTAGATGGAATATGGTGCCGTAGAATTCTTGAGCTTTCCTGGAGACAGTGCTGCCTGCCTCACACTGCCATCAGCACAATGGGTTTGGATACTGTTGTTGTTAGTTTCAGAACTATGACCAATTTCTGTAGTTTCAAATCACCAACATATGCTAATTACTGCAGCCATCATGGAAAAGTAATCAAAAGTGTTTCCTTGTTTGGAAGATATCTTTATACTGTAGGAAAACTCAACGATCATATCAAATGCACGATTCCTTATTTTGCTATATTTTATGTGCTATTTGTGGATTATTTGAATGAGAAAATTTCTGAAACATTTCAAAGATACATATAATTTCAGCATGCAATAGCATATGTGGGTTTGTATAGGTATATATGAATATATATATATATATATATATATATATATATATATACACGTTATATATCTATGAAATTTGCATATGCCTATGACAAATTGTCTTGATGTTTGCTCAAGATCATTCTTGTTAAAATAAACTATGTTCTTAGTGGAAAGCCACATATTATTTGAAAACTTGGAACAATGCCTTTTGGTGTCTATAAAGAGGAGATAATGTAATGTAGTAAAATTAGAGTGTGGAACACAGTGTAATATATTTTTTAGAAACAAAAAAAGGTGCCTACAGTAAATACTACTGAGTTATTCTCCCTTTTCCTGAAAAAAAAAAGTTAATGTATTCCAAAGAGAATTAGCCTGGCAGCTGACCAGAATTGGGAAGATTGCTGCCAGGAGAAAGAAGATTGCTTCAATATCCATTTTCCTCTGAAGTGCTTAAGTTAGGATTTTGGAAGTTGAATCTAATTTATAATTACCCTGAGAATGGCAGATAATGCTGTGTAGAAAGTGGGTTTTTGTGAGTGGAAAATGTTAAAGTTTCCAACAACAATATATATATATACACATATATACATATATATACACATATAGCCAGATAGATAAATATATAAATATATATATAAATAATTTACAGTGTCTGTACCAGAGACTGTGGCTGAACGTCATAGCAATAATACGGAGACTTATTCTTACAGCCTTAAGTCAACGTCATCTCTATACAGATATGCTACTCATTCCAGTCTAAAAAGCCTAACACCATACAGTTCTATGTAATAGAAATTTTCTTCTTACTGAATTTTACTTTAAAGGACAATCATAGAATTACTAAAATTTGAGTGAAATATATGTTAATCGAATTGAAGTTTATGCCACTTTCTAAAGCTCAATTAATTAATTTAATATCCAATGACTGATGGAAGCAGATAGAGAGATCCACAGCCAGGCCCTAGGTGGAGCTCCAGGACTTCAATCAGCGAGAAAGAGGAGGGATTGTATGAGCGAGAATCCTTGAGACTATGATTGGAAAAAGCACAAGGACAAATAGCCGAACTAGTGGAAACACATGAACTATGAAACAGTAGCTGAGGAGCCCACAACTGGATCAGGCCCCCTGGATAAGTGAGACAGTTGATCAGCTTGAACTGTTTGGGAGGCACCCAGGCAGTGGGACCAGGACCTGTCCTTAGTGCATGAGCTGGCTGTTTGGAACCTGGTTCCTATACAGGGACACTTTGCTCAGCCTGGGTGAAGGGAGGAGGGGACTGGACCTGCCTTGACTGAATCTACCAGGCTAAGCTGAATCCCCAGGGGAGCACTTACCCTGGAGGAGATGGGAATGGAATGGGCTGGGGGGTGTGCAGGGAGGTGGGGGGAGGAGGGAGGACAGGGGAATCCGTGGCTGATATGTAAAATTAAATTAAATTGTAGAAAAAAAAGACAAAATTTTTTTTTAAGTATTTAAAGGAGTGTCACCCATGGGGGAGAATTCAAATTGATTTGAAAACAATTGCTTAGAAGTATTTGTGAAGAGAGTATAGTCTAAGGCATGGTGGGACCTATTTGTTGCTCTAAATGATTTGGCTTGCCAGTTTTCGTGATAATAAAAAAAGTGCCACTAATGTTGTTGGAACTAAACCTATGTGTTTGAGTTCCTCAACTCTAGATATGAGTCTCTATTTAAGAAAGAAATCACAGAATAACTTTAAAACCCATGATTGGGGGCATTCCAATTTTGTGTAACATGCACACCCAACTGAAGTAAACTCTAATATCAGCATGTATTAAAATTGGTAGCTGATTGTTGTATCACAAGCATAATCACCTACTCGTGTCCTCAGAATTTCAATGACCATAATCATTAACTGGATTTGATGTCTCTGATAAACATAATTTACTGTATTTATCAAAACATACCATATATTAAAATACAAAACCAATAGTAAATATAATAATATTTGATTGAATTTCTTCATTTCTTAGTATGTATAAGCATATTTTAACCATAGTTCAAAACTCAGAATTCATAAAGAGGAAACTAATAAAATTACCTCTAAAACTAGAAAATATTTCTTTCTTTAAAATCTTTCTTCTCCCTTCCCTTGTGATCACATTCTAGTCTATGTTGATTCCTGGGAGAAAAAAGAAACAGCTTATCAACAGGTTTTGCCATCTGTGAATGCTGCAATCTACAAGAACAGCCTGTACTGCACATCCATGCTCTAATGACTTGTATGCTATGGAGATAACCATTTCCTTATTGAGTTGGAGACGTGATGCTACATGAGGGAACACTTGTCAGGATCACACTCAATATTAACACACACTTACCTGCTTCTGCCTTTGGAATGCTGGGATTAAAAGGAGTAGTTTTTAAAAAGCCAATAAAACCCTATAAAAAAGAATTTATAATGATGTATGCCTCCATTTAATTATCTCCCATTATTACTCATCACCACAAATAAAATTAATTTTCTCTCCTTTCAGATATATTTTCTTTATATTTTGAGATGTATATAATTAGGATCTAATATAATAAGGTCAGTATTCCCTTCTTTATTTTTCTCTCCACAATCCCCTGTATACTGTTCCTTTATCTTTGAAAAGTTCATGGCCTATTTTCAAAAATATTTGCATGTATATATATATTTGTACATACATAAGTAAAAATTCTACCCAGGTTGAGTAATGTTATTTGTATGTATGTTTTCCAATTGGTATGCTCTTTCACTGTAAAGATTTTTTCATGATTTTCCTCATCTATGCCAATGTGTCTAAGTATTAATCATAGCCTGTAATCTTCTATTTGTTATTTCTCAATAATGTTTCTGCCAATTCTTTGCCCTATAAAACTTCTTGATTCTTATTTGTCTGATAATAACATAGTCATCATTTTTCTGCATGTGTTTCTATTTTTATTTCAGTACATTAAAGATAGCATTATTTTCCAGGAATTTCTGGGCATATTTTTTCACCCTATCTTAATCCCATGGCCACATTTTTCTGTGCTGTTGTAAGGTCCTTAGCTAGGGAAAGTAAATATTGTGTTTTATGTCCCCAAGTCCCTGCCCCATGAGATTTTTTTCACTCTAGTTTGTATCAGTGGGAGGCCATTGAAGCCAATAGGGAAGAGGGAGGAACTTAGAACAATTTTCCTTCCAGTTTCCAGATTCTGTATGATTTTGAGTAATAGCATGGTAGCCTGTATCCTCCAGCATGCATGATTGATTGCCCCTTACAAGGCATCTTCACCATATCAGAGATATGAGCACCAGTTTCTCAAGGATACTTGCAATTCTCTCTCTCTTCTCCCCCACTACACACACACACACACACACACACACACACACACACACACACGATTGAATCACAGTGAACACAGAGCCTCAAGCTATCCTTTTACTAGACCTCCTTACAGAAGTGACAATTGTTTAAACATATGCAACTGGCATCTAGGTTTTATGGCAGCTCTCTTCCACTGGATGACCACATGTGTAGTGATTTAAGACTTTGGTAAGCAATATACTACATTCATTGTCTCTGGAACAAAAACAGCTGTTCCCGCTGTTTCTCTGTTGTCACTGTCTTACCAGTGGTCCCCAGAGTAGCCCCAGGAAGTATATAATTACATATAGTAGACTGGAATTCTTTTTGATTAAGAAAAGATATTGGAAATTCACTGTTTATAGCATGTGGTGGTATCAAAAGTACTTAATAATTTGTTGTTGTTGATTGTGGTGGTGTAGGAATTAAATTTCCTGAGAAGAGTCAACACTTAGGCATTATTGTAGTAATTTAGTAATTATGATATTGAAATTCAAGGACAGAAAGTTGGCTTCCAATTTCAAACAGGGTTACCCAAAGAAAAGGACAAACTAAGAGCTTTAAATAGTCAACTACAGTCAAAGAGTCAGAGAGATACTGTGTGGTCTGAAAATAATCATGTGAATCCTATAATGACTGGACAGATAGTTGTAAAATTTATACTGAAAATTTAATCCTGCTAGATTCAAATTAATCAAACAAATCAAATTCCTACTATCCTTATCATTTTATGTGGAAATGAAGATAAATGGTTTTGATATTTGATTATAGTTGAAACATTGGATTCTAATATATCTCAGCGATTCTTCCAGCAGTTGAAGCAAGCAACACATGCGCCAGTAGATGAGCAGATGACTATGGGAAAGCAATTACAGAGGAAATTTCTTCTCTAGAAATCTACACCTCTAATTGTTATGTCTTACTCCCGTATTTAGCCTGCTTAAAAAAAAAGAATCAATGTTAGAATTGTTTCAACTTTAAACTAACAATATTTTACTAACATTTAAAGGCTAAAACAAACAGAAAATTGTAGGAATGGATGCAGTTATGTTAAATACAGAAATTCAAAATTTATCTAAGAATTGGAACAATATGTCAATAGAGACACTTAAGAATGTCTTTTTTGAACTGGTTGGATCAGTCATTGAGGGATATATCTTCTATGTATTTGGATAATTTACTAATGCTTAGCCTGGCCAGTATTAATTTTTTTCAGTAGGATGGGAAATACTGTAGAATGACTTCTCTGAAAGTAGCAGATGTAAAAGAGTTTGAGATGCAATGTTTGTTGCACAGTTTTGGAGGAGAGGAGGAGGAACACCATTATAGAGAGGGTCTGAAATGCTGTACTCTGGGAAAAACATATTCCAATGAATTTCATATTGAGAGAAAGACAAACAAAGAATCAAAAACAACTAGAATTTTAGAAACCTCACAAAGGCTGGATAATTCAGCTTTAGGGATTTCCTTGGAAGACTTTCACCCCACATTTTTTTTAGCCATTCACTATTTGAAAAGGAATCTATAGAAACTTGTGATTTGTACACAAGATGTTAGAATCTCTGTAACATGATCTACTTGAAGAAACACAGTATCTTCAGAAAAAAAGACTGTTGACATTAATTATTTATGTATTCTGTGAAGCTTGTCCCATATTCTTCGAGGACCTGAAGAAACCAGATTTTTCATCAACTCTTCTTGGAAGAATACATTCAAATATCCCCTACCAAGTGTACCTATTTATAAAAGTTTCCATTTTTCTCTATTACATTTCAAGAATTGACACTACAAAATATAGTCTTTCTTGAAGAACAATTTCTTATGAATACAACCTGAAGTATTTGTCTTGTGCAAACATACATTATGTTGTTATCCTGAGACTACATTCCTTCCCACTGCTCTGAAATATAAGTTCTTTATTGGTCTTTAGAAATGATCCTTCTTGAGGGGCTAAAGAGAAAGCTTAGCAGTTTATAGCACTTGTTGCCATTGCAGAGGACCTCAGTATTATTCCTAGCACCCATACAGAAACTCACAACCATTTTCCTTTCCAGTTTCAAAGAAATAAGATACTCTTTCCCAGCCTGTGTGGGCACCAGGCACATACTAAATGGGCAGACATACAAGCAGAAAGAAATATTCATGCACATAAAATAAATGAATCCAAGAAAATTTTGTTTTGAAAATTAAAACATGTCCTTCTGTGAGGCATACATATACTCTTGAGAGTGAAATCCATTGTTCTATCACATAAGCTGAATAATAATCATATCATATCATTATATCAAGTTTTTACATTAATTTTCAAACATATGAGTGTAATGTCTCTGAACACACTGGATGAAACTTTACCATATTGCTATAGTGGTTTCTAGCATGACAGTGAAACCTACAGTATTAATACTAAAACAGTAAGTTTCATGGGAAATAGTTAAATGAATCTGGAATTCACAAAGCTTCAAAAGTAAGAGTTGATGTGAAGAGTGTGAGAAATGGTAAAAATTTTAGTTTCAGTATCCATGGGTATAAGCAATATAAATACAAATGGTCAACTAGATGAGTTGAAAGAATGAAGAATGAAAGTGAAATCTACCAATGAAAAGTTTCCTCAGCAGACCTAGCAGGACATGCAATAAAAGAGGTTGTAAGCAATGAAAATGAATGAATTCCTTATTGCTTCACTGTAGTGAAGAGACCTGATGCTGAATATTATTCCCAATCCCAAGATACCACATATTAACTCTTACATCAGTCTAATCATCAATAGACCAAAGGCATAATTAATATTCAGTCAATAATATTTAACAAATTAAAACCATGCATATTGATATATTTTGACAAAACAAAGAACACATTAAATACTCCTATAATAATGAGAGAGACCATATCCCCAACATGACCTAATGGCCCTGGTAACACTTCTCACCCTTCTTTCAACAACACAGCCCTCCCAAAACAACTCCCATTTGTGATCACTATGATAAATAACTTCCTTTACTTTATGTGCGAAAATTACACACCAAAGCATCAGTGGACATCTGAATTCATGGTCAATAGAAAAACATATATAGTATTTTCCCAACATATACTTCCACATTTAAATTTAAATCTTATGTACAGAAAGAGATAAACAACTTAAATAAAAATGGGATGATTTTAACAATGTACTGTGATAAATCTTACTCAAGATATCTTATAACATACACACTCTTATGATAAAGATGCAAGATGATACAATCTATAATGAGATAAAATGAGATGAATGAGGTGGTCACTGTAATATAGCATTAGGCTACCACATAAGGGTTAAATGAATACAAAACCACCATCTGTGGATAAGCAACCTGGTGAGACAGCAAGCAAGCAGCAATAGGCAGGTGTCTCATGTACTGTGGACTAGAGCCATGCTGAATGTAGAATTGATTCACATATGAAAGTTAAAAGCAAGAAAACATGAGATTTTATTCCAAAAACAGAATAGTGAATGATTTAAAGCATATTCATTATTTCTGGAATTTTAAATTCAATATTTTGGCCAATGTTTGAATACACATAAATGATACAGAAGAGGAAACTACTGTATTTACATTTATCTGTGAGATAGAAATGCAATTAAATAATACAGTATGCATTTTCTATTTCTCTCTACTTTTTTCTAATGAAGTGATTACTTTGTTATTCATGAATCATGTTACATATATTGATAGTTACTTAATCACGTATTGCATATTATTGTATAAACATTCCATAATTATTAAGCCATGAGTAAGTAATTATCATTTCAATAGTTTGAATTTCATGGCTATTCCTTGGAAAATCTTAATTGGATAGTTAAAGAAGAATAAACTGGTCCTGCACCATCATGTAATAAGCATTCATTTGGTGTGATCATGAATATTATTTAACCATTTAGTGATCACCTAGGAGATGGTCTTTTGATGGATTAATTTGATTACATCAATAAAGGTGGTAAGTTTCACCCACTGTGAGCCATGCCATTACCTGAGTTCTGATCATAGACTAAAAATAAAGAATAAAAATAAAAATAAATAAAATTAAAACTGAGCATAAGCCTTCACTGTTATATAGTGCTATTTGAATGTTTCATTTTGCTTTTTGATCATCTGTCTCATATTTCTGCTTTTATAACTTCTCTGTCATGATGGACTTGATCTCATATTATGAGTGAAAATTAACCCTTTCTCCACTGAGATGCTTTCTCAGATAATTTTCTCACAGCAACCTGAAAAGAAACTAAGGCAGGTGGCTTCTAACTTATGAAATTATAAAGCTTCATTCAACATTTTTGTGCAAGTCTTTACATAGCCACATATTTCCTTTTATTTATTTATTTTTTTTTTTGGAAAATTATTTGGGCTTGAATGTTGATGTGATTTACTGTTTTAAGAAAATGAAACACCCTAACAGTTGTGCTGCAACTCTCATCCAATCACTGATGGAAGTGAATGCAGAGATCCTCAGCCAGGCCCCAGGTAGAGCTCCAGTAGTCCAGAGGACTGTAAGAGTGTGAATTGTTGAGACCAAGATTGGAAAAAGCACAGGGACAAATAGCCAAACTAATGGAAGCACATGAATTATGAACCAAAAGCTGTGGAGCTCCCAACAGGATCAGGCCCTCTAGATAAGTGAGACAATTGAATAGCCTCAACTGTTTGGGAGGCACCCAGGCAGTGGGACCAGGACCTTTCCTTAGTGCATGAGCTGGCTGTTTGGAACCTTGGGCTTACAGAGAGACACTTTGCTCAGCCTGGAAGGAGGGGACTGGACCTGCCTGTACTGAATCCACCAGGTTTAAATGAATCCCCAGGGGAGTCTTGGCCCTGAAGGAGATAGGAATGGAGGGGAGGGACTGGGGAGAAGAAGGGGGTTGGAGGGGGGAGGACAGTGTATGTGTAAAATTGAAACACAAATATAATAAATAAAAAAAATTTAAAAAAGAAAGTGAAAGAAATTTTCTGAAAGGTTTCATTCATGTAACTTCACTAAAATTTTAAACACATGAGATGTGTTCTGTTCAGCATGGTTAGCATTGTTAACTGAATGGTGAGTCAAGTGCATGTTTTATATTTGGAATTGTAGGATTTTGTTCTTATTTATGATACCATTTTTCCTTGTAAAGATCTGTTTTTTTCTCAATTATGCACATGTGTCTCTGTTTATGTGCACATATACACATGCTTATGGAGGGTAGAAAAGGGCTCTGGATCTGTTGGAGCTAGAATTATAAGTGGTTGTAAGCAGCCAAATGCAGGTGCTTGGAAGTAAAAACCTGGTCTTCTGGAAGAACAACAGTAATCTTAATGGGTGAACCAACTCTTTAACCACTGTAAAATGTTATTTTGCTTTTTGAGACAGTGTCTGATTATGTAGCCCAACTGGACTGGAACTCACAATATAATTCAGGGTGCCCTCAAATTTGTGATGATTATCTGGTTTCAGCTGTGCCATGGGATTACAGTTATCACCTTATAAAGCTGTGTATTCTTTAGTTCTGCCAACCTTTTTAGTATTTACTAGGGGTTTAGTTTTCTTAGTATTTCTGTCTTTTGGTTGAGAATCCACTTATACCTTCTGTGATATAGAATTTCCAATACAAAGAAAACAGTATGTATCAGCTGCAGCACGTCTCAATGTTTACATTTCTCATATTGTCATGCACAGAATATATATGAAACAGTCCACAATTTGACACTATTTTTTTTCCTACAAATGGCATGTCATCCTTACTGACTCCTGAGTATATTTACCTGGGATATCTTCCTTTCAGTTGTACACAATTGCCTTCATATACTCTCATGCTTCTACAGTATATTCTACTTTAGAAATGATAACTAATCATCAAAAACTATTTATAAATGATGGTATGTACCACCTTTTCAATAGCCAGATGAAATTCTAAAGTTATTCTCCTATTTGTGATCTCACTTTTCTATTCAACATCATTCTTTAAAAATGTCTTTTATATGAACCCTTCATGTTTTCTTCATGGTTACATGAAAACATGAATATTTTATCTCCTAAATCAATAATCTACATTACCATGGTAATTCATGACCCCATCAACATGCAGATGTTATCTCTTGACCTTTCTCACTGAAGAATAAACCTAAACGATCACTCCAATAAGCTAGTTTGATTGTGTCTTTCTTTCTTTCTTTTAGTGCCTTTGGACAGTGTGTGTTCTATTACCTATCTTAGTTAGTGATTTCCTGCCTGGCCCACAGTCAAGACAAATCTCTCTTATCCACCAGTCCCATAGTCACTCAGACCCAAACAAGAAAGCATACAGAAACTTATATTGTTTACAAACTGTATGGCTGTGGCAGGCTTCTTGTTATCTACTTTTTCTATCTTAAATTAATCCATTTCTATTAGTCTATACTTTGCCACATGGCTTGTGGCTTACCAGTATCTTTACATGTTGCTTCTCATGGCAGCAGCTGGCAGTGTCTCCTCCCAGCCTTCCTGTTCCCAGCCTTCTCCTCTTCCTTGTCCCGCCTACCCTATCCTTCCTGCCTGGCTACTGGCCAATCAGCACTTTATTTATTTTAACCAATCAGAGCAACACATTTGACATACAGATCATCCCACAGCACCTATCTATTATATTATTGGACTTATATCTTTATAAATCATATTCCATTATTATAATAAGACTCCAGATGACAGATCAAGTGTTACTTTTGCTCTGATTTCTATCTATATATTTAGTTAATATCTAATTCTTAGTCTCACATGCACATAACTCTTGCATTCTCAATTGTATAACTTGTAAGAACAAGGCTTATAAAATGTAATATTAAAAATTTATAGGTTGTTGGATCAATAAGATGTGTTTTAGAAATGTTAAATAATTTCTCCAAAGAATCTGAACTAATCCCAACTCACATACTGGTATGATCTCTTTAAAATTACTTCCTGACAGAGTACTTTCATTTGGCATTCCTTACTTTCCATGGGCTTAAATGTTTACAGGTGTAAGCACAAAGAGAATACATTTAGAAACTATGCTGCTTTGGTAAAGTAATGGCTGTAGGTTCTCTTCCAAGCCCCATGAATTCACCTACCTTAAATAATTATGTAGATTTACAGTACTAGGTATTATTTCCCTATCAATAAGCATTTCTTAAGTTCTATAAGGAAATTTTTGGTTATCACCAATGTATGTTTCACACTCTAGCATTCTATTCTTTTCATGTCATAGAGATCATTGTTGTGGTTTATAGGCTTCATGACTGGATAAAAACATTTTTAGGTTGAGACGGGGAAGGGAAAATGATGTAATTATATTGTAATCTCAAAAATAAAAGAAATAATTTAAAATTATTATGTTTCTCTGTAGTTCATTATTAAAAATAATGGTTACATTTTCACTTTAACATTAATACATTAAAGACTTCATTCTCACTTGAAGATAAGGTCGTTTGATAAATAATAATACTGTACAATTCCAAGGGGCATTCACCATTCCACATGATGTTTTATCTTTACCAGTTTTCTAAGTAGGTGAGGCAGTTTGGAAGAGCATCTTTAGAGTTATAGCCAGTCAGTCTATGACTTATTCAAAAGTTGCCAGCAAAAGGGACACATCCATTAATCACAAAAAATCAGCAGGGAGAATAAAGTAAGGACATGTCTGTGAACAATAAAAATACTAAATAATAGCAGAGTAGTTAGGTCCCCTTGACATTTCTCACAATCAAAACTTACTTGTGCACAACAGAGCCCTCACAGCAGGGTGGAGCAGAGCTTTTAAATATTCAGAGCGGATGTAATACCAAGGCATTCAGGAAAGAAGACATAGAATTGAATGGCAGTGCTGATTCTACTGTTAGCCAGGACCATCTCCTTTAAAAGAGACAGTCCATCATCAGGGAACATAGAAATGGTCCACTTCTCAAAAAAGCCTCTTTTCTGCAGTGCACACTACAAAGTTATGTGTTTGCTTCAAAAGTTCTTCTTTAAATAGCTTCTATCATGTGGACAACTAATTCTCACTGGAATTTCTTACTTTAAGTGACAATCAGATAATTACAACTCCACAGGGTTAATCGGTCATTGGAAGAAAAAAAAAGCAGTTTGGAATAAGTAAGGGATTATTAAGTCAGTTAGTGTCCAGATTCTAAGAGGGAAAGGCATGACTTAAAAGTGGAAACATAGTAGCTACTTTAGTGAGAAACTGACAAAAATCTAACCGTGATCTCCCAGACACTCACCATGTTCTATAACCCATAAATGTAACCCTCAGGCATCAGTAAATTAGGGTGCCTATTGCATTGTTGGAATGTGAGATGGACTCAGTTCAGCTCACAACATTTGCACGGCAGAAGGAAAGACAAATGAAGTTCCTCCTGCCTTCTCTGATGAACTTCCTAATGAGAGTGAATTCTGTCTCCTTCCAAGAACTTAGTGTTTTTGCTAGTGGATCTCTTTTAATTATTTTTGAAGTCACTGGACCGAATAAAACTTCTCTACCCATTGCGTTGAGTATCTCAGTGTTCTTTATGGATTCACTTTCACTTGTCCTAATCTATTTAAATTCTGTTAAGTGTCAAATCTTTAGAGTCTTGGCTCCTCCTTTAAACAACATGCTCCCATGCATTGCTAGTCCAATGCTGTCTAAAGCCTTTTCACAGGAAAGTGCTTATCCATACATAGAGGTGATAAGTGCATGAGAATATGATAGAGAACATCTTGTAACCATCCAGCAGATATCAATTTCTAGAAAACTAGTGGCTGCTTTTGGATCACAGGATTTTTTGTTTGTTTGTTTGTTTGTTTTCCTGTTGTTTCATTGACAGTGTTTCTCCACAGTAGTTTATCCTCTATCCTTCACAATTTCTTCAACAGAGTAGGGTCTCTTGTCTATGCCTGCCATTTCTGGGCAGGGCATAGATGGTATATTATTGAATCAACATTCAGAAGGAAGGCAACAACTCAAAATATTTAGTGCCTCTATGAACTCAGTAAATTGGTTAATTTCACAAGTGCTGTGGATATCGCTCTGTGTAAATAAAGTTCTGATTGGCCAGTGGCCAGGCAGGAAGTATAGGCGGGACAAGAGAGAAGAGAATTCTGGGAAGTAGAAGGCTGGGGAGACACTGCCAGCTGCCGCCATGACAAGATGTAAGGTACTGGTAAGCCACGAGCCATGTGGCAAAGTATAGATAAATAGTAATGAGTTAATTTAAGATAAAAAAGTAGATAACAAGCAGCCTGCCACAGCCATACAGTTTATAAGCAATATAAGTTTCTGTGTGCTTTCTCGGTTGGGTCTGAGCAAATATGGGACTGGCGGGTAAGAGAGATTTGTCCTGACTGGGCCAGGCAGGAAAACTCTAACTACACACAAGCCTTCTGTTTTCTCTCTTAAACCACATTAGAAATAGTGCTTCCTACTTGTAAGAATTGCTTTGAGGACCAAGAGAAGGTCCATTAATGAAAGTATCGTGAAAACTGAGAGAATATCAGAACATAAAGCATTGATACTAGATTTAAACTTTATCATTTATATTTTACACACATACACATACACACATATATGTATATACACACATAGATAGATAGACAGATAGATAGATAGATAGATAGATAGATAGATAGATAGAAAGAAAGAAAGATAGATAGACAAAGAGAGAGAGAGAGAGAGAGAGAGTAAAGCTACAGACCATGGTTTCTGATTTGACATAAAATATTAGCCCCTAATGCTGGAGTTTCCATACACATAGAACATAGGAGTCATTTTAATCAAGCTAGATTTTACCTGACAATCCCTTGTCTGCAGTCTAGTTTCCCTATTATGAGAAAATAATAAGCAACCTCCCAAGGGAGGTAATAAATTAGTAGTCTTATCCAACTGTGAAATCTATGAATGACAAATGATCAATTTTTGCAAGATATCTGTAAAGGTATAGTTGTTAATGTTGTTCACATATTGGTTGTAGTCAATTGGACTAAGGCCCACTCAATAGGAGGGAAACCATGCCTGGTACTAGAAACCTAGTCAACTTTCAGGGGCCAGTAAACTCATGTATCTCTTAAAAGAATCTGCAACTACCATACCTATATTGGTGAAATTATTAGTGACACTCTACATAGTTAAAAGGGAGGTTTATTTTTTTTGGGTAACTTACAAGTGAAGGGATAGGTAACAAGGTATGGGAAAGATGTAGCACAGTCCAGAGGTATTCTCTGGAGAACTCTGCTTGGTCTACCTCCAGTGTCCAGGGTCCAGTAACCAAGAGAGTTGGCATATCCAGATCGTGGGTCTTGAGGATCCTCTCTTGGCCTGCCTTGTAGGCGTGACAGTTACTGAAGCCTCAATGGGGCTGGAAATTCCAGATCAAAGCTGGAATGGCTACCCACTACACACCTATCTTACTTTACATTTCTAGTGCTGTGAAGAGACACCATGACCGTGGAAATTCTTATAAATTAAAACAATTGGGGTGGCTATAGTTTCAGAGGTACAGTCCATTATATCATGGTAGGAATATAATGGCATACAGGCAGACATGGTGCTAAAGAGATAGCTGAGATTTCTACATCTTGAACAGGTAACAGGAATTGGGCAGTGACCCTGGGCATGGCTTGAGCATATATAAGAACTCAAAGCCAATCTCCATAGTGATCACACTTACTTAAGCAAGAACAAACCAACTCCAACAAGACTCCTAATAGTGCCACTTTCTTTGAGGGCCATTTTTCTTTGAAACCATCCCACCACCACTAGTTCAACATGATTCTTTATTACATTCTAAATCATTTCCTGATACCTACAGATAAGTGTAGCTACCAGACCTCATCAAAAATCTTCTATTTCTAGCAAATGGAGCTGATCCTATGAAACCATAACCAGACACATTACAGAGATCAACAGATCATGGAGATCCTAGTCCCAATGGTTCCATCTTTATCAAAGCTAAATCACCCATGTCTTAGTGAACACATTTGAAGAGGAGACAGAATACTCTAAGAGTCAAAAAACTAGAGAGTTTTCTGTGAACCAGTTTCTCTTAGAAATAGCTGCATAAGCAAGCTATGAACAGTCGCAATATCAACAGGTAAGCTGACACCAAAGAGGAAGTCCCATAGGATCACATACCTGTAAAAGGAACTGCAGATAACTAAACACTGATGAGATAGGAAAAATTAAGTTCTCCAAGAGATGAGACCCCTAAAAATGGCTATCTCTTATGAAATAGTCAGTCCTGAAACCAATATACATATAAACAATCAAAATGGACACAGAAGGTTGTATTTGTATATTTGTACATACATATACATACACACACACACACACACACACATATATATATATATATATATGTGTGTGTGTGTGTGTAGCCATATTAAGATAAATTGGTGATGAAAGAGCTATTATTTGAAAATTAAGGGTCATGAAAGAGTTGTGACAAGGGGACATGGGAGGGGCAGGAGGTAGGAAATTAAGAAGGAAAATGATGTGATTACATTTTCATAAAAATAAAGAAATCTATTTTGAGCAGTGAGCACTAGTACTTCTCCACAATGTTAATACGAGTAGAGAAAATCATTAAAACTAAAAAAAAATTCTAATTAATGTTAGAAAAGATGCGTTTTACCTTCATTTATCTATACATTGGTAAGTTATTTTGTTATAAGATATTCCATAACTTTTGTTACTTTTCATACAGCACATGTAGAATAAGAAAAAGACATTTATTGCTTTTTTGCTGAATACACAAGACTGCCTCAAGAACTGTTTTCCCTTTTGAAATTCTTCAATGAAAACTGAAAACATTTCTGGTTTTGTATACATCAGGATATATTTTTTTAACAAAATTGATATTAGAAAGCAATGTTGTCTTGTATTTTACTTAGTGTAACTTTATTGACAATCCCATTTCACATTTTAGTTTCTTTCTATTATTACTTACTAATCATCTAAAATTTAAAGAAGAAATGGTTCTGTTCAGTATCTTTTCTAAGATGGTTTTATACTTTCTTTCTACTAGGTCCCTGTAGTTGGAGAGCTTCTCTCCAGCCCCTGCCAAGCCCTATTAGTCCAACAACCCATTTATAAAATAACCACACAGACATTCATATTATTTAAACTGCTTGGCAATTAGCTCAGGCCTATTATTGTCTAGCTTTTACTCTTATATTTAGCCCATTTCTATTAATCTATACTTTGCCATGTGGCTCGTGGCTTGCCATTACCTTACATCCTTTTTGTCATGACGGTGACTGGCCTTATCCCTCTCCTTCGCCTTCCACTTCCCAGCATTATCCTCTCTCCTTGTCCCGCCTATACTTCCTTCCTGGCTACTGGCCAATCAGCAATTTATTTATACAGATAAATATCCACAGCAGGTCCCAGTGACCCATCTCCCTGATTCATGAATAAATAATCAAGTTTAAAGCCTCTTTATTATCTCTTTATTCCCTTTGACCAAATTATGTGGTATCTTCAGGAGTAGGATTTTACTTTCTAGTTTTCATGGGTAATCAAGACCGATTTTGATAACATCTACTGTTTACATGGTCTCTGCACCTCCATGACTAGTAATTGAAGTAGTGACAATACAGACTAAGCCCTTCTATTAGTTTTTAAACTATTGCTTCTGGAAGGATCATTACACCCACCCCATGTAGTACTTTTATTCAAATATTTTCAATTATGATGTAATAAGCAAATATAATATTACATCTCCATGTGGCTTTTACAAATATCTTAAGATCTGCTATGGTTTCTCCAACCCTACTATTCCCTCAGCTCCTATGCCATTCCAGAGTTAAAACTCCCCCATTCTGTACTTCCCTTTCCTCATATATAGCAGCTGTGTTCCCACTGTTCCCTATCCTGTCAGTGAGATTATGTACGTTTCCGCTTCTGCAGTTACACTGACTTAAACGTACGGCATGTATATTCAAACTTGGATCCACATAAGAAACACAACATATGACACTCACTTCTGTAAGGCTGGATTATACCACTAAAATTTTTTTTAACATTTCTAGCCATTTACCTATACATTTGATTGTTTCAGTTTCCTTCAGAGCTGAATAACACCCCATTGTGTATACACACTGCATACTCATTGTATGTACATAAACTGATGGACATCTAGAAATGTTCCACAACCAATTTTCACATACTCAATTAAAAATCCTCTGAATCATGGTCATGAGGGTGTTCCCATTAGAATCAGTAGGCCAAAGGACAAAATAGATATGAAAACAGGAGGGTTATTCATTGTGTCAGCAGAGAAGACAAGATCATGTATTAAGGGAGTAAACTTGAGTAAAATTAACTATATACATATATAAAGAATAAGTAATAAATAAAATAAATTAAGTGAAAATTCTTTACTTCGCAGAATTTTGTTTTGTAACGACAAACAATGATAATCTTCAACATGTAGTGATTAAAATGATCCGGTCTATCCCACAAAATAGTATTTGAAAGTTAAGTCTTGTTTATATGCTAGCATCAATTTTAAAATTCTGCTAATGACTCCTGAAATCATTAACTTTGTAGCCACAATTAATTGGGGAAAAATTATCCCTAGATAGGTTAAAAACATGGAACAATGTTCAGGCCAGCTTTAATAGAGCACAAAGGAGCTTCTTCATTTTATTTTAAATGCAGACCCCTTCATATCTTAAATGCAGTCCTCTTCATACCAAAACAAGATTTCTATCATCAAAACAGAACAACTATTCTCTTAGTATTCATCATATAACTGGAATAGTGATAATTAGCTGTATCCACTGAGACAGCTGCTAATGATATGTGATGAGACCAGACTGCTGCTGGTATAACACTAAAATAAATACACATGCTTCTAACACCCACTTGTGAACTTTTGTCTCTTTGGAACAGTGTTGCTAAGACTCCCCCCTTCCCACACACACACACACAATAGAGGAACTTGCCAGTTACCTGATTCAGAATTGTACTTCATGGATAATTTATGAAGAAATAACATTTTTCTCTTTAAATTTTTAACTCTATTACTGAGAAGTGCCAAAGTACCTTTGAGATCTAGATCAGTCACAATGCTGTGAGACAGGCCTGGGAATATATAGTCACAGCACACAGGTACTCTTCTGCTGTTATTGAAACCATCATTAGAAGAAAATACCTCTGAGACATATAGGATTATGTTTTCTTTGTCATTAATGAATAAAAAATAAAATACATGGAGATTTGAAATGTAATAAAAACAAACTGATAGTTTGTCATAATTATCGGGGCCAAAATAACAATTCTGAAAATATGTAAAGTAAAATAGAAATGTCACATTTCAAAAAGTTCCTGCTCTTTAAATCAACAGAGACTTTACCAAGTCATTCTTCTAACATCACATTAATTTTTCTAGTGAGTGATGTTAATAGCTTGTGGCAAATAATAATATACTTTATTTTTATTATATTTTCAATAAAATTTGTTTTCTGTAATATTTTCTTATCACTTTCATAGATATTAGCTCAAGGAGGAAGGCAAGGAACATGGTTAAATGAGCTGTTAACCAATGTGTTATTGTAAGGTTAATTTTCTACATAAAATTAACTACCTGTGTATCCAGAAAATATAGGTCCTTAATATCAGAGGATGTGACATGATTCTAATCTGGCAAATGATATTTTTATTACAAATGGATTGTTGTAGAAAGTGGTGGCTCTTCTCTACCTGTATTTAGTGGTCATCTCCTACTGCTCAGGTATGATGATAATGTCTGGGAATAATGGATAATTAATTCAGGCTTTTATCCCTCATGATAGAGACTGAAAATAAGCACAGAGATATCAACGTCAGCCTGCACACAGTACCTGAATTTACATGTCATATTTTAACTTAATTCATGTAGCATTTTGGAAAGCACAAACAATAATTGAGTGGAGGGAGAAACAAAAATAAACACTGTTTAGAGCAAATATGTACAACGATCTCTCAATTTATATAGTAACACCAGACATTCACAAAAATAATATGGAGTACTATCTACCCATTATTTTGCAAATCAACTCTTCATATTTAGTTTCTAATGATCCTCTGTCTTAAACTATACATCTTTTGGCTAGATCACTGCTGGTTTTATCCTGCCATTTTTATTCCAGAAAAATTGATTATATTATTTAGGAATAGTGATATATATATATGGCATAAACATTTACAACTATAGCTGAAGATTCCTTCTTCAGTATATTTTTTATTGTGCCCTGCTTTATCATTCTCCTCTCAATACATTTGGAAAAACATGGGAGTGGCAACAAAGGAATTAAATTGCAGGTGTGTGTTTGAATTCAGTCTGCCACCTCAGGAGCCACAAAATAAATACAAAACCCGTCTAACAACTTAACTGGTGTAGATTATCTAGCTGAAGATTTTGTTTATTCATATGTAGATACAAGAAATGAAGCTTCCCTTCCTTTTAAAATTGTGTGTACTACTATTTTTCAAGAGGCAGAAGAAAGCCTCTTGTGTTAAAAATAAGAAACAAAGTAAGATTATATATATAACTTTTATTCTTCTGTCAAACATTCCATCCAAGCACATTTTCCCTCCCTCCATCCCTCCCAGTCTTCTTCTGACCTCTACTCTCCCGTGATCCACTTATACTCCATTTGTCCTAGAAAAAAAAAAAAAAAAAAATGAGCAGGCCTTGCAGGGATGTCCATGGAACATGACCTAACCAGATACAATCAGACTTATCAGACTTGGAACAAACCCTTTTCTCAAGACTGGACAAGGCAAGCCAGTTAGCAGGAAAGGGTCTCAAACATAGGCAAAATTGTCAGTGACATCCTCACTCCAATTGCTGGGAATGCCATACAAGATTACCAACTACATAACCACAATATATATTCAGAGGACCTAGATCAGCCCCATCCAGGGTCCGTGTTTGTTACTTCAGCCTCTTTGAACCCCTAGGAATCTTTCTTAGTTGATTGTGGATACCGTGTTCTCATGGTGTCCTCGACTCCTCTGGCTTCACAATTCTTCCTCTCTGCTTCTGCCTGCTTCCCCTGGATTGGCCTAGTGCTTTCTTGTGGGTCTCTGAATCTACTTCCACTGGCTGCTGGATGATGCCTGTCAGATGACAATTGAGCTAGGCTCCTGTCTATGAGTATAATAAAATCTCCAGTTTATGAGTATGATAAAATCTCAATAAGAATCATTTCAGTGAATTTGTTTTGTTTTGCTAGCTGTGTTTGGTTCTATTCTGAATCTCTGGGCTGTCCTGCCTCTGGTTTCTGGTCATCCAGGCAATGTCAGACAACGGCTTCTCCTCATGATGTGGTCTTCAAGTTGGACCAGTCATTGATTGGCCACTTCCACAAGTTTTGTAACACAATTGCCCCAGCAAGTCTTACAGTATTGCAGACAGGGCAGATTGTAGACCTAAGGTTTTGTGGCTGGGTTGATGTTCTGGTCCCATTGCTATGAGTCTTCCCTAGTCATAGAAGAAGGGCAATTAAGCTCCATATGCCCAATTACTAGGAGACTTTGCTAAGGTCACTTTTGTAGATACCAAGGATTATTCACTGCACAAATTTCCCACCTCGTTCCTCTAAATGTAATCCAATTTGCATCTCTCCCTATACTCTCTTCCTCCATCCCTCCTACATCCTATCTCACCCTCCAATTCCCATTCCCACCTTCCCCTAGTCCTACCTCAAAATCTATTCTGTTTCCCCTTCCCAGGGAAATCCAGGCATCATCCCTTGAGCTCTCATAGTTACTTAGCATTTCTGGATCTGTGGATTATAGAGTTATAATCCTTTACATACAGCTAATGTCCACTTATAAGTGAGTACAAACCAGGTTTATCTTTCTGGGTCTGGGTTATCTCAGGATGATCTTTTCTAGTACCCTCCATGTCATTGCTTTTTAAAGCTATGTTGTAAAATTCCATTATATATATATATAATTTTTAATCTATTTTTTAATCTATTCTTTCATTGAGGGACATGTAGATTGTTTTCATTTCTTGGCTGTTGTGAATAAAGTGGCAATGAACTCAGGTGAGATCGTGTCCATGTTGTAGGATGAAGAGTCCTTTGGGTATATGCTTAAGAGTGGTATAGCTGGGTCTTGAGGCTGATTGATTCCCAATTTTCTCACAAACTGCCTTATTGATTTCCATAGTGGCTGTACTAGTTTGCACTCCCTTGAGCAGTAGAAGAATGTTTCTCTTTGCTTCACATCCTTACTAGCATAAGATGTCACTTGTGTTTTTAATCTTAGCCATTCTGACAGATATAAGATGGAATCTCAAAGTACTTTTGATTTGCATTTCCCTGGTGGTTAAGGATGTTGAACACTTCTTTAAGTGTTTCTCAGCCATTTGAGAGTCCTGTGTTGAGAGAGTTCATGGAATATCTTGTTTTCTCCATCTACAGTAATTGAAAGTTTTGCTGAGTTTAGTAGTCTGGACTTGCATCTGTGGTCTCTTAGAATCTTCAGGATATCTGATGAGGCCCTTCTTGTTTTGAGAGTCTCTGTTGAGAAGTCAAGTGTAATTATAATAGATCTGCCTTTATATATTACTTGGTGTTTTTCCCTTGCAACTTTTAATATTCTTTCTTTGATCTGTGTGTTTCTGTTTTGATTTTTATGTTGCCAGGGGTATTTCTTTTATGGCCCAATCTATCTGGTTCTTTGTAAGTTTCTTGTACTTTTATAGGCATATCCTTCCCTGGGTTAGGAAAAATTTCTTCTGTGATTATGTTAAACATATTTTATGGTCTTTTGGGATTCTTCTTCTATTCTTATTAAACTTGGGATTATTTTTTTCTTAGTGGTCTAGACTTCCTGCACGTTTTGTGGCAAGAATATTTAGATTTAACATTTTCTTTGACTGATGCAACAATTTCTTCTATTGTGTCTTCAGTTCCTGACATTCTCTCTTCCATCTCCAGTATTCTGTTGGTGTTGATTATGTCTGTAGCTCCTGTTTGCTCATCTATATTACCATCTCCAAGATTTGCTCAATTTATGTTTTCTTTACTTCTATTTCCATTTTCAGATATAACAGTTCTATTCATTTCCTTCACCTATTTGTTTTTTTTCTTAGATTTCTTTAATAGATTTATTCATCTCCATTTTGTTTAATTCTCTTTTTTCTCTAATTCTTTATAGAATTTATTAATTTCCTCTGTAAAGACCTCTATAAGCTTGAAATAGTTGATTTTAGGGTCATTTTCTTGTGCTTCAGATGTGCTGGAACAATCAGGGTTTATTGAGGTAGGATAGCTGGGCTCTGGTGAGGACATATTGGCCTGGCTGTGGTTGATAGTGTTCTTATGCTGGTGTTTTGGTATCTAGGTTTGGGGTAATTATAGGTTCAGGTGCTAATTTCTGAATTTGTCTTTGTCACACAGGTATCTTTTCCCTTGGCTTCTGTTTCTTCTGAACTGAGTGACCTGTGGTTCTGGTAGCCAGTGTGTATTCTGTTCAAGCAGGTTGCCTTCACTAGGGTTCTGGTAGCCTGTGTGAACACTGAGGTGCTGTGTCCCAGAGTCGCCTCTGGCAAAACAGGAGACTTCCATGGGAGTTAACTTCATTTGTTTTGTAATGGTCCAGTGAAGTTGGAATTTTTCTTTGGAATGCCAACCAGCTCCCAAATAAAGAAACTTATTGATTATGATATACATATATAGATGTAATAGACTTATTATTTATTATGAATGCTTGGCCTTAGGTTTGTCTCAGTGGATATTTTAACTTAATTTAATCTGTTTTTATTTGTATATGTTTTGCCTTGGGGCTTTCTACCTTTCTTTCATTCTGTATGTCCTACCTTTCTGCTTCTTCTGTGTCTGGCTGGATGTCCCCTGATGTCTCCCTAGAATATATTTTTCTTTCTTCCTGGGAGCCTAAATTACTTCTCCTACTTACTCTCCCTGCCTGGAAGTCCTTCCTGTACCTCCTCCCTCACTATTGGCTGTTCATTTTTTTTTTTTTTTTTTTTTTTTTTTTAAGACTAATCAGGTGCCTTAGGCAGGCAAGGTAAAATAGCAACACATCATTGCAAAATTAAACAATACAACACGTTCACATAAACAAATATTCTGCAACATAAACAAATGCAACATATCTTTACATAGTTAAACAAATATTCTACAACAGTCCAGGATGAAGTGTTCTTATGAAAGAAATTTGCATCAATAAGAGTTGAAATGCTTTTACTGCTTTGGAAAAACAATGACATAAGGAGATCTAATTATATATTTAAACTTATAGATGATTAATTATAGATGAATTATGCAAAGCTACATATAGTTATTAAATGATATAATTTTCTATATGCTCTTGATTACCATTTTCTAAATCTATATTTTTAAATTGATTAAATTAAAATAGGAGTGCTTTTCCTAAGTAAAATAACATGAGACTCAGTGTACATTGACTTAAACATAATTATATATCTCATTAATATTTTTGTCTTTCAAATAAAAGACATTTTCAGAATCTTTGCAATACATGCTGTCTTCTCTTTTACAGATTTCTTATTTTAAATGCACAACAATTGTGAGTATCTTTTCTGTTCCAGACACTGCTCTAAATTCTAAATATAAATTATTATTACTCCTAATGTGCACGCACCTTACCAGGTATATCCTCTTACTGTCAGCAGTTTAGAGTTGCAGAGATTTCTCTATTTTCTTTGCCAGTTTCAAGCACCAGTTATATTCACAACACTATCCATGAAGAAATAGTGAGACAAAAGTACAATATTTGTAGCTTGATCCAACCTATGTACTTGCTATATAATAAAGTCCTTAAAATGTAAGGAAAAGAACAATTTCTCCCTCATCATTGTAGATTTTCTGTTGTTGGGGAGCTGGGAATAAACACAAAAGGGAAATGCTTTTCTTTTCTCCACTTTGATATGGGTCCTTTTACGTCTATTCACCATCCAGTTTATAGATACTTCCAAATTCTTGTTATCCAGGACTGGACCCTGCATGCTGTAATACTGACCTTCCAGGCAAGATGTGCTCACTAATGATATAATGACTCATATGGGAATACTCAAATTCTTTCTTTTTGCACTGGTACCTGCTCTACATGGGAAAAAATCTCCTATAGACTAGTATTACTTCCCATTGTTCTTATTTTGCTGAGTAAATTTATAGTTCCTGTTAGACTCTTGAATTGATTCTACTTAAAAAAAAAAAAAAAACTTTCAACTACCTTCCTCTTGTATGTTCAAGTTATGAAAATGAGCTCAAATATTTTGAAATCTCCATAGTATACAAGAAAAATTGATAATATATAGTATTCTCTACTTGCTTATTTTCCTCCATCCAGAGCAAATAAGATCATCTGGTCACTATCCCCACACAATGTTCATACTTATCACAGTGAGAATGATGCATGTTACGCACTTTGAGCAGTCATTTTGAAATTCCAGTTTTGTTATTTAGCTTAAAATGAATTGGTGTTGCACAAATTATTGATAAGATTCTCTAAAACTGTATCCATTGATCTTTCAAAATTGTATGGGTTTTGATTATAATACAGAAAAAAATCAGTGCCACATTCTTCATATGGAATATGGTGATGATCAGCACTATACTGTGGATAGAGGATGGATGATCTTGTTTTTACATGGCATGTGAGGATAGAGGATGTTTGGTACTTATGAATTTCTGTACTCAACTCTGCTTCAACTCTAATATATTTTTGAAAATGTCATGCTAAATATTTTCAAATGTTAAGAATTTGGGAATCATTTTCTTTGCCCGTTTTCTCTCTGACTCCCTAACACAAAAGTAAAATAAGGTTTGTTTATATTTAACTAATCTTAAATCTGTAAATTTCAATTTTTTAGTCATTCCACAATTTAAGAAAAGACATGATGTGGAATTATATTTTTAACTGTACTAAATGGCCAGTGATATTAGAAAAACTAAGAATTATTATTAATAATAACATTTACTTCAAAGGGTAGTTAGATATGTGAAGATATTGCTTTGTGGTGTATAGTAATGGATACTCTTATAGTAATTGTTATTAGTTTAGTACTACTTATTTGGTGTATATTATCTTGCTACAGAAGTGTGACTGGCCAGTATTTAAAGGTTTTATATTAAATTTCAAATGTCTTAATGAAACCTAAGGTATATTTTTTAATAAAATGTTATTTCCTCCTGTGGTTTTAGAAATAGAAAAATACTCTAAAATAGTGAAAAAATAGATGCTTCATTACATATGTTGGATTATTCTATCACATAAGACATCACAAAAATGCTGTTTATAAATACTGTTTATTTGGATTTTCGAGTAGAATTAAAGTAAGGTATTTTAGGAAAAAATACTGCTTCCAGTGTTCAAAGGGGATGGTGATTAATATAGATTAAAAGACACATAGTTCAAAATATAATTCAAGCAAAATCCCTTTTTATTCACACATGAAGGTCATAAGGTAGAAAGAAATAATGTAATTCATGTAAAATCTAGTGTCAAAAACTTAGTGGATTTTTGAATTCTAAATTTCTGCATTTTATGGTTTAAATAGAAGATTGTATCCAGGTTCACAGGAATATATCATCCTCCTGTAATTGCCCTTTTCAGAAAATGGAAAATGTTGAACAAGAATTCTATCTGATACTGAATATATTTATTCTATTATCATAAATTGTCTGGTATGCATTCAAGAGTTTATCTTCAGTGTACATTTTATAATAATTCAAAGTTCCCATAAATAATTTATGAATTATCTTGGAAATAAAAATAGATGAATCTGAGGGCATGAATTGTCTACTTTTTAAGTACAACTTTGATGGACTGTAATGAATGCAATTTGTTTTATCAGGATGAAACTAGGTCAATAAAACTTGTCAATTATATAATACAGATATGAATTATTTTATTTATTTAAAAGTTAATCTATTGTGGCTATATATGTGTGTTTTTCTTAACACATCAATTGGTATATAAGGCAGAAATCATAATATAGGCAACTTTATTGTTAGCTGTTCACACGTAAGATGTTTTAAATTCTCCTGTTTTATATATCTTATCCTAGACCTTAGGTTATATTTTTATCCCCAGCATTATAGGATGCAATCCTCTGTATCCTCTTTATCCCCCTTTCTTGAGACTAACATTACTATACTCTCTTGAGTATTTAATTGCACATGGTGCACATTATTGTTTCTTTAAGTATGTAAAACTTATTTAAGGACCTCATGTGTCTCAGAGACACTTGAACCCAGCATATAATCAATAAACAGGGTAAACAAATAGTAGTGGTGGGTTTGTGTAATAAAAACATTGTTATTATTCTTTAGAAATGTTCTTTGCTTCAAGTTACCATGGTTGTTAAATTAACCTTGTTCCCTACATAGCTCCATGAAAGAATTAAGGAAGCTTGTCATTTGATTGTACCTGAGAAAACATGCTTAATTCTGGTCAAAGGACTGACTTTGAAGACAAATAAATACTTACAGCCTCACAGGATTCATAAAACAGATGTTATTATACATTTAAGGAGGAAAATGGCATGAATTGTCTGAACTTCTCTTTACATTTGGCAATAAATCTGCAAACTTTACTTGAATTTTGTGTGCAGGGGCCATACTGATCTTCTCTGTATCGTTCCAATTTTAGTATATGTGCTGCTGAAGCGAGCACTTTACTTGAATTTTGTAATAGTCACTATACTGAGAAAAAGTTGTAGCTTTTACTGAAAGACAATTGGAGATAACATTCTTTTTAAAATGCTAAATATTAAAGAACAGTAGCAATAAGAATGTTGAAAGGAATAAATATAAAAGTAAGCAATACAATTGGCTCTTTATATTCTGAAATTACATTATTTAATGTTTTAATCTCATAATTGCCTCTTTACTAAGCGGTGGTAGGTGTCTTTGCTAAGCTAAATAATGATTACCACAAGGTGTTATTTTTTTTCACATTCTCCCCAAATCCGAGGAACTAAGAAAAGTTCCATGATCTTTGCATTATGAGAAAAGCTCTAGATGGCTATATATGGCTATTTTGCCACACTATCTATCCTACACTTGCAAATCAATTGCACTCACTCTGCCATATATAAACTTTATCATGAATAGAAAATATTCCACTCTTTCAGCATCTTCTAAATTCCTCACCACCTTCTAAGTTGATCAGCATTCTAGAAAACATATAATTTGTATCATGATGTCATACTTCTACCTGCAAAAAAAAAAAAAAAAATGCTTGAGATTTGTTTCAGGATGTTTGGAGTATAACTGAAATTATTCAGTCCCTACACTTTTCAAATGATGTTTACCTTTTTTGATCTGCCTAAGTATGACAGTACACAACATTAGTGTTGATGAAAAGTTCATAAATATTTAGAGAAATTAAGGGCAGTGTATATTTGCATATCTTAAATGGAAAGTAATTTAAATTAAGAAACGTAATTTTATATAACTAGAAATGTAAGAATTTACTCTGCAGAATTATACTATAAGTATATAAAAAAGGATTTATAAAATAATTACATTATCAAAATACTCCACATGGTAAGGCTTTATTCATTCATTTTTTAAAAGAATAAGCACAATTCAAAATAAAATGTCTTTCATTAAATAAATATTTAATAAATAATAGATGATACTATTTCTGTACAGGAATGTATAGGAACATGAACAGATATGTATAAAATGGATTAATATTACTTTGGTTTAAATCTTTATTTTCGTTACTTATTAGGTTCTTTAAAAGTTATGAATTCTGTGTCTTGTTTTCTTCTAATGAAGAAAATATATGAACTAACACTCATGTCCGTCATTAATATTTGTAATAGAAAGTTTATTTTATGTTAACACTTTGGAACAGTTCTCATTTTTAATATCTCAGCATCATTCTTAACATACTTAACATGTATAATTTACATGATTAAATTGGTAGAAAACAATGACACAGAAAGATTTCTGAAAATAAGAAATATATTCCATTTATATGTCCTCTTTTTGATGGTCTCTTTTCTTAAGACTATAATCTCATTATGTAGCCCAGTAGGTCTCAGACTTAAAGTTCTTTTACCACAATATCAATATCAATATATACCACCATTCCATCTGGTGACCATTTCTTCAACTGAGAGATTCTACTTCAATATCTTTTCTTTAATTGCATCTCTCAGAAAGCAAAATATTTCGATCAAATTTATATAAAGATTAGAAGTGACTACTTTAAGAGGTCATATAATATTAGTTAGTCAATAATTCTCACTACTTTGAGATTAACTCATATAACAATTTTATTCAAATGGTATACATTCTTCATCACTACATAGCTTGTCATTTGAGAGTACAGAAATTTAGCTGTGTTTTCAGTTATTAAAAAATATAAACAATAAATATTCTTAAATATATTTCCATATTCTGTTTTATATTTTGTTGAAACAATAGCTAGACATATCATTCTAAGGCCTGCTTAAAATGTCCTTTACATTATTCACAGGTCACTTATTTCTTATAGATGAAAACATATTTAAAACCCTAACCTTTCTTTTCTAAAACTATTCCTGTATGTAAACTTTCTTTTCTGAGTCAGTCTGACTTTCTCTTCAAATCATGTCAAAAATTGCTGATGGAGCATTTCTTCTAAAACACAAATGAAAATCAATGTGACTTTTTCTCCACCTACTTCTCTAAATCTCTAGTCCTAAGCATTTCACATTTTTTGGTGACTTATATTCTTTCCAATTCATACTCTGATCTAAATAAGAAATATATCTCACTTTTTAAAAATGGATTGACAATTATATATAGATTATAAACTGGGATTCGGGAACCATGTTTAAATTTTTTTATGCATGTTTTACCTTATCAGTTTTAATTAGAATTACTTACTATATTTTGTTACTTAGTATATTTGCATTGCTTTACATTGTAAAGCCTGTTTTCAATGAATCTTGTGCAGGCTCATTTATGGGTTCAAATCTTTGACACCTAGCATCATTATATGTCTGTCTCCTTCATTTATTACTTCAAATTCCTGGTCTCTGTTGTTTTCTTTTCTATCTCATTTTTATCTGTGATAAAATAAGACAAGAGAGAAGATTAATGTGATACTATATAATAAGTACTCATAACTTAAGTTGAATTTTCTTGAATATGAATATTTCTAATTGCCATTGGTCAGTGGATTAAGCACATTTTTATTATGTAATTTTTTCTTCTCTACTGAAATAGTAAAGAGAAACTTTCAATACTTAAGAATGCTTCTTCATGCCTTTTGTTATTAAGAACATTTATATCTCATTACAGATTATTGTTTGCAATAGAAAGAAAGATGGGATGAGGAGGGCGTTGGAGAGCTTATTAGATGACAGTTAAAGTTAGACTCAAAGAGTTTTAATGATATTTCCCTATTGGAACTGACTTTTGCCAGAGTTCAACTTGCTACTTGTTTAACACCAGTAAAGACACAATTTTAAAATTTTCTAATCTTTTCTAACGAATTTGATTTTCTCTTCTATGTTTTTTAGGAACCACAGGAAGAGGAGAATGATCCAATTTCCTTTGTTGTTTAAACAGCATTAGTTTCAAGAAGTGACTGAGATAGGAAATGGCAACATCTACATCTGTATATTGGTACAGACATTCTTTATTATTACTGATGGGATCTAATGCATCAGCAGTATTGTTATTACCTGACCTGGACTTCTGAATATCTAACACCTATTTAAGATGTTAGAGTTAATGGGACCTTTGGGAGACTCATGAGAGACAGCAGGTTGTCTATTATATCATCCCTGCTTTTTAGTGGATTAAAGTATTAACTATAAACAGTGGTGAAAATGGTGGTACTTCTTGTTTTGGTAAGTAAAAGTTTGGCCTCCACAGAGGATAGAGGACAGAGCTAGAAAGCAGGTTCAGTGGTTAAGAGGACTTACTCTTTTATGATAATTGGGCTAGGCAATTATTTATGAATATAGCAGAATATAGCTAGGAATCATTTAATTGACCCTTCCTTTCTTTCTTGCTAGGCATTTTTGGTTCTATTCTAGGTCTCTGGGATGTCAAACCTATGGATCCTGGCTCTTCAGGCATTATCAGGCATGGGATCCTTCTCATAGCATGAGTCTAAAGTTGCCCCAGTCATTGGATGGCCATATCCATAATTTCTGTGACACCTTTGTCCCATTGTAAATTGTGGGCAATGCAAATTGTAGATGGACGGTTATGTGATTGTTTTGGGGTCCATATCCATCCACTGGAAGTTTTTCCATGTTAGGGAGATGGTCAGTTCAGGCTCCATATCTCCCATTGTTAGGGTCACCCTCAGATTCCTCTGAGTTTCCATTGCACTAGGTTAATATCTCATCATATCGATTCCACTGATTCCAGTTGTCTTTCCCAGTAGTCACACACTCCATCCTCCCCTTCACTTGATTTTTCCTGTTTCCATGACTACTCCTCATCAAGACCTTTCCCCCCACCACCTGTCATGTCTCTTCTATTGCTCCCTCACAGTGAGATGCATATGTCCCACTTGAGCATTGCTTGTTAATTAACTTCTTTGGATCTATGGATTGTAGCAGAGTTATCCTTTAATTTTTGGCTAATATCCACTTAGGTAAGTGAGTCATGCCATGCTTGTCTTTCTGGGTCTGGGCTACCTCACTCGGGATGAACTTTTCTAGTTCCATCTACTTGCTGGCATATTTCTTAATGTCACTATTTTTAGCAGATGACTAATATTTCATCATGTAAATATACCACATTTTCATTATCTATTCTTCAGATAAATATATCTAGATTGTTTCCAGTTTCTGGCTAATACAAATAAAGCTTCTATGAACATAGTTGAGGAAGGATCCATGGGTATGGTAGAGCATCCTTTGTGTATATGCCCAGGAGTGATATAGCTGTGTGTAGAGGTAGATCTTTCCTCAATTTTCTGAGAAAATGCCATATTGATTTCCATAGTGGTTGTACTAATTTGCACTCCCACCAGGAATGGGGGAATGTTCCCCTTGTTCTACATTTTCTCCAGCATGACCTGTCACTTGAGTTTTTTATCTTAACTATTCTGACAGGTGTAATTGTAAGATTGTTTTCAAAGTCTTTTTGATTAGCAATTTCCCCTTAAGGCTAAGGATGTCAAACATTTCTTTAGGTGTGTCTTGGCCATTTAAGAATGTTTTGTCAAGAATTTGCTGCTAGATCTGTACTCATTTTTCAATTGGAATATTTGGTTTCTTGATGTCTAGTTTCTTGAGATCTATCACCCAGAAACTGATGGAAACATGTGCACAAACAAACATTAGGCAGACCTTGGGAAATCCTATGGAGGAAAGGAGGAAGGATTAGGAGAGACTGGGGGACTAGGGACAGCAGGAGAAAACACACGAAATCAACTGACCTGGGGTTGAACTGAACAGAGATTGAACTGCCAACTGGAGGACTTGTCTGTGATTGGTTTGGGGCCTCTGCACATGTGTAGCAGTTGCATGGCTTGCTCTTCTTGTGGGACTCCTGACAAAGGGAGAAGGGGATCTCTCTGACATTGCTTTGCTCTTGGGATCTTTTCCTCCTGCTAGGTTATTTAGTGCAGCCTTAATAGAAGAGGAGGTTCCTAGTCTTGCTCTAACTTGACATGCTTTGACAGTTTTACTGATGAGTACGGAGAGGGAGTAGATGGGGTAGAGTGGAGATATTAGAGGGAAGGGACTGGGGAGAAAGAAGGGTAGGAGGTGAAACTATGATCAAGCAGGAAAAATAATTGATCATTAATTTTTTTAATTAAAAAGGAAAGAGTATTTGTTCTTACCGAGGATCTGAGTTATTTCTTAGCTTATTGGTCATTTCACAGCTGTGTGCAACTCTAATTTCAGTGGATCATATGCAGTGCCCTGGTCTCTACAGCCAACTGGCACAGGTAGCATGTATGTAGAGATGAACACATGCCCCTCCCCCCTAAACAAACATAAACAAAAAAAGAATCTAAAATAACTCTTTTAAAAAATATAATCAATAGTGATACAGGAAAAGACAGAATAAATATCAAAAGTTATAGGCCAACTATTTTATTGTTGTTGTTTACTTTGTTTTCTGAGACTTTTACTATACCTTGAATCCATTCAAGGAATAATTCTATTTTGCGTATTGGATTGGGAGTTATACTGGCAATATTATAGGATGTATGACACAGAAAATACTTTTAATACTAGAATAAAAAGTCCTGCCCTTAAAAGGAATAATTCTAAAGTTGTCAGCATTTTCAGAATCATGAGAATTAAGTTAAATTTTTACTCCTACATATTTTCTAACCAAATGTGTAAAAATAATAATCAGCTAGACAAACCTAAATTAATCCCAAAGTCCAATGAATTTAACGAATAATATGAAAATTATGGTATTTTCTGATGTTTTCTTAGACATACCAGAGATGTGATTGTTGAGAAATATTACATAAATAGATAGCTCTTTGATACATTATGAATTCACAATCACAATAAAATAATCTTAGTGAAATTTTTCAAGTTATAAGAAATCATCATAATAATATTCTGTCACATTTCCCAATTACAGTCTAAGATACTTTATTTTGATTTTTAAGTTAGCATGTAATTAAGAAATAGCATACTACATCAGCGATAGAAGGTTTTCTTATGCACATGCTGATATATGTGTTAAAACAGCAGTGACAATTTTCACGATGTGCTATCTCAGTTCAATACTTCCGTGTGTTAACAGGTTTGCTTTGACTGTGTTTTTGGGTATATATTTCCTTTCATAAAGATTCTGTGTTATTGAACACTCTAATCAAGTACATTTCAGAGGTTTTAGGAGGATTGAAAAATATATGCAGGAATAAAGATAGATGATAGATAGATAGAAAGATAGATAGATGGTAGACAGATAAAGATTTTTTTCAGCATTCTGTGGTATAATTTCATCTGAACTGAAAAGAAAGCCTCCATGAACACAAAGATCTGTTCTTCATCACTGTACTCTGTACTCTTATGGTCTTAGATAAAGCTGTGACAGAGACAAAGACAGGGTTTGATGACTGTAGTTTAAGACATTCATGTGGTATAATCCACTAAACTTTCAAAATAATTTGATGATATGTAACATGTATTTTATATTATTGAACATATTATTCCCATATATTTACTATTACCTCAGCAGTACTTGCCAACTTCTATTAATAACTACTGCACATTGAGGATTTTTTTCATCTATGAAACAGAACTTGTGAAACTATGGCGAGATCTTGTGTTCTTTACTAAAATGAATAGACTATATAATATTAAATCATTAATACAGTCTTAGCACACATTTCTTATGGTTTTAGTCAATAAATACTAATATGAGATAGCTACACATTTGTGAACCTGGACCAGTTATTAGTAACTGATACTATTCCAGAGGGTATGAAGATATTCATACATTAGACATTCAGAACAGTTGTAATATATCTGTGGTTAAATATTTTCTTCAAAAAAGGATCACAACTGTTCATATTGATAGAAAAAGACAAAAAAAAGATAACAAGTTTTGACTTCAAGAAACTCAGAATCCAAATTTCTTTATAAAAATTGTTAATGAGGTGTGTTTCTTGTATGCAGCAGAAAGGTGGGTCCTGTTTTCATATCCATTCTGTTAGTCTGTGTCTTTTTATAGGTGAATTAAGTCCATTGAAATTAAGGGATATTAATGATCAGTGATTATTCGTTCCTGTTATTATTTTTATTTTTTGGTGGTAGTGTGTGTGTACTTCTCTTCTTTGGGGTATTTCAATCTTAAAAGATTTATCTTTATTTTATTTCTGTGTACATATGTGTAATTCTGAATGTCCCAGGAGGCCAGAAGAAAGCACTGGATTCCCTGGAGCGGGAGTTGCATGTGGTTGCGAGTCTGTTGATTTGGGATCTGGGAACCAAAGTCAGTTCCTATGTGGAAAAAATTAAGCACTCTTAGCTGCTGAGCCATCTCTTGAAGCCTCAGGAAAAAAACATTTGAATGCTTATCAACACATTACAGTTTACATTATGCAGAAAGAATGGGGAGGAGATAATTGCTTTTAGAGGAACAGACAGATGTCTTAAGTGTCATAAATTCTAATAATGCCAAATACGGTATTTAAACAGTATGCAAATCAGTAATATTACTCTGTACAATCTTATAGGAATTAATAATGTATATTATTTCATTTGTGTCTGTCTTTATACATCATTTAAAGGTATTGAATAAAATAAATGAGAGTTAAGAGATAATTTCCTAAGTCGTCATAGATAAGTGAAATATGACCCTATCCAATCAAGTCAGACAGTTGTGAAAGATCCATGGCTTTCTCTTCATTTCCCCCTGCTTTAATCATAAATGAGTCTTTCAAAAACAGGGACTTGAGTAAATCATTCCTTCGGATCTTACATATGTTAATCAGTTAAATTTCTTTTCTCAAGATTTGTTAACTCATAAGTATCAGATGTTTATACATGTTATTTTTGTGACTAATTTTTTTATGTGGTATATACTCATACTGTACTTACCTTTGTCTTCCCAATAAAAGGCATCTTTTCATGGAATAGATCTTTGAGTTTAACCAGATGTGATACTTGTTGCCTCTTCTGTTGATTATGTTAGGTCTTCTTTGTATATCCAAAGTTGTGTATAAACACACTGTCAACATTTGTGATGCAGGAAAATTTGCTTTGTTTGTCCTAAGTATTTTTTCTAATGAATTCCTAATTTATGAATCAACACTCATGATTTGCAATAATAAATAACCAAACCTAAATTAAACATAATTTATTCATTGAAAACTATATACAGATTTGCATATTTTGCATTCTGAAACAATAATAAATGTGAAGTGCATGATTCATTAGGAGCAAGTTACTATATTTTTCAACTTGTTGACATGTGATCTTTTTTATTAACCTTCTTAATTTTTCTCCTCAAAATTAAAGTAAATAAACCCTAGAATTTGAGTATCACCAGTTGTATGTTGGTGATCCTCAAACCATTCTGAAGTTGATAGTTTGTAAAATATTCTAGGTTCATGGATGAACAAAGTTATATTTTACTGTAAGCTTTCCCATGAAACTGGAAAGTAAGTTTTTAACCTAATTTAGTTCCTTAAAATTTTATCTTGAATTATTTATGAAAAGTGTTAAAAGTGTCATATTTAACAAAATGTTATTTCATGTTTTCCAAAGTGCCTAGCGGTAATGGTAGATCCTTGGTTAGTATTACTTTATCAAAGAATGAACTTTGCAAGCTACTATAAGCATCATCTCTACATTACTGTTTATGGCTGTCATGACAAGAGTAATAAAGAAAAATGGTAATAACTATTAAGTATCTGCTGCATGCCAGAAACATTCCACCCATTTCTCATCCCGCTGTCAAAAGTGGGCATTTTCATTATGGTGTAGATGATGACAAAGAACCCAAGAGAGTGTACTTCTTGTACTCAAGGTCACAAAACCTGTGAGCTTTGTGAATATCTGGCTTTAATATCTACCTGCTTTCTCTCAGTGTGTGTATGAATACTGAAGTGTTTATGGCAAAACAGGCCAAATATTTGCTTCAGACTTTGGCTCCTACATTTGTGTAGCTCAGGATTGTGTATGATACTAGATTATACAAAATTGTTATAATACTGATAAGTATTTCTACTTTTGCAAATATTAACAAAATGAAGATACAGGACAAAAATGTTTGTTCTTCCCAGCTCTAAATTCTGTAAATTATTGTCTTACATAAATAACTTCCCCTTTTGCACACTTTCATAAAACATGACTTCAAGGCAGGGAACCTCTGGGATGGGAGAAGGGACAGCATAATAACCTCAGCTTGAAATGTTTATGATTTTGGCCTCTAGCAATTTAGAGTGGACTTCCATTGCTGTTTTGGTTTTCATCACCAGCAATAAGTTTCATCCACATGTTGTTGGTCTGTCTGTACCAGTTACCGAACAGAGGATATTGCCTAAAACATACTAAGTCCTTAGAGATTAGCAATTCATTTATTTCCTATGCCTGTGGACAGAGATATAGAATCAATCCCAGCCATGGAAGGGATAGATAGATGCTACTATAGAAATAAGGAAAGCAGAAGTACAGAGAGGAACATTGAAAGCCCAGATAAAATCCTCAGCATCCTTAGAGTCAGTTCTCACAACTCTGAGGCTTCTTCTTCTCTACCTGAAAAGTCTGTATCACTTACCAATAAACAATTTATTTTTCTGCTGAAATGTCCTTCTGTCTTCTAAATCCTTAACTAACAGAAAAAGAACACCCATAACTGGTGTCAGCTTCATGAATACTATCCATATGCATTTTAACTTTGTACTACTAACTATATATCCTAGAATATTGGACTTTATATATATATATATAAAATAAAATGATTTCCTTGACAAACTTCCAGGATGCTATTTTTTGACATTGTTAACATACATGATTTACAAATATATCTGGATACAATTTTTAAAATTGGTATCATACAGGATTCACAAATGTATCACATTTATTTTTAATATTTAGTGTATTTAAGTTTATATATTTTAATGTGTAAGATTATAGGCAAAACAAGGTTATTTTCTTAATGTTTAAGATAGGATAATAATATATAATACTCCCTTCACATTTCTGTTTAGCAGAAATATATAAAGAATTGGGTACCAATATAAAATTTTTAGTATAGCTGGCTTATCAGTTAAGTTCTAAACCTTTCATGTAAATGATGTCATACTGAAGGATGGGGCCTACTCTCTTTAGTGATATAACGATAATGAAGAAGAGGTCATTATATATAAACCATCTCAAGTGGATGGTTCATAAATTTTCCCACCCTGTATGTTTCCTCTACCATCATGATATTCCTGCTCCTATGTTTACCATGCTGGTCCACTGGTAAGTATATGATGGACAGTAAGAAAGAACCGCAGACTCCCACCCAGCTCATTTTATCTATGTCATTGCTACCTATAGATGAGTGCCCTCTTGATGCTTATTCTAGCTATTCAGCAACTTGCTCTCAATTCAGTTCACCAGAATGATGATTTATTGGATGAACGGGTAGTGTTGCCACATTCACATGAATTCCGTTTTACTGCTATGATATGCTAGTTTTATTTAAAGCGTCCTAATTTGGTTAAAAAAAATAAACTCTTAAAACTCAAGTCTGTAAAATAGTTTTAATCTCTAGTAGTGTTGTATTGGAGCAAAGGTTATCAATTCACTGCAGTATAGGGATACATCAAATCTTTGCAAGTTATGTTAACATAATAATAAAAGATAATACCATTAAATTTAGGGCTGTAGATTAAATTCTGCAAAATATATTTCCTCAAAGAGGTCCATAGCCAAAAATTAGGCAGAAATAGAGACCAAATTGAAGATCTCCCTCTGATCTTCCCTTGAAGCTCAAGGTACACTGTGGAAGGAGAGGAAGGATTGTAGGAGCAAGAGGGGTTGAGGACACCAGGAGAACACGGCCCACAGAATCAACTAAGTGGGGCTCACAGGGGCTCCCAGAGACTGAAGCGGCAATCTTGGAGCAGTCAAGGTCTGTGCTAAGTCCTTTGCATATATATCATGTTAGCCTGGTAGTTTTTGTGGGATCCTTAACAGTAGTTGTAGGGTGTTTCTGACTCCTTCATCTTCTCTTCAGACCATTTTACTCCTGCTGGGTTGCCTCACCAAGCCTTGATATGAGGGTTTGTGTTAAACTTATTGTATCTTGTTATGGTGAGTTCAGTGTATATTTCTGGGAGGCCTGCTTTTTTCTGAAGGAAAATGGAGGAGGAATGGATTATGGTAGAAGGGAGGTGGAAGGGATGGAAGGAATGGAGGGAGAGGGAACTGTAATTGGGATGCATTGAAAACAAAAAATAACAATAAAAATAAATAATTTCTAAATGATAAAACATGTAGAATAAAAAGTTTACTGTAGAGAAACTATTGTTACAAGATGCATTACATTACACACTTTCAAACATTATTGCAAATAATAAACTATATTTAAATATTATGTTCTGATTAGATTTACACCCCCCCCCCCAAGAAAAGGTGGAAGACATATTTGGCACCATTATTGGGGAAAAGTATCTGTGGTTAGATAAGTTAAAGTTCCTAGAGGAAACCTCCTGCTATTTTTCTACTAAATTACTAAATGAGCATGGCACTAAAACAGTTACTAATTATTTATTGCTATACCAGAAAGTTAGTGCATCTCTCTATCTGCATGAAAAAAAAAAGCATATTTTGTGCAGTAGAGAGTGACTAATACAGAAACCCACCACAAGTCTGCTTACAGATAAGAGGACTAAGTGGGCTTCAAACCAATCAGAAAACAGTTTATCCCAAAGGATTCTTGGCACTATTGCGGGGGTGAACATTTCTTTGTTTCTTTCTTGCTTTGTCTCTTTCATTGTCCCTTCTTTCGTTCCTTCCTTCCTTCTTTCGTTCGTTCGTTCCTTCCTTCCTTCCTTCCTTCCTCCCTCCCTCCCTCCTTCCCTCCCTTCCTTCCTTTCTTATTTATTCTTTGTGTCTTTCACATCATGCCTCACAATGCCACCATCTCTCTCCCCTATCCAAAATAAAACAAAATAAAATTTAAGAGGAAAAGAGGAAAAAAACAGAGAAAGAAAGAAAGAAAAAAGAAAGGAAAGGAAAAAATATCATCATGGAAGCTGCAGTGTGACACCATGTAACACAGTGAGTCACAGAGTAAACTCCTTTATCCACACATACATTTTTACAAGTAGACATTTATTGCAAAGAATCATTGGTCTGATTTGAGGACCCTTGTCTCTGCTATACTATTGACCCTGGGCCCTCACTGGGATTCTTCCTGGATATTCCATTGTTGCCATGTGTCATGGAGATCCTGTAGCTCTAGGTCTGCAGGACTAACCCCTTACCTTCTATGCTCCAGCAGGTCACAGATGGGGTGTGTGTTGTGGTGGGCCAACACATAACTCTTGTTCTGGACTTGAGTATTTGAAGGGTTGGTCAGCCCACTAGCTCTCCCCTGTCTTTACCACCAGGGTGGGCTCTCCAGGATTTTCCTTGCAGGGATGTACAAAGGGTAGGGCCAGTTCTTCCTGAGGGAAGGTTCTTGTTCTCCCATACTCACACCTTCAGGGACAGATATATTGGGCTGTCCAGGAGAGTTATAGGGAACCACTCTCCAGAGGGCTGAAGCTGATAATGGCCAGGGACAGCTCTCTCATTCTTATGACCTCAAGGCCGGCTCTCCCCCTGCCTCAGGAGTTGATGGGGGTGGGCACCTCTATTGGCCCATGCTGTCACAAGACAGATGAGTAAGGTGGACAGGAACTTCTTTCTTTGTGGAACAGTCTTGTGCCACATAGTATGTAGGAAGAAAACATTGACCCCTTTTCTCCCCAAGAGCATATGTATATATATATATAAAACCTACCAGCACTGTGAATAATTGTTAACTGTAGGAAAATTTACAGCTCAGTTCCTGCTTGCTTTCTTGTGTCCTATATTTAAAGAGAATGCTGTCTTTAGCAATAGAATCTTTACATGTAGATCTGGTGAATAGACAAGAGCAAAAAGACATAGTCTATTTTAATTTGGATACCTTTGTGAATTTTTAGCCCATTCATGCAGAGATAACTCACATATAGCACTGGGAATATTTTGCTGGATTTATTTCAGCCAGGTGATCACAGTCTATAATTTGGCATTTTATATAATTGCTAGATATTATTTATAGCAAGCAAATAAACTATTGCTTAATTTACAGTGGGTTATATTTTTTTAGTTCTACCACTGGGTTAAGAAAAGACTTTCCTGTTAGGGGATTATGGGTGTTTGGTTACTTTTTGTGTGAACATTTCGACCAGTTATCAAATACCGTAAATATATTCTCAACACGGATTTAAAAAAAATATCAGTTTGACTTACTTACAAATGTACAAAGAGTTTCAAGTAGCTAGAATCCAGAAAGTAACAGAATTAATCTCAAGCCACACTGTCAGTATAAAATTACAATTTTAAATTATTACCATATTGACAATGAAGTTTCCAGTTGATGAAGTCATACTCTCTTTTCAAACTCCATGCCCTTTTTCTACTGGGACAGTGTGATGGAGGAGATGGATGACAAGTTCAATTGCAAAAGTGTATGATATATCAGGTGAACAATTGAAATACTGTCAATTTTTTTCATTAATGAAGAATGTTTATTGTCTTTGGTTCTATGAATAAGTAGTGTAAATGTATATAAATTAAAAAGTTAAAAAATGCACCTTAGCTATCAATTTATGAACAGCAATGAGGCTAATCAAATGTGTTTGAACATTTCTAAACTCAAGAGATATTTCAATGCCATTTTGAAACATGGTAGAAAATTATTGCATAATAAAAAATGTCATTATTTTGCAAGCGATAGCTTTGTTATATGAGATTCCTTTCTAATTTAAAATGTAATTATAAAACAATAGAGAATTTCCACAAGCAAATATTCATTTTATTTCAAGCTTACAAAGTAAAACCACTTTGATTTCATTTCATAGTTCTGGAAGTTTTAATTCATATCAACAGGAAAAAAACTGATGTATAAACTTGGCATTATAGCTATACACAAGGAGAACTGGAAGAATAAAATACTAAATAACTACAGAAATTTATGATTACTCACTTCCTATTAATTTTTTGTTTGTTATGTAAATAATTTTATATTATAAGGCAAATGGAACAATTATAGAATGATAATTAGTTTGAACTATTGATTCCATTAAATTTAAAACGTGAGGGCTGGCAGTGGGATGGAGAAGGAGAATAATCAGAGATATCTTGATAGGGGGCGCATTATAGGGTTAGGTAGAAACCTGGTGCCAGGGAAATTCCCAAGAATCTTCAAGGATTACCCTAGCTAAGACTCCTAGCAATAGCGGAGGGGGTGCCTGAACTGGCCATCTCCTATAATTAGGTTGGTGACTACTCTAATTGTTATCATAGTGCCTTCATCCAGTAACTCATAGAAGCAGATGCAGAGCTATAAAGCCAAGCACTGGGCCAAGCTCTGGGATTCCTGCTGAAGAAAAGGAGGAGGGATGTATAAACCATGGTGATCAAGATCATGATGGGGAAACCACAGAGACAAATGACTTGAGCTAGTGGGAGCTCACAGACTGGACCAACAGCTAGGGAGCCTCCATGGGATAGACACAGGCCCTCTGCATGTGGGTGACAGTTGTGTAGCTTGGTCTGTTTGTGGGTTCCCTAGCAGTGGGATCAGGACCTGTCCTGGGTGCATGAGCTGGCTTTTTGGAACCTATTCCCTATGATGGGATACTTTACCCAGCCTTGATGCAGGAAGAGGAGCTTGGTCCAACTTGATTGATATGCCATGCTTTATTGATTCTCATTGGAGGCCTGCCCCTTTCTGAAGAGGAGGAGTACATGGTCAGGGAGGGTTGAGTGGGTGTGTGTGGGGAAGTGTAGACAGGAGGTGGGGGAGGGAACAGGAGGGAAAGAGGGAAGAGCATTTGTGATCTTACAAAAAATAAATGAAAAACTTTAATAAAAATATGTTTTCTAAGATAGCAAAACTAGCTTAATTTGGAAAAATAATATTATATGATTTAAATGTATCACAAAGGTAATAAAAACATTTTGGAGAAACTGACATGGGGTGTTCAAGAACAGTGGAGATTACTGAAATGTCTTTTCTATGTGAGTTTGTGCTTCTGAAGCCATCAATAACTTAATCTCCAGACATGGAAGTTGTTACAACTGCTTTTTCTACAATCTGCCTGCTGTGGAATTCTATGTTCTTCCCAACATCCCCAAATCCTTGAAAATCATTCCTACTACATTTCATGTGCTTCTACATGTGTTGAAGTAAAAATGAACTTCAGAAACAAAACAATAATAAGGAAAATATTATATTCAGAATTTTAGTCTTTACAATACCAGAAGGTATAGACAATAAGATTGTAGTACCAGTTAGAACACAATCCAATTCAGAGTGTTATGCAGAAAGAGAAAAAAAAAAACTTTTATGGGATTCATGTTCCAATTCAAAATTTATGGCTTCATATTTTGCTTCCTTTCCACTTTCCTCATATTTTCACTGAAAATATTCACTAAGGTAAATGTGTGAGGATCATCTTACTATGCTTCCTTTTCATTGGCTGCCATGGATCTAAGACACTATTAAATAAATCTCACTGTTAATAAATAAATAGTGAATATAGGAAGTCATTTTTTATTAAAATGTTAATCCAAACACATATGAAATTGTGTAAATAAGTATTCAACAAGGAGAAGAGTACATGAGGACTAGAAGTAAAGAGAAGGAGAAAAGGATCAGCAGAGGATGTCACCAGTTGAGAAAACAGAGGAGGAATCCACACAATATGATCTGCAATTGCAATCTAAAAGACAAAAGATATGTGGGGAAAGAAGAAAAAAAAATCACCAAGGAAATCCAGGTGACTCCTCACTTTTCAATAATACTAGGTGAATTTATAGGCCTTGGAATAACAAAATTTTTAGAGAAAGATTATCTCTCTCTCTGTCTCTCTCTCTCTTTCTTTTACACCACACACACACACACACACACACACACACACACACACACCTTTATTATCCTTTTAATTGGTATGTATTTTAATTTACTCTATCTTTATGGTTGACTTAGGACAGCAGTTCTCAACAACCCCTTCAGAGAGGATTCTTTAGTAGATATCCTGTATATCAGATATTTACATTAAATTAATACCAGTAGCAAAATTACAGTTATGAGGTAACAATGAAAATAATTTTATGGTTGAGGGTCACCTTAACATGAGGAACTGTATTAAAGGGTAGCAGCATTAGCAATATTGAGAACCACTGACTTAGGGAATACTAGCTCCATTAAAGTTTTATTACTTTGTGACATTAATAGGATTTCCTGTCTACAATCAATCCAATGAAATTATTTTTTTTCTGAAATCATAATTTGAACAAAACTTGGTTTGAATGCATGCTCATCAATTATTTTGTGATGCTTTAAGGAGTAACAGTACCGAGCCTGAATGGTGAATGGCTGTTAAAACCAGTGGTATTCTTAATTTTAATTATTTTTAGCTTTATATTTCATATCATCAAATCCAGGTTAAGTAATTTTTTAGTACTCAACTAAGAAAATTGTTTTGAAAATCTTTTAATGCAGATGCAAACATCTTGTTAAATAAGAAACAGAACCAATTGCAGAGTTAAAAAACACGAGGTCAGAGCAAGAGTGGAAAACCTTACCCTTCACTGCTTCTGCTGTCCTTCCTCTCTTCAAGAGAGCTACCTGTGTGTCCTATCTTTTTTTATAGATTTTCTGTTCTGTTTTCTCATTGGTTGTAAACCCAGCCACATGACCTCCTCGTCACTGCCTGTTTGTACAGACCTCCAGGTCTTCTATGGTTGGTATTGAGATTAAAGGCGTGTGTCTGCCATGCTGGCTGTGTCCTTGAACACACAGAGATCTACCTTGCTCTGCCTCCCAAGTGCTGGGATTAAAGGCGTGTACCACTACTCCCCAGTTTCTGTTCTGGCTTGCTCTGACCTCAAGGCAACTTTATTAACATACAAATAAAATCACATTTCAATACAAATAAAATATTACTATATTTTAAAATAGTGCAAAATAAATTATATGAGTTATCACCTAATCAAGTTATTTTTGGAAGATGTATAATGGTTCCACATAAAATATTTAATAGAATCCTGACTCATATAACTGTTTACATGGACCTGTACAAATCCTCTCTGGCAGTTTATTAACATTACTCTATTTATCATGTAAGCTGTTTTACTAGTTCCTTTGTGTCCATGTAAACAATGCCATTTAAAAAATATATACACATTTAAAATTTCAATGTTACACATTTTTAAAGCATTATGTATCACATAGTATATTATATACAAATTAAAATCCATGGCATGTCAATAAGATTATGAAGAGTGTATATTTAATTATGGCAGGAAAAATCACTTTCAGCAAAATTAAAAAAAAAACAACAACTATATTGTAGTGTGGTGCATCAATGTACTAGTTATTTCAGGTCATGTGTTCACAGTTTTCTCTACAGACTTATATGGAATCAGTCCATATGTAAGGATGGCTTCATTGTCTGATTCTGTTGAAGAAAGAGCCTGGCTATGAATGTCAAAGTAAGAGATCTTGAAGACCTTGTGGCCCACCATCATCCTGCATCTCAATTCATATACCATCAGTCTGGCAATGCTTCTTCACAGGGGGCTAATTGTAAACTGAGTTGTGCTTGAGATGGCCAGATTTCCTTTCCTGTGGGTTTGATTATCACTATTTCCCTCTTGCATCTTACCTCTGAGTAAATAACAACTTACTGCTGTTGGTGATTTTACAACATTCTGGTTCTATGAGCCATAATCAGAGATTTATAAAACAGAAAATTATGAAATATGGTCTGAACCAATCCAGCCAGATACAGTTGCACATTCTTTAATAACGCTTATAAATTGGTACAGAATGATTAAGAGTTTGAGATTTGTTTAGGATTTATATGGATAGTCAGTCCCAAAGATCTATATCATTTGGGATTGAGTGACTTACAGGGGTCATCCCTAGGTAATACTGATTCTCCCACAATTAGCAGTCAGTACATGCCTACAGGGCTTCATCTAAGGATGTGGGCTTATGAGATTTTTCCCATCCATGTTGGCCTGTCATTGTAGTGGTATTGTCTTGTACAAGTTTTGTTGATGTAGTCATACTTCTGAGGTTCTTTCTCTCTTTAGTTATGTAAACTAAGATAATTGATACCCATTTCCTTGCTATAAAATATACTTTTAACTACAGGAATAAAATGTTATCCAAGAACAATAGTAAAAACAACAAATCTACTCTCTATCTCTTCTCAACAATATCTGATACCATCATAGTGGATTGGCAATTCCTAAATATGGTTGCTATCTAAATCACTTGGGATATTTAAAATAATAAAGATAATAAAGTATGTGTTAAGGGAATTAATGAGACCTTCTGTCAGAACAAGAATACCACAATCTTTAGTTTTAAGGGATGGACATACATATATTTTTTAAATTGATTCCAATGCTATTGAAGAAGAAGCTTTGATAAAATAACTAAGAATTGTAGATTTGGGAAAGAATCAGATGTTGTGTATGAATACAGATACATTGTATCAATTACTTAGGGGGATCCTTATGGAAGGCTTGAGTAAATTTTGTAAAAAATATGTAGAAGAACAGAATGTGTAGGGAAATTTTAGTCTTTATGATGAAGTATCATGAAAATTTTTCATCATGACAAAAAAAGCAGACTATAAAGTTCACAGAATAAGATAAGTAACATACCTTAGAAAGAATTATCTTTAAGTAAAAATGATGATTCTATTGCTAGTTCTCTTCAGTATCTGCAATGATTCCTAAAACCCAACAAAGTACATTGCTCAGAAGGATCATTCTGAGACACCAGTATTGCATATCACCTGAGTGTTCTTATGCCACTGAAAATGTCCTAGCATGTTAAAAAGTGTCAATCTTATAATGTCATAGAAAATAATAATAATAATAATAATAATAATAATAATAATAATACTGATGATGAGAATAATAATATTGGTAATAATAAATAGCAGAAAGCTAAAGAAATAAAGAAACGTGTGGATTAGGGGAAATTTGGGATATTTAAAATTGAGTTCTATGTATCTACAAAGTTCTAGAATTGTGAAAGTGAATGAATCAAGGGATGAATGAATAAAGGAAAACAATATGAATTCAAGATCCTGAAGTTTAGGATAGAATTCAAATTTGAAGAAACATATGTAAAGCAATGTCCCATAAAGATACACTGTCAAGTTTAATGTCAAGGATCAAAGGACTAAAGAAGAGAGTTTAAAGTGCAATAAGGCATTTGAGGATCTCAGCATTTTGAAGAAAACAACATTTATGACTCAATGAGAACGAAAAGATGCAGGAAATTGAATGCAGACAGATCCACCAGAAAAGTGGGAAGATAACCAGGACTCGGTAAACATCACAAAGAACCAAGGGCGTTTAGTGCTTCAAAGAGGGGCTGTGAAAGTTTTTGAGTGCTTCTGAGGGAACATATAAGAAGAGGCGAGACAAAGGAGCATTGTTCTCTGTAATAGCGGGTCAGTGGTGAGACACAGGGGCAGCTTCAGTGGAGAGCTGGGGCACGAGTTCAGCAAAGGAAAGAAGCTCAGAAAGTTGAAATAGATTGTAGACAACTATTTGATATTTGTGTGAAAAGTAGCAAAATGTAGGGCTGTGCCGGAAGGCAGATATGGGGTCAAGAGAGACTTTTAAATAAGGAACAATAACAGAATCAGATATACATTAATGGGAATTTTATATTAATTTTATATTTACATTTTTAAGTTTAAATAATGTTGGACAGAATAGATTATTTAGTAAAGATTGACTAATAAATGCCTGATATGTCTTTATTTTGCTATAGAGAAGGAATTGATAATTGAATTAATCATATGCATGTCTTCTATGACTATAAGGAGACGTAAAGAAAAACAGTGTCCTGTCATTTCAGAGTCAGAAATACCCTGGTGGACAAACAAGCTCACATAGCACTCTATTTAAAGATACAAGAAGCAATGTAGTTTTGAATTGATAAAAACAATATAAAAACATTTCCCTTAATACGTGCTAGTGTGCCTTTTAGATCTTCTGAGAGCATCGTGATTGTAGGTTAATTGTAACACAAAGACATATGTAATGATGCAAGTGTTGATTTCTTTCTATTGTGTGAGAATTATTATATCAGAAACTTTATATGGAAAATTACAGTTTCTCAATGTTTAGGTTTAGGCAGATGTTTGCTGGAATTTTAGTATCTAGGTTTCAGTTCCCTCCTCTAATTAGTTTTGTGACCCTGCACAAATTTTTAACATTTTTACGCTTCAATTTAATTATTTTCTAAATAGCATATAATATTAACATTTAGGTTGCATTATGGCAGATATGGATCAAGTTTTACAAAAAACAAAACAGTTTATATTCAACAAATTTCGTCATTATTTCTATACTTTTAGTGCAACAAGCAATAAAGTTTCCTTACTTGAACAAGTGATCAGAATACTGTTCTACAATAATGAAACAGCTCAATGTGAGTGCTCTAACATGATACTTACATTGTTTAGTTTTAAAGACTAAGTATATAATATCAGATCTTGTTCATTTTGTGGCAATCCACCTTCATAAGAAGTAACAAACACTTGCAAAAGCCATGTTAATTTCCACCGGAAATTCTGTTCCCTGTGTCTTTAGCACCTTACACTGGGTCCTATTTCTGAAAGGTTCAACATGGCTTTATTCACGAACAAATCTCCAGCAAAGGAAACTCTTCAAGACAAACTATATGCAAACCCTAGCAGAGAGACAAGAATATCACGTAATACCTGACGTCTCACAAAGCATCAAATGATTGAGCTGAGGGCGTGGTTTTAGGTGTCTATGTTACTACGTCGGAAATCCTGGAGGTAGAGGAATGGATCTATTGTTGATGGACAGATATCTGTGCGTTCTGACTAAACAGAGATTCAAAAAAAAAAAAAATCATCCTTTTGTAATTCCCTGATTCCTCCCTTATGACAAAGGATGTATGTTGTTGATACTGACCATGGATATGAAATTGTGATAGCAACAACAGATAGTCTGCAGCTTCCTGCAAAGAAAGACAGAGTGAGCAGAGCCTGGGGAAAAGTAAGGAGCAGGTGGCTTGTATGGGAGGTTCAGGGACTTGGTTCAGAATACAGCTGTGCTCCTAGGATGGAAAGACACGAATGAGCCTAGGAGAGTCTGAAGTAAATTTAGCCTCTAGCAAAATATAAGTGCTTATTTTTCATTTTGACAGATTTTTGTTCCTTTTTTTAAAATACATATATATAATTGTTTTATTTCTATGAGCTAAATATTACCTGATTATAAATAGTCAACAGAAGAGCTGACTTAAGGCTGAATTATTTCAAGTCCTTTATCAAATGTAATTAATGTTTTGTAACATGGTGTGGCCTGCAGTTCTCTCCCAGGAATGTGACTTAGTTCAGTGATTGCTGCCTGAGCTTTCCTCCAAGAAGGTGAACTTCCAAATCTACGGGGAGCTTTGAAAAACTGTAATCATTTTCTGTAGCATATTCCTCTCCATTGATTACAAAACACTGTGGAATATTGACACTGTGTTGGGATTTTAGACTTTGACATGCAATGAAGATTAAATTAAAAAATGTATTACATGAAAGAAGTGCATATAGCCGGGCGGTGGTGGCACATGCCTTTAATCCCAGCTCTCAGGAAGCAGAGCCAGGCAGATCTCTGTGATTTCGAGGCCAACCTGGTATATAAAGTGAGTTCCAGGAAAAGCGCAAAGCTACACAGGGAAACCCTGTCTCGAAAAACCAAAAAAAAAAAAAAAAAGAAAAAAAGAAAAAATAGAAGTGGGTATAGAAAAAGACCCTGACTGATATACAGAGATGATGCCTGGTAGAGCTGGGAGGAAGGCAAACAAACACACAAAAAATGCAGGTAAAACACTTACAGAATCAGAGAACACTTAAGGACATACAGTTGAAATTTTAAGGGTTGACCTGAAGATACAATGCTGACACATTTCTCTCTGGCCTTATTCTTTTGCAACAAGAAATCTAATTGTAATTTCCACAAAAGACATTATAAAATCTCTTGTATTATTAATTACCTTGTTTTTTTTTTTTGTTTTTTTTTTTTTCTGCTTCACTGCAGTTTGACTTTGATCTCACATGAGTGACACCCTGTCTTTACCATGAGTTCCTTTTTAGCAATGCCTCTACACATGGGGGAAACTGAGTCTAAATATGAGTTAGAAGTGTCAGATTGAACTCATGGTAGCATTGGGTTGCTGACAAGAGGGTGTACACAGAATATTTCTTATTATGTTTCAGGACACCCAGAAACAGGCCACAGTGATGGGACAACCTGAGCCCATTTCTACTGTATTTTGTTTTTCTCAAGAGCTATTTATCCTGTTAGAAATTGTAAATTACATTTATATCACATTACATAAATATGTATTTCTTCATATCACTCTTCCTCAAATCAAAACATTGTGCATCTATGTAAATTTATGTTTCAAATATATTAAATTACCTAGTATCACTGTTCCTTCATTGAGCAGTGTTAATTATTGTTTTGTTCTTTTATAGAAGAGGGATCAATTTATTCTCTTCTGCTTTATCAGTTTTTTTATTGTTGTTCTTGTCAATGTGACGTTTAGGAGAATGAATTAAAAGTGCAAATATTAATTTTTAATAATAATTTTAATTTTCTAATATGAAAAATGCATATTAAGAATATGAAATTATAATACTTCAATATCTTATCTGGCATTTCCATAATCAGTGATGTGAGAAATTTTGTAAACTTTGATTTAGATATATTGTGGTAGAATACAGTAAAATCCAATGTACATACGGTATTACAAACTTTTTGAAACTCAATGACAAATCTGTTATACTAATTAACAGTGTGGACACAGATTGCAGAAGGAAGCACCGAAGCAGAAAATATACCTGTCCTTCCCAGAAAGGATAGGTTTCTTTCATCCTCGGGAGGTATCTTTAATTTCTTATGATCAGCCTGGGTCCATGGCTGCGTCTCCTGTTCAGTTTCCTATCTCACCTTTGGGGTGTTGGCACGTTATTTGCAACCAGCAGATGTTCAGTCGATTTCCCCTCCCCATCGTAGTGCTTCCTCGTCCTCTTTTGTAGTGTACAGACCCAGCTCATCCCTCACCTGTCATCCTCTGTTATTCCTTGCCCTCTACTTCTCCCTATCTCAGTACCATGCTGCCCTAATTGTTTCCTGCCTATCATTCTGCCCTAATTTTTAACAGCTTATTTTACTGCCCTGTGTCTTTGAATCCAAATCCTTTTGTCCTTTATCTTTTCATTTGAAAGTGTCTGTGTACAGACATTTTTTTTTTTTAACAATTGAAAAGAGCATGAAATACTTGCAAGGACACAATAAAATATGATATATCCCTGTCTTCACTTGTTTTTTTTTTTTTCCCAACATTTCTCTGATGTTACTATTTGAGCAAAACATACCAATGTCATAGAACATTGAGTAATGCATATTTTTATAAATATTTAAAATAGGAAAGGAAACACTGAAGCAAAAGCAAAACAAACTAAGGTATTTTTACACATCAAAGGCAGGAAAAGGGTAAAGGGTCAAAATATACTTTTCACCTACGCTTTCAATTATTTCCTAAAATTAATTAAACAAGTTATCATAAGCCACTTGTAGATATTAAGGATTGGACATATAAAGCATTTAGGCAGGTATGAACATTCTTAGTTTATATGTCAGTGGGTTTTCCCTGATGTGTGTGTATGTAAGTATGTATGTATATATGATGTATTCAAGCATTTTTATAAGTGGGTGCTATTGCTCATGTACAAAGGTCCAAATAATCCAAGATTTGGTCCTCATCTTGGACTTTGTTTGTGATAGGGTCCCTTATTTCTTCAGTGCTGACTACCCAGAAGGCCTGTTTCTCAGACTTCTGAGGATTCTCTTATCTCTGCCTGTCATTTAACAGTGATTACAGATGCACACAGCTATGCCAATATTTTGTATAGACTTGAGAGGTTAAAGTTCAAGTTTTCCTACTGTTCAGTAAGCACTTTACCTGATTAGGCATCTGTCTAGCCTCCAATACAACATTGGTTTTAAAAATTGACAGTAAATAAAAAACCAAATGCAAATGGTAAGAAAAGTCTGAAAACGTAAAATCTTATTCTGCTCGATTCTCTCTGTCTGTCTGCTCTTTTATCTCTCTCATTTCTTTGTACTTCATCTCTGCAGTGCTGGGATCAAAGTCAAGGTCTTGCACATGTTAGGCAAATACCACACTAGTGACTTGGACATACAGGTGCAGAATCTACTGTTTTCAAAATCTATAATTTTAGATCTAGGATATAATTACTAAAGCTTGTGGTTTCTTGGTCTCATGGAAGAAAATGATATTCCTAAGGAGGGTGGATTACACATTATGCAAAACATTTACTTCAAGACTAGCTTTAGAACACAGGGACTCCGAAAACTTTTCAGGTGTAACAAACTGTATGCTTTGATGTCATTTTTCCACCATGTGAATAAATTTGGAAAACAGATAATTTTTCATTTCATTTTAAATTTTTTATTATTAAAAACATTTTAAGCTTAAATACATTTTTATCATATTCTTCCCCTCCCTCAAGTTCAGCAGATTGCATTTATATACTTACATACACACACAGACATGTGTGTGTGTGTGTGTGTGTGTGTGTGTGTGTGTGTATGACAATTTTAAATAATGAGGCCAAGAGTTAAAAGGGAATAGAGATGGCATGTCAATGGGTAGAAGGAAGAGAGGTGATAGTTGGAAATCATTTAATTACACTTTAAATAATTTTAATATCATTTACTTATTTATTACATGTGTATATTTTTTGACATCCATGTTGAAGTCAGTGGAAAATTTCTTTGAATTGTTTCACACCTTCCACTAGGAATTTGAGGATCACACAGGTCACCCATGCTTGGGAGAAAGCGATTACATCCACTAAGCAATTTCACCACATCTTACTTCATAATTAAGCTCTCTGTAGGTTTAATAGTCTATAAGCCCTACAGATTCTAATTTATCCGATTTCTCCCTTCCATCTGCTTTCTACTCCTCATTTTTTCACCAGATGGTATAACAGTAATTCTTATCTTTATTTATTCTTTTGATTTTCTGTTTCGAAACTTAATAACTACTATCTCATTATTTTTACTCTCTTAATTCATCCATCACCTTGAGTTGCTACATTAATGGGATGACTGTTTTCAACTTGATATTCATGTGCCACAGATTGGCCCTATCCAGAACTTGTGGTTGTTTTTGCAATTGATTTTCTATCTTTGGAGTGTCAATTGGGTTCATAACTGGTATACTGATAGCATACAGTTGGAGTTTTAGTACTGAAGTACACCTCTGCCGTCCACTGGAAAGGAACACTATCTGAAGCCAAATGAAACATAGCTCCACTACATTATTTTAAATGCTTCCAGGAAAAGAATATTGTTGATGAGGAAGGGGGAATTAAAATTCACACACACACACACACACACACACACACACACACACACACACACACATCTAGCTCTAGGCAGCAGCTCAGGCCTGGACATCACCCTGGTCCTGGTGGCAGCTTGGGCCACCCAGATCAGTATGGTCTTGGAAGCAGCATGCCCCTTGGAGACCAATGTGATTTCAGGTGTCTCTTCCTGGTAACATGAGCCATGGACATCAAGTCAAACACTGGCCACTGCAGGGCCACACATGACTTTGAATTTAATGGTGCAGATTTAAAGCAAACAATCACAATTAATATTGCCCATTATATTTGTGAGGATAAATTGAAAAGTAATAGACTTCTTTGTTTGGTAGAAGAAATTTCAACACACCACAACCTTGAGTCTGTGGACTGATTATTGTTGATTATTTTAATACAGATACACACACACACACACACACACACACACAAGAAAAGATTGGGTCAAAATGTAAAAATAAATACAGTTTGGAAAGTAAAAGAATATTAAGAAACACAAGATTTTATTTAAGACTTGTATTACAAAGTAAGTGATAAATATCCTGGGGATTGGACCCATTAAATTAAACCTTGAGTTCTAGTTTGGAAAAATAGGAAGGGGCAATGACCTCAGAGCAAGTCCCTTCCTAGATAATGCTCTAATTAGTGAAGAAAGAGCCTAAAAGGTTTTGTGCTCCTAGAAAGCATAGCAAAGCTACTGTTACTATCATCTTAAAGGGGACAAGGGTCCAGGGCAAGCTGGCAGCCAAAATTTGCAGTATCATTCATGCACGTGAATTCTATGCTTTGGGATTTGAGAATCATAAGGCTCATAGAAGAGACTAACTAATGTTACTGTTTGAATGCCCTCTCCAAAATCACATGTTTATGCTGAATAATACTAAGGCTGGACTGAGAGGTAAGACATTGAAGAAGTATTGGGGCTATGAGACTTCAGTCTCAAGAACAAATTAATGCCCTTATCTCAGGAGAAGATATGTTACCAGGGCAGAGGTGCTGCCATTGCAGGCAGACAGTTCTCTGCGGGAACATTTCTCTCTTTCTCTTACTCCCTGGTCTCTCTCTTGTGATGCTCTAAGTAGTAAAACAGACAAAAATTCAAAAACAAAACAAATAACAACAACAAACAAAACCAGGCGATCTCTCATAAGACTTGATAATGTAGTGTCACTGTGGACTTCCCAGCCTCTAGACTGATTAGAATATTTTTTCTTGACCTGCTAATCAGTAATAGTCTGCTACAAAAAGAAGAAGAAGAAGAAGAAGAAGAAGAAGAAGAAGAAGAAGAAGAAGAAGAAGAAGAAGAAGAAGAAGAAGAAGAAGAAAATTTGTGCACAAGTACACAACCTTTAGTTGAGTGTACCCAGAGTTCTCATGGTTATGTGTTGGACACCACAGTTTAGGGGCTTTCCAAGTGGAATGAACTGCACTTTCCACAAAGTTCATGTTAAATAAATAAAATGTATGGCTCTGGATTTCTAAGCAATATAAGGTACTCCTTCAAACAAGTTGAGATCGATTAGGGGTGACAGAACTTCAGATCTCATTATGCAGAAAAGGCTGCTGAGAAATTCCCCTGGATGGCAGATAAAAGCTCAGGGAAAAAAAAAGATGAAAGCACAAGCTTAGCTGAATCTATTCCGTGAAACTCCACTTGCACTTTGCTTTAAACAGCTGAAGGCCAGAGGGTGGTCTAAGCACAGAGCTGCTTCCTACCCCAAATGCTCTGTGAGGTTTACAGCTCAGCGATCCTTTGCACATGTCCAAGCCTTGTTTATGCAAGTGGTGATTGCTGTTTTAGGAAACTGGCAAAAACTTACATTTCCTTAGTTTTGCTGCCTCTGCAAAACATCGTGCACAGCTGTACTCAAATCCATTAGCTCAACCTTTCAGAAAGCTCTCTCACAGAAATTGCTTAGAGGTACATAGGCTGACAGTTGCTATGTGTTTTGAGAGCTTTACCTGCCGGAAGCCGGCTCAGCATTCTTTTGCTTAATTGGTCTGTAGAGACTGGTCATTTTAGAGGGAGAAGTTCCACACCTCAGAGAGAATGACATCTACCTCAGCTCATAATCAGCTAATTTAGAGAAGGGGAATATGGCTAGCTCCCAGGGACACTTACCCTACACTCTATAGCAAAGAGGCTAGAGGCTGCTGAAAGCACACCAAGCTATGTGAAATTAGTGGGAATTGCGAATAGAGAAAAACAGTTTTTGAAGGATATAGTCTATTACTTCTAAATCTACTAAGCTACCACTGAGTACACCCAGGTTTTAAAATTCAAAACCAAATTCCTGCTTTTGACTGCAGGTTGCTGTGGATCTCACTAATGGTAAAATTATTAAAGCTACTCCATGTAGTTAAAAGGGATACAAATGAAGGGATAGGTTGTAGGGTCTGGCAAAGGTATGGCGCAGTCTGGCGGTGTTCTCTGGAGAACTCTGCTCAGTCTACCTCCTACATCCAGCATCCCAGAACCAAGAGAGAGACCTCCTCTCTATCTTGGGTCTTCTGCTTCCTCCTCCGCCCAGCCTTGTGGGCGTGACCATTACTGAAGCCTCAATGGGGGTTGGAATTTCCAGGCCAATGCTGGGATGGCTATCTACTACATCTCACATTTCATTAAAGCATTGTCTACCAGAAAGGTGTATTTTTATCTTTTCTAACATTAGTACATCTCAGTACTGGGAAATGATCAAAAGGATGGAGCAATTTGGACCTTGAATCATAAGGTCAGCAGGGTAGTGTTCTGAGGAGCCAACAAGGCACAGGCAACTTAACTCCCAAGTACTTTGTTAAGAAGTACTTAGCCTCAGGGTTAAAACATTGGGGTCTACATAGCAACCCCAAACCAGCTCTTTTTCATGGGATCTTTTGGCAGCATAACTTCAGTCGATCTTACCAAACTCTGCCTCTATTCATGTAAGCTAAAAGTCAGTTTCAATTGCATTATCTTTTAATCTGTAAAGCTTTACAATGTAATATTCAAGTTTTATTATTTCAAATTGCAAGTAAGAAATGGTCTTTGAGGCATCCTGGTGACAAATGATTAACATATGGCAAGATGACTGATTGCAATATAATTTCTCTTGAATATTACAAAAGCTCTTATCACCTTAAAAGATAAGAAAGTCTAGAACTCATTATAATCATCTGTCTTATCTTAGAATGAACATCTTCTGGAAAATCAAGATCAATAGAAATTTCAAATGTTTCTTAAAAAAAGTGGCATGACCTTTGAAAAATAAATAGTTTTTTTTTTTTTTAAATTACATTCTACTTTAAAAAATATTATAAAAATCGACCCAAAACTATGAGCAAGCACACTTGGAAAGGTTAGATATCATGTGCATAAATTGAGTACTACCAATTAAAACTTTAAGAAACAAAATTTATGTTTTAACTGTAATACCATCAATTAAGATCAATTGTGGATCAAAATCTACAGCAATATAATAATGTATTAAATAGGAACATAGAGGATATGCTCTATTAAATTGCATGTTTAAGAATTTAAAAAGGAGACCAGATGGCATGAAAAATATCTATATTATTGCTTAGTTGGCATATAGACTTCATTACTTCTTTTATGTACTTAGACATAAAAAGTGATTTAGAATTCTAAGACATTATTTCTGAGTTTCATATAAATTGTTATGAAAGCATGTTTGTATTTTACCAATTTCAAATTATCCTATTTAAACACAACACAGTAGCACTATACAGTAAATAATGCTATAGTTTTAAAATAATGTTCTAGCAGTTCCCATTAAGAATTACATCTACTCATAAGTAAAATTGAACTTCTTAAAATTATTAGAGGATAAAATTAAAAAGGGAAGGAGTTATTTGACATTTCCACATGTGGAGCAGGCTGGGCAGGGCATTGGATACTTAAGATTGTTTACTAATTGATACTAACAACAGCAACAACAAAAGGATAAGCATTCTGTGTGTTCCTCTAGAGCAACAGATTGCCCACTGAGGTAAGTCTCCCCTTCTTGCACATGGACTGAGATCCCAAGAACACTGTCAGATTGTCAAAAAGTCTCATAGAGATTAGTATTTAAAAGGAGAAAAGATCTCCTCCAGGGCCAAGACTCCCCTGGAGATTCAATTCAACCTGGTGGATTCAGTACAGGCAGGTCTAGTCTCCTCCTTTCAGGCTGAGCAAAGTGTCCCTGTGTAAGGCCAAGGTTCCAAACAGCCAGCTCACACACTAAGGACAGGTCCGGGTCCCACTGCCTGGGTGAATGGAGGGGAGGGACTGAGGGGAAGGTGGAGGTGGGGGCAGGAAGGGGTAGGACAGGGGAACCCATGGCTGATGTGTAAAATTAAAATACAAATATAATAAATTTTTAAAAGAAGGAAAAAATAAAAGGACAAAAGATAGGATTTACAACTCTATGTTCCCTAAAGTAAGTACTAAGGAATGGGAGACTGGAGTAAGTCAGGAGGAAGCAACTGCAAAGTTTATTGAGTCCAACGACAGTGGGAAAGTCTTATCCGTCTATTTTTTTCCACTCTGAAATGCATTATGGCTCAGATGATGGGTATACTACTAGTGAAATCTCAGTAAGCTGAGATCAAAAGGACATTTGTAGTTTTCCATAAACATGACTAGGGTGGCAGAAGGCTCTACAGCTTAGTTCTTGTTTAAAAAAAAAAAATACACCAGGAGATCAGCAAAGACAGCACTCATAGCTTAATGTGGATCGCATGTCTGCTCCAGCACCATGCCTGCCTGATCCCTGCCATGCTCCCTACCATGACAGTGCTGGGCTCACCTTCTGAAACTATAAGCCCTATTAAACACTTTCTTCAATATGGTTCTTTGGTTATGGTGCATTGTTAAGACAACAGAAAAAATAACTACGACAGTGGTTATGGATATTAACCTCTGGAACCATGAACCACCATAAAAAATTTCCTCTTTAAGTTGTCCTGGTCATGGTGTCTCTTTATAGTATTAGGTATGTAACCAAAACAAAGGTCAAACCTTAGAGGCAGTAGTAATATAAGTAGTGAGAAATAAAGTTAGAAGCAAAAGTTCAGGAAATGTTGTGCAGAAGACCTCAATATTTCTGTAGTCACATGTGTGGTTTTCATGATTCGCTTAGCTAGCATAGGGATTCCTGTATATGGGTGGGAACTCTGTGGGGCTCACTCTTACATGTGATATTCTAAGCCTTAAGGTGTCATTGAAATACCAAGAACTCTATTTTCTTGGTCTTTCAAATCCCCCTATGTCCCAACATCCCCCTAGAGTATTTGAAAACTAGAAAAGAAGTCATGCACCACACAATTCCACTTATCAAAAGGATTATTCCCTTGTGATTTTGTTCCCCAAACTAAATGCACATCAGAAGGGAATCTGCAATTTGTAGTGAAACAGAGCATAGGATCTATATTTCATGAAACAGGTCTTGGTATGAGACATGGAAGTTAAGGATGCTATTCCAAATACTCCCAGAATATATATGATATATGACAAGAACTAATATCACTGCTTCTCAGAAAAGAGAATGGCCAAGACTAAGGATGCCTGTTGGAAAGAGATGACACCCATATCTGAGTAGATCACATGAGAACAGGAAGAAGCAAAATGCTAGAGAGGTCCCCAGAAATCCACAATGATACCTCCACTGTAGACTAGTGGCAATGGTCGAGAGAAAGCCTGATCTGACCTAGTCTGGTGATCAGATGGCCAAACACCCTAACTGTTGTGTCTATTATATATAGGAGGGCTGCTGATTTTTTTTTTCCTGCTATGTTGCTGAGGGTGTTTGTAAGCTGTATCAGTTCCTTGGTTGAATTTTTGGAGTCATTCATGTATACTAATGGAAACACATGAACTATGAACCAAAAGCTGTGGAGCCCCCAACTGGATCAGGCCCTCTGGATAAGTGAGACAATTGAATAGCTTGAACTGTTTGGGAGGCACCCCAGGCAGTGGGACCCGGACCTGTCCTTAGTGCATGAGCTGGCTGTTTGGAACCTGGGGCTTATGTGGGGACACTTTGCTCAGCCTGGAAGGAGGGGACTGGACCTGCCTGTACTGAATCCACCAGGTTTAAATGAATACCCAGGGGAGTCTTGGCCCTGGAGGACATGGGGCTGGGAAGGATGGGCTGGGAGGGGAAGGTGGGGGCAGGGGCGGGAGGGGGGAGGACAGGTGAACCCATGGCTGATATGTAAAATTAAAACATAAATAACCGTATAAAAAATAAAATTTGAAATGAAAACAAAACAAAACAAAACAAAAACAAAAAAAGTATGAATAATTCTGCTACACTGAACTAAGCAAGTTCACAGTATGCTCTTAGCACTATTATCTTCTAACAGAGCCGGAGTGATGTGATTCATTAAAGTACCACCAAAGATCCTTTAGATGATACTCAATTCTTTCTAATAACCTATGTTCTACACTTCACCTCAGCTGTCCCCTGATCTTTCACCCTTTGACAGTTTCTTAAACTCTCATGGTCAAAGTCAATTGACCTTTCAATAATTAATTAGACAAACAGAAGTTTAATAAACTGTGATCCATAAGAAGGTTAATCTATAAGTTGCAGTAGAAAAAAATACAGAAGTATCAGTTCTTATTTTTTAAATAGATACACCCACACAAGCAAATTCAACATAGAGAAAATTAGATCATAGAAATTTGAAACCAGTTAGAACAAGGTTTATTTTTTGTTAATATGGAAAATAGTTAATACAATATAAATGCATGGAGAAAAATTCTTGGAAAATATTTAAACTAAAAACTTTTATGTTTTGTTATTAAAGTTATTTTTAATTTAAATAAGCATTATAACTTTGGAAATTTATGTGTTATTTTAATGATGGCAATCACACTATTGCCTGTAAAGCATATATAGTGTATTAGTAGAAACTCAGGGGTTGGGGATTTTGCTCAGTGGTTAGAGTGCTACTTTTGCTCAGTGCTACTGAGCAAGATCCAGGAAAAAAAAAAAAAAAAAAAAAACTCAGTTAGTTGTCTCTAATGTTATAAAAATAAATATAATTGATTTACACAGAATAAAATGAAAAATTGAATAAACACACATAAACATATATACGTTTACATCTATATACTCATTAGTAAAATGGTGTTTATTCCAAATAACAAAAGTAATATGAAATGATAATTTAAAGTTAGGTAACTTAAATTGACTTGTATAACTTAAAAAGGGACCACTTAAAATAGAAAGAAAGAAAAAATATAAAATGTTCTGAAGAAAAATGTGTTAAATAATTGTTTTAAATGTTGTATAACCTCCATGAAAAACAACACAGAAAACAAAACGATAAGCCTTTCTTCCTGCAGTCATCTTTAGAGCCTCTGTGGTTTAAAAGCACACTGTGGTTCTCTAGATGTGGAATAGGTGCTAATCACAGTGCATACCAACATAGATTGCTTTTTTCATGTGCCGTCTCATGATGTCAAGGAACGAAAATTCCACAGAACATAGTAGTTACTTTTCCCACGAATTATAAAAACACAGTGAGCACCACTGCAGTGAGTCCATAAACCAAGAGTAATCATCTTCAAGGTATTTTATTAAGTAAATGCTTTTTTTACTTAAAATCAACCAGGTTATTAGGAAATTAAAAGAACACCTTTGATTAAGTTAATTAAGCAATAAGTTATAAAAGTATCAAGGAGGACAAAATATTGTTTCATTACGTTGTACCTTTGAATTGAGTGAAGTCTGCCTCTGCTGTGATCTTTTCTGAAGCAGTAGATGTAGATGAGGAACAGAAGCAGCAGCGATGATCGCCCCTCCCTGAAGGAAACCCACTTACTGATGCTGAGCATCTCAGGTTTCACTTTGAATGAATTTTATATGAAAAATATTTGAAGATGTAATTTCTTTTTGTTTTCTAACTTTGAAATACCCTCGATGACAAACTACATGCATTTTCTCAGGAAATGACTAGAAAAAAATGGCTTCTATATATTTCACACATTTAATAGGATGTGTACAAGATAATGCATTACATACTGAAGGCTGAGCCACGTCAAGGAGCATAGGAGCCATTTCTCATCTCAGAGGAACCCTCTGAGCACAGTTTGTTTTTTGTTTGTTTTTCACTCACCTGCTGGCTAAGTCTCAGTGAAGAAAAATGCTCTGTATTTTTTATCCCCTGGCCCCATTCTTTAGATAATTTCCTGTGAGTTGTACCACATTTACAGTCTTTGTTTTCTCTGAATTCTACAGTGAAGTTCCAAGGACTGTATGGCATATAAAGTCTAAAAAATGGCCGGGCGGTGGTGGCACACGCCTGTAATCCCAGCACTCGGGAGGCAGAGGCAGGTGGATCTCTGTGAGTTTGAGGCCATCCTGGGCTATCAAGTGAGTTCCAGGAAAGGCACAAAGCTACACAGAGAAACACTGTCTCAAAAACAACAACAACAACAACAAAAAACAAAACAAAACAAAAAAACAACCATCAAAAAATAAAAAAATATAAAACCCAAAAAATAAAAAAATAAAAAAATAAATCTAAAGAATGTATTCAAGGGATATCAGAATGTGAGAAGCCAGATATGAGGGTCATGTTCAAGTTCTGAATGTAGGTGGTTTTGTTTTTGGACCATCACCTCCTGTGCAACCACTTGTGATGGTAATAGGTAAGCAAATCTTCTGTGACCTTTGTTATGTGGGCTTTCATCTCACTAATGGTAATAAATCCATAACTTCATATGTAAGTACAATGAAATTGGGGGATATGACTTCAACTTTGGGATAACATTAGTTCCTATTACTTATTAAATATTAAATATCTAAATAGCACCCAACAAACAACATATTTATTTCAAACATATGTGCATAATATAATCATGGGCCTCTAAAATGGTGGGCAACAAAACTTAATCATGAAATTTGACATTCTTAATAAGGAGTGAAAAAACCATACGTAAAAATGATGCCCTTCCAGTCAGCATACATGTAAAATGAATGTTATCAATGAATCTAACATTAGCCTAGGCAAGTCCATGGAATATACCACATAAGAGATGTTTCTTGGAGTAAGAATTTTTAGTGAACTTGAAATATGAATATAACTGAATAAGTACTTTAAGTAAGCAGAAAATATATTCAAGAATAAAGAAGAGCAGTATATTGGGGTACATAACAGAAGGCTGAAATGTATCAAAACACAAGTGGTAAGAGTAGAAAAATAGAAAAGCATCCTTGTATCAAAAGAAAATCTTTGAAAGATAAAACCTAATAATTGTCTGTCATTATATTAAGCAACACTGATATCATTTCCATTGCCCTTATTTAAAGCAATGTATTTAAAAAACCCTTACTTAAAACAATTCTTGAGTGAAGCTCATTGCCCTATTCTTCACTGAGCAGTACTAAGCAGAATCCCAAGTAACTCAGATACTTACTGAGAAATGAAATAGGTATCGTGGAAGGTGTGTGAATCTGCTTTCTGATACTGGATAGAAACAAAGATAAATTTAAATAGGAGAAAGGTTTGTTTTGTCTCTGAATTTCAGGTATTTAGTTTAAGTGTCTCATAGGCTTTGCTACTTTAGAACCTCTCAGAAGGTAATCTACCATCATAGTAAGAAACGGTGAGGACCTTCTCACTTCATGACAAGTTAGAAGCCAAGAGAGAAGGTAGAATGGGTATCCAAGTACCCCTTTAAAGGCGTATCTATGGTGCATGCCTGTAATCCCAGCATTCGGGAGGCAGAGGCAGGTAGATTTCTGTGAGTTCGAGGCCAGCCTGGTCTACAGAGCTAGTCCAGGACAGGCTCCAAAGCTACAGAGAAACCAAAAAAAAAAAAAAAAAAAAAAAAAAAAAAAAAAAAAAAAAAAAAAAAAGCATATATAACCTACTATAATCCCCTTCCATGCACAGCATTCTAATTTGTCTTCTACCTACTGATTATGCTCTTGTTTGGAGCCTGAGACTTTCGCACACAGGTCATTGGAGTTTGTTTATCCAAATCACAGAAACAGCTTCTACTCTGTATAGCTTATTACAAGATATTGTGATCCAAACCAAATTGTCACCTTTCCAATCATTTATCACGCACTTCCAAATTTACCCAAGTCAGGCTATCACGCCATTAACAGTGTCATGCTCCAGTTTCTGATTACAAACAACAGTAAACCCTTTTTCCGGTTGCTCTTTAGCTATACTAAGAATAATGAACTATTCTATATTTCAAAATATTTTTTCTAGTGATCTCTTTTGGGAGAAAGCAAGTGACTTCTGATGAATTAGTCAAAAATGTAAAAGCATGAATTGACTAATTTAATGAGTAGTTACAGAGGATCTACCAGATGCTTATGTGGATAGACTGGAGAACTCAAACTAATAACATTTTAAATATGCAGGTAAGCAAAATAATCAGCCAATTTGTAGAGAAGATAAAATATTGGTACTGAAAATAAATGAGTAGTCAGACTGATTTAGGTAAATAATATACGAAAGTTTCTGGGGGATGGTGCCTAGAGGGTAAGACCAAAGGAAAAGAGATTTGATCAGTAAAAGATGCTGCCTGCAATGAAGATTCTTAGTTACGTCACAGAAGCAATTGAAACCAAGGCAGAAGAAGAGAAATAAATTTTATCCCACAAAAAACGGAAGTTGATCGAATTTAGTAATTAGCAAAGATATATAATTATTAGGTGGTAGAACTCAGACATTACTTAGAATCATTAAATTGTTTTTAAAAGATTTTTTTTTTTTTTTACAGGGTTTCTCTGTGTAGCTTTACATCTTTCCTGGAACTCACTTGGTAGCCCAGGCTGGCCTCGAACTCACAGAGATCCGCCTGCCTCTGCCTCCCGAGTGCTGGGATTAAAGGCGTGTGCCACCACCACCACCACCACCACCCAGCAGTTTTTTTTTTTAATTAACTACTATAGCTGTTATGCCCAGATCATGACCCCAAACAGACCACCAAAGACCGTGGATGTCCAGAATGCAACAGCAAGGTTTATTGTTTAAGTTTACAAGTCAAGACAGGGAACTCATTCCTATGCCCAATACAGTGAGGCAGGGTGGAGTTGCTCTTTCTTTCTGTGACTAGGTATTTAAAGGCTAAAACTGCAAACCCTTCAGGGCAGATGGGGGGGGGGGAGTTTGGCTTGGGTGCTCCTGGGATTGGTTTATTTTTATCTGTTCTCTTTTAATTGGGTGAGGATATGTAACCTTTGAATTTATTGGTTGGGGGTCACAATTATCATTTTGGGGGCTGTCCGGGACAAGTCCCAGGCTTTGTCCTTGAGCTGCCATGGGGGCTGGCTGGCCTTGCACATTCACAGTGACCCATGCACAAAGCTCTAAGTTGGTGAGGGGTCCCAGACAGTAAACACCTGGCTGAACTTTGAGTATGTGCGCGCGGGGAGGGGAGTACTGCAAGGACTATGTCTCTTGTTCACGGCCCTCCCAGAAACTGCTTGCTCAAGTCTCAGGAAACTGAAATTGAGGCCTGATCTCTGAGAGAAGACTGAGCAGCCTGTTATAGGCATCTGCTTGGTCCTTTCAATAGCCACAATACCTAACTGACACAGAGAATGACTTTCCGCTCTTTATTTATTATTATTATTATTATTATTATTATTATTATTATTATTATTATTGAGACAGGGTTTCTCTGTGTAACTTTGCGCCTTTCCTAGAACTCACTTTGTAGACCAGGCTGGCCTAGAACTCAGAGATCCACCAGCCTCTGCCTCCCGTGTGCTGGGATTAAAGACGTGTGCCACCACCGCCAGGTGACTTTCTGCTCTTTAAATGTTTCTCCTACACTAAAGCTTTCTTTAGCTTTCTTTGATTTTGGCAAGTTAAAAGAGAGGATTTGTGCACTGGCTTGCTTTAAAATAGAAATCTGAACATGGACCAAGTACAAAGAGATTGAAATAATTTCAAAGGCTTTTCTTTTTATTAGTTTTGTTATCCAGTTTCCCTTGTTTAAAAATGTTTCAATTATCTACTTTTTAGAATTGTCACAAAGTGTAATTATCAGGAATGAGGAGAGCATCCATTTGGCGGCAGAGACACACTTGCCATTCACAGTGTGTGGTGGCTGTAGGGTGATTGAAAACTTCTGTCAGAGAAACATGACAACGTATTCTGGAGGGCTCTTGCAGTTGCCTCTATTTCTTATGCTGAAAACCAACTGTTTATGGCAACAACTGCCTGAGGGGCTACGTGGAGCAGTTGTGTTCATTGATTAAGGAAACTAAAGACATATCAAGACAGAGTGAAACACAAATAAGACCTTTCAAAGGCATCTACTGATGAGATTTCTTCAGGGCACACACAGTGCCTTAAACTTCTAGGCTTCCCATAAAATCTCTTTAAATAAATAATCTCTACTTCACTTTAAGTTCCAGAAAACAAAATCACTTTCTGCAAGTTGCAATAACAGATGGAAGCCTTTCAACCCATACTGAATAGAAACTACTCCAGGAAGCAAAGGGAAAAATGGGACCTAGTTTAAAGCAATGCCTATACTCCATGTCAGTAAATTTGCTTAGTATTTTAAAATATGAGATAAAAATTTGCCTCATTCACTGGGTGGTGGTGGCATATACCTGTAATCCCAGCACTCAGGAGGCAGAGGCAGGTGGATCTCTGTGAGTTCGAGGACAGCCAGGTCAACAAAGTGAGTTCCAGGATAGCCTCCAAAGCTAAAAAGAAACCCTGTCTTGAAAAAAAAAAAATGCCTCATTCAAAAGCTTTCTGAAACACCTAACCCACCTTAATGACTTACAAATCATAGACTTAAAATAAACCATCGTCAGCAATTTCATATATCTCCTATTCACTTATTGCAGAAATAATACTGTGATGGTTTGGGTCAAATAAATTACCTGGACTTAATCTTATTTTTTTTTAATTATTGGTGTATATATGTTGTGAGTGTCATATCCATACAATGATATTGATAACCATTGGAATATTTCTGTCCATCATCCCATTTGACCAAGTAAAAACACATTCACATTGTGTCCATCTGAAAATAATTTAAGAAAGCTGGCATACCTTTCCTACCATGGGGTTGCTCCTTTTTAGACATTTAAAGAGGGATTGTGCCATGTAGTTGATTATGTCTTCTCAGTAGTTTATAGTATTACACACTTGCAGATCGTTTTTGTCTTTTTGCTGGTAGATGGGATGTGAGATACCAGAAGTAGTTAGCTGCTTGGGAATGAAAGTCCAGAAGATTAGCCCTATGCCTAACTGTTACTCATTCATATGCCCACCAGACAGGAAGTGCTGTGGCTGCAGTGATCAGTCTTAGTCATTGTATCATAGTTGTTTAAGGGATCTATTACAAATCCATGTATGTTGGTTCATTTCATTGTCACATTTCTTTAAACAAAAAGTAGATAATCAGAAATTTTAACCCTAACCTTTCGCCTTTTGAGAAATACTACTTAGGCAATGGTTTTCAAATATATGGCTAAAAATATAATGTGGGAGCCTATATTTTAAGTTTTCCTAAACACACAAAGATAGCTTATGTGTAATTCATACTTGGGTTTTTTTCTCCACTGTTAGCTGAAGTTGGGTTTTTCTGCAGAGCCATAACTTTGGTGTGACACAAAGCTGAGGCAACACAGTCTATGTTGACTAGGGCCAGGCTAGCTTGAGAAGCAGATTGATAGGGCCCTCTGGTTTTGTCTGTAGCATATGATCTGTGCTGATAGTATTGTATAATGTTCTATCATTTGTATTTCTCACTGTTAAGGACTGATGAATAGAAAGATTTTAGATAATATTTCAAAATCACTAATTCATGGTCCCTTGACATTTATGTTCTTTGTCAATCTTAACAACTGGAACGTAACAGGAGTGTTTGTTTATTTGTTTGTAAAGCAACATTACCTTTCTCTAGAATCTAAGAGTCTTAGTCTGATACAAGAGCTTTCTTCAACTCTACACCTTTGGTTCACCAATAATAAATTCCCACAGAATTTACCACCATACAAGCCCAAGAGCTTTAAAAAAATTTTTACACTGTGCTTTAAATCTTCTCAGAATACAAACATGCAGCTTTCCTTGTCATTTAAGCATGAGATCATACAATGCTCTTAGGTGTGGCATTCATGGCCATTGCAAAGGAAAAATGATTTTAAAGCATTATATTCTCTATAGTAATAAGCAAAAATACATTTCTCATGTATATTAAATATCATGTTCCAGGATGGCTATAACCACAGGGTTTTTAAAAACTATGTGTCATATGAAAATGTATTTAGTGTTTTTCATGGTTTGCATCCCTTACCCAATAAACTAAAGGCATAAATGAAGACCTCCAACCCAATGCGCAGTATGTTTCCTTTTGTACCTTTTCTTTTTTTCAAAATGTTATTGATATAATGGACCATTATACTAACACATAGACATCCGTATTAAGGACATAACTAAGAAAATAATATAGTCTTAGAGCCAAGATATAAATGTTGGTTATCATCTGTTCCATTTAAATGTGAAGTCTGTGTTATTATTTTGTCAAAGAAGAATGGAGGAGACTGCATCCACAAAGAAGATTCTACAGTGTCTTAGTGATCATTTAATCTGGCTGATAAAGACGTAACACTTGACATGATGGCTGAATTTGGCAGTACTAACAAGTTTCTGAAAGTCTATTGTCATTCAGATTCATAGTTTCACAGAAGAAACTAGTTTAGTAAATTAAATACAGATGTCTATTTTCTCAACTACCTATAAGGTCCTTGTGTACTTAATCCTGACATTGTTTGAATAATTCCATAGTGACATTTTTATTATCTTTTTTGCCTTCATAGTTGCTGAAGAGATTGTTTCAGAAGCTATCACTTGCCTTTCACTATTACAGGAGCCTAAAACCACAAGGCAATCATGAAATTGTGGTGTGATGTATTGGGCCAAATCACAAGGTAAAGCTGAATAAATTACAGAGCAGTATGATTTTTATAGATCTATAAGAAGTACCACACAGTGACTTAAAAGAAAATACAATTACTATCTTGCAATACTCATATAATTCAAATCAATATCATTTATTTTTTAAAATGTCATCTTTATGATGACTGTAACTAGAGAACACAGTAAACCCAAACATCTACTAAGGGTTTCATATATTATAGTCAGTATGACTACCATTGTAGGTTTTCATCTAGAGCTTAGACTGGAGAATATCAAACATGTTTTTCCATAAATTTTCATGTAATTATACCTGGGAAAAAATAAGTTCCATACTGTGTTCAAACATGTGGCAAGTGAGCATCCAGTGTTCTGGAGTGGCATAAATCCATCACAGGATGATGATTAATTGCCATATTTTAATCTCTTTACCCATTCTTCAGTTATCCATACCCTATCATGAATTGTGGCAATATTTTTTCAGTATTTTAGTTTCTATTTGTCTTGTTCCAATAAATTCCAAAAATGTTTATCTTCTATCTGATCAAAGATACAAAAACAAAACCATTGATGCTGACATGAGTTCCCAATACTTGTGAGGTTGAAGAAAGCTGAAGAGCTTGAGGTCAGCCCAGGCTATGATAGTTAGACTCTGTCTCAAAATAATAAAGGAAATAGCATTTCAATTACAAATGGAGCAGCATATGTAAGTTATCAATTACAAAGCCTTTATTAAATAGTGAGAACACAGTTCACAGTATTCCTTTCATTCAGTTACACATATTATATATTCCTCTACTAACAATGAAGAAATTGTTATGAAGTTACCTGATCATTAAGATGTTTACAAATACAAAAGATGAAAAATAAAAGTAGAAGAAATATAAATATTGATTTCTATGCCAACTTAAATAAGTTGTTCTTTTTATGTTCTTCAAATTGATTTTCTATACTAGTCAGAGAAATTGATGCTTATTACTTGAGGATTTATATAGCTCTTTTGTATGTAATGTACCTAAATTTTTCAGCATCATGATGAATTAATATAATGTATTAAGATTATTGAATAAAATATGTTTTAGAAGGACAAATGGTTTCAATACGTCAGGTGTAGTCCATGGATCAATATGAATGCAAAGAATGAAATCATCCATAATATATTTCAGCTTCCTTTTTAGGAATCTCAGGTGATGATTTGTGGGAGGTAGCATCATCAGAAATTTAATAGTAGTAATTTATGTTAAAATAAAGGATTTATGATAGGTATATTTTTATTCATGAAATAAGATAGATTGGAATTATCCATCATTGCTGCCTAAAAGAGTTTGGATTATTATAATTTATTTTACAGAGTATTCTGTAGGAAATAGAGTTGGCTAGCCAACATTTTATTATTAGAGTCACGGCATTTTTTCAATAAGGATAAGCTGCCAAAAATGTAATCCTATGGGAAAAGTATCAGACTCTATTAAGAAAAACAAAGTTTTAATATTTGTTGCTATTTTGTGGTTAAAGAAAAATTAAAATATTCATCCAAAACATAAGTGTGAATTATTTCTTTATTATTATGTGTAACTTCATGCCTCAAATTGTCAATGTCATGTTCTGCTTTGTACTCATTTAAGAAATAATTTTGAGCCGGGCAGTAGTGGTGCACGCCTGTAATCCCAGTACTTGGGAGGCAGAGGTAAGTGGATCTCTGAGTTCGAGGCCAGTCTGGCCTACAGAGCTAGTCCAGGACAGGCTCCAAAGCTACAGAGAAACCCAGTCTCGAAAAAAACAAACAAATAAAGAAATCATTTTGAATATCAGTAATGATTGTGAAACTGCAATAGGCGCTGTCAACTATATCAGGAACAACAAAAATTAACAAAGCTTAATTCTCCCTCTTTACTCAAGAAGACTCTATTCTAATGATGTGAAAAATTATTAGACTTCACACACACACACACACACACACACACACACACACGTACATACATACACAACACACACATGCACACATGCAAAAACAAATTCACACATATTTACACATGTGCACAAGCACAAATATACACATGGTGTCAATAGTGTAATAAATATAAATGCAATACTGGAAGCACTTTTCTAGCTCTTCTGACTCCTTCTACTGCAGACAAAAATTTCAAAGACTGAAAATGGAGATAGCCATTCAAGCAAAAGCGATTTCATGATCAAATATCATGTGCAAGACCAGGAGGGGATCTAAAAAAAGAAAGACATTTCATGTGATTGAAACTGGTTTACCTTCAGAGGACAGAAAAGGAAGGACACCTATATCCTTTGGATTCATACTTGAATCAGAAATGGAATGAGGGATAACTTGTGACCAAGGTATTACTTGCATATTAAGCAGTACCATTTGAACTGGAAAAAAATGAATTTTTTAGTTTATTCTGGGAGTAAAATGGAAATGGTGTCTTCAATTTAAACTGGAATGTTGGTTATCTGTTTACTAGGATTCTGTAAATGGTGGTTCAGTCTGCACAGAACTTAAACTAACAATGGCATCTGGACTGTTGTCACACCATCATTACGTTCAGGAAGTGCATGGCAGATATCTCTCTATGGAACATGGAAGAGAGGAGGCTCAAAAAGAAAACTGTAGAAATAATTTATAATCTTCTGTTGAATAATATAAGATAAAATTACTACTGCCACAGTCTAGATAACAATGTGTTTATTTACAACTTATGCAAGAAGGGTTAATACAAAACAGAACAAAGCATTGCATTTAGGGAGAATCAGAGACAATTCCCTTAAGATAATTTATTTTTATGTAAGTAGCTTTAGTATTGCTTTATTGATAACTTGAATGTTTATACTTATGTATTTTTATGTTAAAAACAATATTTCATTGATAATAAGTTACTTAACTCTTGCCTGTTAAAGTGGTTCTACACTCCACAGTAAGTGTTAAAAAATAATGTAGTTATTTCAAATCTAAATTTTTCTGAAAATTTGAACCAAAAATTTGAAATCCTATAATGCTGCCTCTGTGTATATTAATATCCTAAAGTTTTTAAAATTCAAAGGTTAAACAATACACATTTTTGAATGCCTCTGTTTATTTTTCTATCCAACCATGTTCAGCTGGATCCCACTATATTTTAAAAGGAATAAATGTTTGCTCAAGAATCCTGGGAATTTTTTCTTGCCTTTTGGTGTAGATGTTTATAATGCCCTTTCTTGAGGTTTATTTTAATATGGATATTTTAAAACCTTGTTTATATTCCTACTTTCAGACTGCTATTCTTTTTTAATCAGAGAATGTTCAAGACATCGTCATTCTTTACTAGGTGACCTTTCCTCTGGTGAGCATTGCCCTGAAACTTCCTGGCATCCCCTGACAGGTTGGGTGACATGACACTTTAGAAGCAGTTATGTGGCATGCCAGTCATGACTCATTTGGCTGGGAATTCTGGTGTCAGATGTGATTAAGTTTAAGAGGATAAGAAATTCTTTGCCTCTGTAGTTTGAGTTTTGGTGCATTAAGTAAAAGACATAACTGTTGATAAATTATCAAATGCATCAAATTTTATACCTTTTTTGCAAATTAGAAAATAATAAACTATACACACATACACTTTGTGATATTTTACCTTTAGATTTTCTTGAGTTTATCTTGTTCTCTATGCAAAATACCTGCTTTTCTTTACAGAGATATAGCCATATTCTTATCATCCATTGATTTCAGTAGATGAGTGTCTTGTAAGCAAATACTGCAAATGTAATAAGCAGACAAAATAGGATGGGTATCTGAAGATAACATCAGCCATTTGGGGGAAGCTGCATAACTATATGTATGACTAGACTGACATGGATATGTTTTTCTGGTTCTTTTCAACAGAAGACACATATACTCTTCTCAGTCTTAAAGTCTGGATTGTGTACTACATCCACCATCCATCTTCCTGTATATGAATCATCCTCCCCAACCCTTTAGAGTATCAAGATATACATCTCAAATGGGGTTTCAAAATATTTCCAGCAGAGAACATGGAAAGGTTCATATCAAAATCATGAGCAGAATTGTGATGACTGACTTACAATCTTATCTCTGATGCTATTTCTGAGCATATCCTTTAGATTCTGTCCTCCATAGCCTCTCCTTTCTTGAAGGTATCTAGAAGCAATGTGTACAGGCTATCAGTGAACATCACCTAAAAGCCAGATGAGAATCTTCCCCTTAGATACCACGGAAATTGTAACTAGGCAAAAAAATGATGATAGAAAGGCAACATTTCAAATGTAAGAGACAGCAGTTCTCCAGGAGTGGATGAGAGGCCTTTAACAGAATGTCTCAACAGAGCTCCTTGGTTTGGGCACTAGAATGTGCAGGGATATGAATGTTAACATGTTTATTACTGTTAGTGAGAGCAAAATCAACGCTCTTTTACCTCTCCCCATCTTCCTTCTTCTTCTCTCTTTTCATCTTTTTAGAATTTTCACAATCTATTTTTTTTCCTGAGGAGAGGAAATTCAAAATCGTTGTTGATAATCTGGAACTTTTGAACAAAACAACATGCATTTACAAATAATACAGTATTTGTTACTACTTCTTAGCAATTAATTTTAACATAGTGCCTTGAATTGCCTCTGTATTTTCAACTGACAAAAACTGAATTTGTCATATTTCATTAATTGAGTTGTTGCTGAGATTAAATGAATTGATATAAGTAAAATATTTATGATAATGTCTGGCATTAGCAAGCAACCTGGTTTACCCAAGTTATGATCTTATGTCCCTCTTCATATTTATGGTTTCTAACAATTCATAAGGAAATTCTTCAAATCTCCTTGCAGAATAGACACATTAGGCAGAAATCTATCATAAGTCTGATAATGTCAAAGTCATCTGACTTGGAGAATGTTGATATACAAATTATGGGGCATTGAATAAGTCTTGAGTAATGCACCCTTCCTGTTATGATTTTGAAGGTTCTGGAAGGTTTTGTCATACAACAACCTTCACTTGTTACAAATTTTCCCACTGGTACTATTTTTTTTAACACTAGGGATGATCATCTAGGTTTTTCTCCAGTTTAGCCCATTGGAAAGTAAAGGAGCACAGTGTTATAGAGTATGTAGTCTCAACTTGGACTATTACTTGTCCTGCTTTTGGAATTCAAATCCATCCTGGGATTATCCCTCTTTCTGAACATATCAGTTAAACACACATAGGACAGCATGGCCTATTTATTCCACTTGTTCATCCTGACTTGTCAGATTAATTTATGGGCCTTGAGGGAGAAGAACCTGGGAGAAAGAATACAGGGAAGATTATCATTAATTTGCTGAGTATAAGAACATGGTCAACTCCATTAGGATACTTAGGTGCAAGAACCTAAAATAAAGGCTACAGTTGGTGATTATGCGATGGAGCAAAAGTTTAGGAAATTTCTTGAAATTTAAAGTCTTGAAATCATTCCTGAAGACTCCACAGTGTAGCCTGAAGTATTTCTTGCCCTGGCTGGGTAACTCTAACTACGATTTATTTCTCATATTGCTCCTCTCTTCCAGCACACGTTCAGTGTTTGAAGGAGCTCTTCTCTAAGTGGGTTAAGTATTTTATATTTTTATACTACATCTTCTAGGTCAGCTTTGAGGAACTCAAATTGCTTTCCTCATTTAAACTGCCTTCAGGCATATACTAATATTCATTTGCTGATAAACTTACATTTCCCATATCCTTATGTAAAGACTAAAAAAAATTTAAGAGTTTAGCTTAAAATAATGAGACATAGGGAGAAAGGGAGATTCCTATATTTTACTGGAACTGAAATTAGACAATCTGATTACTAATCATTCCAAATTAGGAAAATGTAAAGTAAGCTGAAATAAGTGAGTTAAAGAGGAAAGGTGGTGACAGAATTTTATGTTTCCTAAAATTATTATTCTAATGTTTTATAAGAATTCATATATATGTATATATATACTACACCAGTTAAAGATGCAAGACAGATGATATTTGTAGCTACTTTCATGAGCAATGGGGATAGACACTGAATTAATATGAACTTAAATAAACAAAGGTGCTGCAGATATCACTCTATATAAATAAAATGCTGATTGGCCATTAGCCAGGCAGGAAGTATAGGTGGGACAAGGAGAAAAGAGAATTCTGGGAACAGGAAGGCTGAGTCAGGAGACACTGCCAGCTGCCAAGTACCAACATGTAAGATACTTGTAAGCCAGGAGCCATGTGGGAAGCCATAGATTTATAGAAATGGGTTAATTTAAGATGTAAGAACTAGATAGCTAGAAGCCTGAGCCATTAGGCCAAACAGTTTAGATAATATAAGAGTCTCTGTGTTTATTTTATAAGTAGGTTTTGGGACTGCTGGGGCTTGGCGGGAGCTCTCCAACTACACAAAGGTAAAAAGAAAAAGACAAAATTTTATTTTTTTAGAGCTGTGTGTGCTTCTGGAGAAGTACTGGAGTATAGTAGGGGATGGCTAGCTATGTGCTAAACCCATGTATGACCTAATCCTAACTTGAAATTTTTAGTTGTATAATTCAGTAGGATCTGTTCAATATTTAGTCTAGCTGAGGTTCATGTTGAATCCTTCTTTGTGTTTGCTAGATGTTGTAGCATTTGAACAATGTCTGGTATCTAACTTGAAATACAATTAAAAACTTAAGCAATGTGAAAATTCTCTCACATTTTAATGTTTATCGGGCTTAGGCATGTTATTTATGCAAAGAACTCACTTCCTATAGTCTATTACAATTTATTACCAAATTATGTTGAATTTTTTGTTTTCAGATTCAAGGATTCTTATAGGCTAGCATCTTATTTATATGTCTATATTATTTTTTCCAGAACAAACTTCATCTGTTACGGATGTGAAATTCAGAGAGAAGATAGAGGATTACATTCTAAAGATTCTCCAGTCATATGCTCTAGTATATAGCTATCTGCAACTCTACACCTTAAAGTAATTTTTCCAAATGTTCAGATCAGTATTTTCCCACCCTATTTACATTCTGAGAGTCTACCATATCTTTCATACTTTGCTAAGAAAATAGCTTTATTTGTTGATGGTTAGGCAAATAGAGATTCACCACAGCAAGCTCCCACCATAAGGCAATTTGCTTATCTGAAAATCATAGGAAATGAATATTTACAACTAAGTACAGGAAATGGTTGCATGTTAGGAAACATTTAACATAGAACATATCACAAAAGGGACATCAAGTGTAAATTGTTGTATTTTCTGTTTTTAGATTAATTTTAGACAAAACTAAAGCAGGGTTTTATTTAATGTTTGTAATTTCCCAAAAAATATTAGATGAAAATTATGTATTGTTAAGTTGGAAAACATAGACACGCTGAACTCTTATTCTGTTTTAAATGAATCAAATAATGGCCTAGTTCTGCTTACATTTTAGTAGCATATGACCATATAGATAATGACATTTAAATATCTTGAATTATATAGAGCATCAGAAGTAGTCATCTCTATAAGTTAGGTTATGAAGTTGATTCTAAAGAAGTCAGTTAAAGAGAGTTATACTCTGTGTTGTTCTATAAAGCATGATGAACCATAGTTTCCACAGATAATACAATAACTCATGACTGAATCAACTATTTTATTTCTAGCACTAATCAGTCTTTGTTCTGGAAAAAATAATATAGACATGTAAATAAGATGCTAGCCTATAAGAATCCTTGAATCTGAAAACAAAAAATTCAGCATAATTCGGTAATAAATTGTAATAGACTATAGGAAGTGAGTTCTTTGAATAAATAACATGCCTAAGCCAGAATAACATTAAAATGTGAGAGAATTTTCACATTGCTTAAGTTTTTAATTGTATTTCAAGTTAATTTTCCCTCTAGGTAAAAGTAATAACAATAATTTAAAGATGTTGTTATTTTAAAGGTCATAATTGAAGAATGACATCAGTGCTGGGCCTGAATCTCCCTAATTGTTCACAAAATAGACTTCACTATTTACAGTTAACTCTATGTGAGTGAGTCTAAATTTATTCTAATGAATCAGGAAAGTATGGAAAAAATGATAGCATCTTCAGGAAGCACATTGTTATATGTTATGGTAAGGTGTAGTTTATGAGAAAGATTTGGCCAAAATGGGAATGAAGAGAGAAAAACAAAAACAAAAAACATTGTCACTATCATTATGCATCAGACTAAGGAGAAAACAGAGACAAGAGATAGTGGGAGATGTCCATAACATAGAAGAAGAGGAATGACTTAATCCATTCATTCTTTTTTTTTTTGAAATTTTTTAATTATATTTGTGTTTTAATTTTACACATCAGTAATGGGTTCCCCTGTTCTCCCCCCTCCCGCCCCTGACACCACCTTCCCCCCCACCACTCCCTTCCATTCCCATCTCCTCCAGGGCTAAGACTCTCCTGGGGATTCATTTAAACCTGATGGATTCAGTACAGGCAGGTCCTGTCCACTCCTTCCAGGCTGAGCAAGTGTCCCTGTGTAAGCCCAAGGTTTCAAACAGCCAGCTCATGCACTAAGGACAGATCCTGGTACCACAGACTGGGTGCCTCCCAAACAGCTCAAGCTATTCAATGGTCTCACTTATCCAGAGGGCCTGATTCAGCAGGGGGCTCCACAGTCTTTGTTTCATAATTCATGTGCTTCCATTCATTTGGCTATTTGTCCCTGTGCCTCTCCAATTTTGGTCTCAACAATTCAAGCACTTACAGTCCCTCCGCTTTCTCAACAACTGGACTCCTGGAGCTCCATCTGGGGCATGGCTGAGGATCCCTGCATCCACTTCTGTCTGCTATTGGATGAGAGTGCCAGCACGAACATCAGGGTGTTTGGCCATCTGATCACCAGACTAGGTCACAAAAGGCTTTCTCTCAACCATTGCCAGCAGTCTACAGAGGATGTATCATTGTGGATTTTTGGGGACCTCTCGATCATTCTGCCTATTCCTGTTCTCATGTGGTCTTCATTTATCATGGTCTGTTATTACTTGTTCTCCCTTTCTGTTCTTGATCCAGGTGGGATCTCCTGTTCCCCTAAGCTTTCTTTCCCTCAAACCATGCCCTTCATTACTCCCACTGTCGTCCAGGTTGTTCATGTAGATCTCATCTGTTGCATTGTCATTGGGCGATCCCTGCATCTTTCCTAGGGTCCAATTTTCTAGGTAGACTCCCTGGAGTTTTGTAGCACTCTAGTCATCTTTGTTTTACAACTAGTATCCTATTATGAGTGAATACATACCATGTTTATCCTCTGAGTCTGGGTTACCTCACTCAGGATCCATTTGCATGCAAACCTCATGATGTCATTGTTTTTCTCTGCTGAGTAGTACTCCATTGTGTATATGTACCATATTTTCCTTATCCATTCTTCAGTTGAAGGGCTTCTAGGTTGTTTCCAGTTACTGGCTATTACAAACAAAGCTGATATGAACATAGGTGAGCAAATGCCCTTGTGGTATGATTGAGCATTCCTTGGGTATATGCCCAAGAGTGCTACAGCTGGGTCTTGGGGGAGATGGATTCCCAATTTTCTAAGGAAGCACCACATTGATTTCCAAAGTGGTTGTACAAGCTTGCATTCCCACCAACAGTGGAGGAGAGTTCCCTTTGCTCCACATCCTCTCCAGCATAAGCTGTCTTCTGTGTTTTTGATCTCAGCCATTATGACAGGTGTAAGGTGGTATCTCAGAGTCGTTTTGATTTGCATTTCCCAGATAATTAGGGATGTTGAGCAATTCCTTAAATGTCTTTCAGCCATTTGAACTTCCTCTGTTGAGAATTCTCTGTTTAGTTCTAAGCCCATTTCTTAAATGGACTGTTGGGCATTTTGAGTTCTTTATATATTCTGAATATCAGCCCTCTGTCAGATGTGGGGTTGGTGAAGACCTTTTCCCTTTCTGTAGGCTGTTGCTTTGTCTTGTTGACCGTGTCCTTTGCTCTACAAAAGCTTCTCAGTTTCAGCAGGTCCCATTGATTGATTGTTTCTCTCAGTGTCTGTGCTACTGGTGTTATATTTAGACAGTGATCTCCGGTGCCAATGCATTCAAGAGTACTTCCTACATTCTCTACTATCAGGTTCAGAGTAATTGATTTAGGTTGAGGTCTTTGATCCACTTGGATTTAAGTTTTATGCATGGTGACAGATATGGATCTATTTGCAGCCTTCTACACATTGACATCCAGCTAAGCCAGCACCATTTGTGAAGATGCTTTCTTTTTTCCATTGTACATTTTTGGCTTCTTTGTCAAAAATTATATGTTCATTGGTGTGCGGGTTAATGTCAGTGTCTTAAATTCGATTCCATTGGTCCACATGTCGGTTTTTATGCCAGTACCAAGCTGTTTTTATTATGGTAGCTCTATAGTAGAGCTTGAGGAAGTGACCCATTTTTATTCAGACCCAGAAGCTAGGAAAGGCTTCATGGGGGCAATAGAGATTGTTTTATAATATCAAAGAGTTTCCACCCCAAATAGAGAAAATGAATAAGCATGAAAAATCTGTGGGTACTCAACTGGGGGATGAATAAACCAGCAGTTAAGAATATAAGTCACATATGGAATAGTAAGAGACAGAGGAAGGAGCATGGTACCTACCTACCTCTCCTTAGAAGTCATGGAAGTTCCAAGCCCAAGGGTAGATCAGGTATTATTATTTGTTCAGTTTTATGCATGAGGAACATTGGTACAGACAGAATGACCAGTTTTGCAGGTGTCTGTGTGTTTGTTTGTGTGTGTGTGTGTGTGTTTGTGTTTACTCTAGATGTTATTTTAAAGCAAGGATACTGTAGGTTTTCTTGATCCTCCTTCCTCTATGTAAAAGACACCTCCAGTTCACATTCCATTTCACTTCATCATGAAAACTTCACACCTTTCAAAACTCTTCTCCTATGCCCTTGTATCAACAATAAGATATATACAACAAATTATGTTTGCCCATACATTAATGCAATTCCAGGTTAAAATAAGCATAGTAATATTATAAACAATTTGGAAATTTTACTTCTAAAGGAGTATTGCAAAACATCACTATCTTCACTAGAAGAAATTCTCTAGTGCAATATCTTGTGCTTCAGATGTTTGCCTCCTCTGTCACAGATAGCAGTTGCTTGGGGTGATGTCAGTGTTGTTATTACCAGCATTGCTGAAATACCTGTAAGCATAAACTGCACCTTGCTTTGCAATACATTTTCTACACTCCAGGAAGAAATCGACAGTATAGTTGGACTCAAACTGACAGGTAAAAAACTGGCTTTGTCACCTGTGACCATGACTGGCAGTAAAACCAGAGCAAAGCTGCAGCTCATGGCACATGACATCTTTAAAACAAAGAAAAACAGAGAAATGATAGAGTATTCACAGACAGCACTGAAAACGGCATCTGGCATGCTCGACAACTCTGGAGACTCTCAGTATCCCCTTACTTCCTGCTCTCATCTCTTATCTGTCTATTTTAATTCCTCATCTTAACGTGGAACTTGAATCACAAGCTCACGTGTAGAATGTCATGGAACAAAAAGTAGATATTTTTAAATACATAAAATATTTATTCTAAAGAACTCAGTATTTATTGTGTACTTCAGTTTGCTTAAAACTATAGTGTAGTAGGTTGGATTTCCTGTTTTCTTTATTGTTTACTAAAAATGTTAATTTTAAATTGGAAAATGTTTTGTATTTGACATCATTAACCATTTTAGTAACAAGGAAGTAATTACAAGAAAAAAAGTAACCACTGAATTTTTAGAAGAAGTAATCTCAATTATCTTATTTGAAATTATTTGTTAACTTTATCAAGGGCAGTAAATATAGTGTATTATTTAAACTTCCATGTGTACAAAGAAAAATAATTCCAACAGGGACGCAAAGTTCTTACTCTTACTCCTTGGGAAACATAGCAACATGTAAGGATATCACTGTATAATTACATTGTTCAATTTGAAGGGATTAGAGATTAGATTGTATATATATATATATATATATATATATATATATATATATATATATATATATATTATGGCTAAATTTTGCAGTTAAGTCATTTATATGATATTTAATGCCACTTAATAGTAAGACACACCCCTTTGTATTCTGGGTCCTAGATATATGACATTTTCTCACATTCTGGAAGTATATGTGACCATATGATCACCACCAGGAAATGAAGACTGCATGTCTGTTTCTGTCTTCCTTTCTCTTCCTCTGCACTGTAGCATAATACAATGTGCAGTCATTACAGATTAAAGTGGTTGGGATTCTACACCACAAAAGGAAGTCAACTTCTCTTTGCCCACTTGACTTTCCCTTGCTGTACTTTGCTTATTGCCAAAATGTGTCATGCCTAACCTGAGGAAAATAAATATACAAACTAAATGAGATTCTGCACAAAATTCTCAAGTATACAACTGTTGATCTTTATAATGGCCCAATATCCTAGTCAGTTGTATATCACTGATAAGAAATAAGTTAATTAAAATGATATAGTCATGCATAATTGAAAATCATTTCATGTCAAAATCAATAATTAACATCAGATGGTTATATTTGTGTTTGAGAAAGATGAATAAAAGTACAAAAGCACATTGTTCTTGCTTTAAATCACCTTATCTAAAACATGCTCCTGTATACTGACTGAATCAAACACACACACACACACACACACACACACACACACACACACACACAGAGAGAGAGAGAGAGAGAGAGAGAGAGAGAGAGAGAGAGAGAGAGAAACACATTAACTACTCAAGAACAGTTACTAAGAAGAAGGGAGACAATAAATAAATAAATTTTATTAGCAATAGATGAGAGACATATAGGGAGACAAAATGAAATGGGATACATATTCACATTGTGAAAGTTTATTAAACATATACACAGAGGACACAATGATTTTAGAGTACAAGAAGCTATTTTCATAAATATCTTTTAATCTTTATACAAGCCATTGTCACAGACATTGTAATAACTTCCTTGTTATAACTAAGCAATAGAAGAAACAACTATTTGGAAAACCATGTATAAAGGAAAGAACAAGTCATTACTTTTTAATTTAAAATTTGAGTTTTGAGAATTTCATATTTGAGTACTGTATTTATTCCATTTCCATCATTGCATGAAACCCCTAACTACTCCTCAATATCATGACTACTTTTATATCTAGGTAGTGTTTTCCATTTAGACTGCCAATCAGCTCTGTCATGCCAGCCACTCCCTAAATAAACACATAGACACTTACTATTAATTACAGATGTTCAGCTGATAGCTTAGGCTTGTCTCCAGCCAGCTCTTAGATGTTAAATAACTAATTGCTATTCCTCTATGTGCTACCCTGAGGCTCATTTATCTCCTTCTTTCCAGTATTCTGTCTGCCTTGAAAATCCTGCCTAGCTATTGACCAATCAGCTTTACATTAACAATGAGAGCAACTTATCTTCACAGTGTACAGCAAGATTATTCCACAGCATGGAATAGGGGTAAGATTTGTGTATCTGTGGGTATAATGATATATGTTTAGAATAACCCATACACCAAACATAGCTCAAAATGGAACATATATTTGAGTGTGTGGGCTTATGTGAAACTTTTTGCAGAAGACATTAGTTTATCCTGCTGTTTTTGCATTAGATGACAGTTACTCAAATAAGGCATCAAGGAGTTAAAAAATAAAATATGCAGCTTGAATTTGAAACAAATTAAAAACTCAAAGTGAATGTACAAAATCCACTGTGAATCTCCACAGCTTTAGAATGGACATTGTAACTGTGTGTAAGTTCACTGAGATATATAGCCTTTAGAACTCTTTAATTTTGTTGATACTTTTTTATTCTTTTGAGATATTATATTAAAATTTAATTTAAAATCCAAAAAATGTTAGTTGAAAAATAACCAAAAATATCTAAACAAAGTAACAAAAATGAAATTCTTGTATTCATGAAAAAATTAAAAGTAGAAAAGACAAGGAGAAAACAGTCCATAATGTGACACTGCATATTGGAAAATTATAAAATGAAAAATTGAAATTCATTTAAAAAGAGCTCTGAAAGTTCCTCAAAGATGAATAAATTTTTAAAAAATATGAAAAAACTTATGTTAAATTTTCCACAACAGGAACTCTGAATATATTAATGTACAGTAAGCACTGATGTTAGCATGGTTAGTTGCTAAGTACAAGAAATCAACATCAGGACATATCACTTTGCAAGTATAGCTATAATTCAACTACAGAAGCAAAAAAGGAATGGGAGCCTCAAGAACTGTTGAGTAAATTTAAAATCATGTATTCACCTTGAAAAATGTTTAATAAATTTCCAGTTCTTAAAAATGGAATTAGCTAATGCTTAACCAAGTATTTAAGTTGCTAGTTATATATCTAATAGAAATGAAAAGAAATACTGACGCAAAACCTGTATCAGGACACTTATTAATGATAAAAATAAAAAGGGAGAAATCACATAAATATCTATGAGTATTATTCATAAAATCCCAAAGTCAGACAGAAGATATATATATAATATAACATGACTATGTACTAATTGGTGTAAGAGTGTTATTACACAGCAGAATAGACGAATACTGTTGTCTTTTCTCACCAAGACAGCCATTCTTCTATTTGTGTGAAGTTCTCAAACAGGCAAATATGTAGACAGAATATTATATGAAGATTTGCTTAGGGATGTAGACTAATAAGTTTTGAGTTGGGAATTGGAATAAGAACATCAAATGATTGCACAGAATTAGTTTTAGAATATTCTGATACTGCAAAATGTTGGGGGAATGATTGCCCATTATGAACACTTGAAACTTTCTGACAGATTTCTAAACTGTCAGTGGAAAATTGTACATGTATAATCATAGAAATATTCTAGTATTAATTTTTATAAACATTGACAAGACACTTTAATCTTAGATGAACCAATTTATTATGATTATTCATTTATCTATGTACTTTTTTTTCATTTGGTGGGATTCATATGTAGAAACTGGAGGACGAAAATGTAAAATCAGCACCATCATCCACAAGTTTTTATAACTTTCCTGAAATTCTGTTTATCTCCTCAGACTTCATATTCTAGAAGTTCAGGAGGTCCTCCACAGACAATTTCAGACATATAAAGAACTCTCAGATTCATCTTGAGAATGTGATGAATCCCAAGCAAGTTATCACTAAAAAGATTTTGACAGATTTTTATTTAAAATTCCATATATAACATTATGTACTTGATTGTAAGAGAAAAACACATATATGCAAGTTGCAAGTTCTTTTTAACAAAGGACTCACTGTGAAGAGATTATAATTGCTTTTAAAATTCCATATTGAAATTAAAAGATTTCGGGGATGAGCACTAATAAAACACATTCATACTCCTGTCTATGTAAGCAAATATTTCTAAAACCAATTTAGTCAAAACTGTGTCACTTTTATATTTAATAATTTTATAAACACAGGTCCCACACAATTGGTCAAAAATCGAAGATCTAGAGAAGTTATTTCAGCTCCATTTCTTTCCTGACTATTTTCTTTTTTCAATTTCCCTCCTTTTCCCTGTTATTCTTTTCTGTTCCTTTTTACTCAGTCTGAGTGGTCTAGCATTTAAAGCTTAGACATAATTTATAACCTTTCCAAAGTACCCATCTTACAATCATGGGGTAGCAATTAATCAGCAGATTATTAATGACCCTGGATGCATATAACCTTAATTAAAATTGCTCTGTGGCATAGAGAAATGAGAGTAATAAGAAACAGTAGAATTTCAATGAAGTTATAAAAGTAAGTATTTTGGCCTGTTTGCCATGGTTTCTTCATTAAAAGAGTGAATCCAGAAGCAAACTGAAGAATAAGAATGGAATTTACATTTTAATTTTGAATCTTTTCACTGCTGTTGCATAAACATATATGTGTTCATATAAATTTAATGTTGTACTGCACTCACTTAATTAGTAAAAGTAAAGGGAAATATACCTGGAAAGATCTGGGCTTTGTTCTCTTTAGCTAGAAAGTGCTGAGTTTAGAAGCTATAAGACTTTTGAAAAGATATTATAAAAAAAATTAGTGTCATTATTTACATATATAGATTTTGCTAGTTATCTAGGCAGACATACTACATTGTATTTAGTAAAATGCTCAAGACAGTAAGATTGCAACAGCTACTTATTCTTATCTGCCTTAACTTCCCTCCAACTGACCATCATTAATTAATTAAAAACCATCATTCACTCTCTCAAAGAAAGGTTAATCCTAACAGCTCATATTCAAATGAACCTGTAATTTTCTTTAAATCCTGTTTACAGCAGCTCTTTGAATACTTATAATTTCAGGAATTTTTGAGAAGTCATATGAAGTCAAATTTGCAAATCTATATTGTGGAATACTAAGATCTTTGCTAAGTCAAGGAGCAAACACAGGTGAACGTATTCCTTGAATACAGCTTAAGCCTGATGGAAAAATACATAAGGCATGCCTGCACTAATTAACCATGAATGCATGATTGTAAACCTTGTTCTTACAAGAATTCACCTTTAGGCCGGGTGCTGGGGACATTCCCAGGAATCAACAAGGACGATCCCAGTTTAGACTACTAGCAATAGTGGAGAGGGTGCCTGAACTGGTTTATCCCAGTAAGCAGATCAGTGAATACCTTAAGCCTTCATCCAGTAACTGATGGAAGCAGATGCAGAGATCCACGGCCAAGCACTAGGCCATGTTCTAAGTTTCCAGTTAAATAGAGAGAAGGATTCTATGAAAAAGGGGCATTAGGATCATGATGGGGAAACCGTACAGAGACAACCAAACCAAACTAGTGGGAACTCATGAAGTTCAGATCAACAGCTTTGGAGCCTCTATGGGAATGGACAGTTCCCTCTGCATAAACATGACAGTTGTATACCTTGATCTGCTTAAGCGGCCCCCTGGCAGTAGGATAATGATCCATCCCTGGTGCATGAGCTGGCTTTTTAGAGCCCACTACCTATGGGGGGACACCTTGCACAGCCTTGATGCAGGGAGAGTGGCTTGGACCTGTGTCTACTGAATGTCCCAGGCTCTGCTGAATCCCCACTGGAGACCTTACCTTGTTGGAGGAAGGAATGGGAGATAGGTTGAGGGAGAAAGACAGGAGGGACAGGAGAAGGGAGGAGAGGGGAATCTGTGACTGGTATGTATAAAAAAATTTTTAATATAAGAATTTATCTTTATCCATAATGTATTTTTTTCATTAGTTATAATTGTTTAAAATAATTAACCTTTTAAAAAACAACACAAGTGTTGCCTTTTTGCAGTTTGGCATTTTCCATGGAAAATAGATTAAAACATATAAAAGCTAGTAGAAGATAACAAAAGTGATATTCAAATATTTTAAGCAGAGTAATATTAAATATTTGGTATGATTGCCTAGTCACAACTACAACTTCTTAAACTTAATTTATAAAAACATAAATTAAGATATTAAAATATTCCTGTGTCAATTAATTAATATACAGGTGAGTAACAATATTTTGATGTTTTATGTCTTTCAACAAGTATCTATGTTGTCAGCCAAGACTATAAATACTATTTAACTATTATTCTACTTATGTATATTCATTGTGATAATCACAAATGAAAGTTTAATACTGCACACTGCAACATTTTAGATCTTATTTAAGACCAGCATGTTGGCAGAATCCTCTAACCTACATTTAGACAATGGGATTCAGAAAGCAACTGGAATGAATAACAAAATGTAACAATTTCCAGGACTCTTAATTGTACAAACATGTTTATAGCATAAGTACTATATCCCCAAGAGAAATAAAAACCAGTATATTTTTAAATTTTAATGTGTTTTGAGTTTCATCAGCTTCATTAGCAGAAATTCTAAGACAAATACTTCATTTTGTGTGTTTGTTCTATTTAATTTTCATAGCAAGAAATAAGAACATGCCCCCAAAAATAACCAATATTGTTTAATGAGTTTAAAAAGTTAGTTTTTGGGGCTGGGGATTTAGCTCAGTGGTAGAGCGCTTGTCTAGCAAGCACAAGGCCCAAGCTCCAACAACAAAAAAGAAAGTTAGTTTTGATTAAAGGACCCAATAAAAGTAATATTTCCCTATGTAGGTAATTAATTGGCACTGACAATACATTAATCCTGCCATCTATTGGGATAATATTCTTCTGAAGAAAGGCCCTTTACATGTTTCTTAATTTATTTTTAAAATGCATGTCTAAATGAAATGCTTTAACTTGGTATGTCAGGTGCAGTTGAATAACAAAATGATATGAACTGTGGCTTTTCTTCTTTTTTTTTTTTTTTCTTTCTAAAAGACGTAAGGTAATAACATCTTACAAGTTTCTTATGAAATTTAACTCATTGGTTCCCAGGTTTCACAGTACCATACATATCAACAACAGGTACAATATTATGGATGAATGAGGGAAAACACAGATGAGGGAGGAAACTCAGCTTCACATACTGGTCAGTCTTCCTATTGAGGGTAATTACTTTATAATCTATGTGACAAGAAAACTGAATTCCTGAGTTTCTAGACTTGTGATTTCTGGCACAGTTTCTTTGGAAGATGTGACAAGTCTTAGACATAGGCCTGAATTTTCCATGATATTAGAAAAGTAGAGGTTCAATCTGCCTCTACCCACTTTGTCAATGAAATGGTCCACAGTTGCTTCCATTATTGGAGCAGTACCCTACTGATGGAATGGTTTTCATCCTTGACCCCCTTAGTAAAAGTCTACAAAAAATGTTACTTTTCTAATGATCTTCTTCAGAAGATCTAAGAATTGAATAGCAATTAAGTTAAGTGGCTTAGATGTAAAAGTTATAAGTATGACTAAAAATCAGGTCACATAATGACCTGAATTTTGAAATTATGAATGATCATCTTATATTATAGACATATAACATATGCTAATAGGAAAAATAAGAGCTGTGCTTTATGATGTAGAACTGCTGGGCAAATGTATAAGCGCACATAATGTGAAGCTACATAATCATGTTGGAATTTAGAGTAAAGTCATGGAGCTGGATCAGACCAGCTGGCTTTGCAGATATTAATTTTAAGATCTATTTTAATTTAATAATACTTTATTAATTCATAAAATTAGCAAATAGATTAATTAACGTTCATAAATCTATTTTGGTCAACCTTCTCACCCCAGTCCTTCCAAATCACCCCCATTTCCCTATCCACCCAACTTTCTGGGGGTTTTTTGTTTGTTTGTTTGTTTTTTCATCCACATATTACAATTTTTGTTATGCAAAGACTCGTGGGTGAGGAGCCTGCCCTGGAAAACTGGTAAATTTACCAGCAATCACACCCTTAAAAGAAACTGGATCTCCCTGCAGCTACCAAAAGTCATTATCTTCTTACTTAGGGATATGACTTTGTATTCACCTCCCTATGACATGCTATGATTTTTTCTGGCTTGAGCAAATGAAGGTTTTGTGAGTATTGTCACAACTACTTTACATTCAAATGTAGCTGCCATGTTCTGTCTGGAAAACACTGTCTCACTGTAATGATATTTTAAAGCTGTATGTGTGTGTGTGTGTGTGTGTGTGTGTGTGTGAATATATGATATGTGTTGATGCCTGTGGAGGCAAAAGAAGGTGTCAGATCCATGGAACTGTACTCATAGGCAGTTTGAAGCACATGAATTGGGTGCTGAAAACTAAATTTGTATGCTTTGCAAGTGTGATTGGTGTTTCAGCCCTGTGTACCAGAATCAGAGTTGACATGTTTCTTTTTTTTTTTTTTCCAAGACAGGTTTTCTCTGTGTAATTTTGATGCCTGTCCTGGATCTCACTCTGTAGACCAGGCTGACATGGAACACACAGAGATCCTCCTGCTTCTGCCTCCTGAGTGCTGGGGTTTAAGGCATGCGCCTTCACCACCATCTGACTTTGAAATGTTTATTTTATTTTATTTATTTTTTTAAATTTAATTTAATTTTATGTATCAGCCATGAGTCCCACTGTCTTCCCCCTCCCAACCCCAATCCTGCCTTCCCCTCAGCCCTCCCCCCTTCCCATCTCCTCCAGGGAACAGAAATATTTCTTACATATAGAAACATTTAATGTCCATCACCTAAGAGTTCTTTGTCTTTTCTGTATTTTTCTTTGATTAGATATATAGATCTGGATATGTCCATCAGTATTTCACCTCTAGTTTATAGTATCAGAAACTGATTAACTACATCAATGGTCTTCAACTGTTTCCACATATGATCAAGAACTAACCCAGTGCACTAGGATACACTTGCCAATGTAGCAGGAATCTTAAAAGTTCTTATTAATAAAATCAAACCTGAGGCCAGTTATGGGGTAAATGCTGGAAGGTCAGAGATACAGAACAAGCCACAGCTACCTCACCTCACCAGTTCCTCAGCTGGTCTTGTTTCCTCAGACTGCAAGCTTCTGTGTCCTCATCCCAATGGCTCTCAGCTGAACTGTGCTGCTTGAAAGCCTAAATGCTTAAACAGCCAAATGCTTAACCAGCCAAAGGCTACTTTTTTTCTGGTCTTCACGCCTTATATATCTTTCTACTTTTTGCCATCACTCCCTGGGATTAAAGGTGTGTGTCTCCATGCTGGCCGTATCCTTGAACACACAGAGATCCACCTAACTCTGCCTCCCAAGTGCTGGGATTAAAGGCGTGCACCACTACCACCCGGCTTCTGCTATGGCTTGCTCTGACCCATTTTCTAGCCACCATTTCTGGCTTTGTATCTAGTGGGTATCTGTTCTCTGACCCCAGATAAATTTATTAGGGTGCACAATATTGTGGGGAACACAATACCACCACATTGCTATGTGTCTGGTTTTATATGAATTTTATAAATTTGAACTCAGATCCTCATGACTGACAGGCAAGTGGTTTTACTCCATATGTTATAAATGTGTATTTTTACTTTACTTCTGAAGGAATACCACAATTGGTTATCATATATCTATAGTTGACTTTTTAAAATAAAAACATTATTGACCATTGTTAATGATTCATTAATCAATAATCTTGACTATTACATGAAATAAATATTGTCAGACTTTGGTATTTATAAAAATATTTCCTATATGTACTCTTCAGAAGAGTTACATATTGGTGCCATTAAACAAGACAAGTGTTAACTAAATAGATGGAACATATTACAGTGAAACAAACTTAAACAGGTGGCCCAGTTTAATCAGCGTTTCATCTGAAATCTTTGCTTACATTGTCATTATATTAGCTTTGTAATATTCATTATTTTGATGCTGTAATAACATTGGCCTCATGGGAAGTTAAATTCATTAAAGTTTTAGAAGTTTTTATTTGGGAATTTAAAGTTAATTTTTAGCATTGGATCCCCATTAATTATTAAAGGAAAGACACATAATTACCATACCATTTTAATAGGAAAACAGTAGTTTAATAAAAAGAAGGAAGTTTTCTCATTAATCAAAAGGGAAGATGGAGAATTTGAAAGATGTAAATATGAAATGAAAATAAATTAGTGTGAACTAACTGCATAAAATGTTGTTTGTATCTATGAAGCAATGTGAAAGTCAGTGATAAGCTACAAATGAACACAATGCTTCTCTTTCTATGTCTGTGAATCCTAGGACTGAATCATTTGCTGCTTTCAAAGCTCCACTGAGAACCTAAGCCAATGCAATTAACCTGAGCAGTGGCACCTAGATGACATCAGTCAACTGGGGTTACAGGGCCCATCTCCACACAACTGTACTGCTCTGGCACAATGAAATCTGTGTTAGATTAAGGAAACTCCAAGCATGGGTGGACAGATTTCTCTACAATCTTTGTTTCTTCTCTCGGTTAACAGAAAACTTTAGTTCCTAGTCAATGTGGGGCATTGTGCATTTTTTTCAATCATTTGTAATTTAAGCAGCTATTCATGAGCAAATGCAGTTAATTAAGTTTTGTCCTAGGTGATGAAAAGGGATAAAGAAAGACTAAGACATTGGCTGGGAATAGAAGAGGGCTAAGACAGAAGCAATATGGGAAAGTATGTCTTACTATGTTGGGAGAGTAAGTGAGAGTTCTTTTGCTTTGTTTAAAGTTTTGGTTTCACAATGGGGAACATCTAATCTAACCATGGGCAAAAGGTAACTATTACAGAGTTAAAGAAATTTAAAACATTTTCAAATTGAAACTTGCAGTAGGATGTTCTTGCCTGTGTAAGAATTAAGAAAGAATAAAAGATGGAATAAAGAGAAGAAAGAAAAGGAGATAGGAGAAAGAGCAAGAGGTGGAAGGTGAGGAGATGAATACATTTCATATAGATCAAAGATGTGCAGTGGCTGAGAATTGGTGGGAAGACTTTTAGTCTTTCCTTGCTGTACATTTATGATGGCTATTGCATCAGCTTTCTATTACTGTGAGAAAAAGGGGGTGATACACATTCAAAGGAGAGGTTATTTAAGCTCACAGTTCCTGACATTTCCATTCATGGTCACTTGAAGTATTCACTATGGGTTTGTCACATCAAAGCATACCACCTAATAGTGCCTGACATGGGAAGCATTTTACATGTCATCCAGGAGGTAAAGCAGAAGGGATCAAGATGTAGGCATCCTATTTAAAAATAATTTCATTTATGTTTTTGGATGTTTTGAGAGAGGGTATCCACATATATGCCCGACTGGCTTGGAACTCACTGTATAGACCAGGCTAGCCTTGAACCCAGAGATCAGCCTGTTTCTGACTTCAGAGTGCTAGGATTAAAGGTGTACACCATTATGTTTTGCCTTTAATTTTATTTGTAATTAAAACATATTTATATAATGTTACTTCTTTTCTCCCTGTCCTTTTTTAGGGTACATCACTACCAACCTAGTTTGGATGATCTTAAAGGTTTTGTCCCATTTTCTTTATTCACTTTACTCAAAAATCTTGATATGTTTGACTTAATGGAAAACTATCTACTATTCAATCATTTGATTCTTAAGAGTGATTTGCTTGAACTTAAAGACAGACTACCCTAAATATAACACTTACATGTAAAAATTTTATACATATAAATAATGAATTGTCTGAGGTTTTACAATAATAAATAAAAAAACATTAATATTCTTTAATCAGAAGAAGTGCTCAAAAATTATACATATATGAAGGAAACTTGAGGCAGACAGAGATCACTAGGACTGTCAAATTAAAAAAAAAAATAGTCTGGAAGGAGGTGACAGGACCTGCCTGTACTTAATCCACCAGGTTAAAATGAATCCTCAGGGGTGCCTTGATCCTGGAGGACATGAGAATGGAGGGGAGGGGCTGGGGGAAGGTGGGGGTAGGGGCGGGAGCGGGGAGGACAGGGGAACCCATGGCTGTTGTGTAAAATTTAAAACACATAATAATAAAGAAAAAATTATTTATTAAAAAAAAGAATAAAAAAAATTAAAAAAAGATATAGATAATGTTAAACTACAGTGTTCTGTAGGGGAAAATAAACAGCACAGATAGCCAAAACTTTGAAGGAAAATTGAACAAGTAAGGAGAGCTACAGCCAATGTGGTTAGAGTGGTTCTTCAGAAAATATGACCCTCTGTGGTCAGTCCTTGGAATGACCTGTTAATGAGGCATGTTCACCTGATTGTGTGTGGTAGACTATGGTCCATCAAATTACAGAAAGAACATAACAATGGAAATCTTTGTAACATTAGGTGAAGCCATGCAGTATGTATGCATTGAACCTGTGATCTCGGACAAGACTTCAGCATCTCTGTGTTAAACATTTGTCAGGTAGTGCTCCTGGGGAACGGGGTCCAGTTTGCCTGCTCTGTAATCAAGAGCCACTCACATTTGAGTGTCCTAAATCCTCAAGTCCTCAATGTTGCCACACACAAATCCTCGACTGCTTGACGCTGCCCAGCTCTATCATATTGCTTTGAAAAGTTTCCATGTTCCCATTATGAATCAGATGAAAATTATACTCATGACAGATTTCCTACAGTCCACCGTCTCCTTTGTCATCATCTGCTTTAGTGCTGAGCCAGTCTTCGCTGTTGAACTGAGAAGCCTTCACTGCCTGACCTGAGTAATTCTCAAGATGGGTTTCTCTATAAGCCTCTATTGTCCTATCAATACACACTAAGTAGGTTTGGGCATTGGTACGGTGAGATTATTAAAGAATTGGAAATTACAATGGCAGAAACATATTGTGTGTACTAAAATGTGATTTCATATTTTATGCATAGTGTTTGCCTATTGGTAGTTATTACAGCCAGGAAAAAAAAAGAGAGAGAGATTAAGGAAAAAAATGAGAGTTCACAGTTAAATTTGTTTATGTTATCTACTATGGTAAAAGTATATTAAATTCTTAATTATCTAGTTCAAGCATGTGCTTGAAAATCATATTTTGTCTAACCACTGGCAATATCCAGGTAAATATATTCAAATTTTGGTCAAGTACACAATAAAACATAGAATTTGCAATTTTCTTTTGAATTAGGTTTAAAAGAATTGCCTTAAAAAGAAACAGTACCTTGTTAAAACTAAAGCAATTTTTAAAGTCTAATTTATTTTTTATAATTCTCGCAAAGCTCATTGTAAGCCAAAAAATAATGATAGAATAATGGGCCATATTTTTTTAAATCACTTTTATTACTTCATGCTATGACTAAACTAGGTTAGCTAAATAATGCCTAGCAGAGTAAAACTGTTTTAATGATCAAGAAAGAAAGTATTGTAATTAGCTCTGAAAAACCTTTACATTATTAATTTTCTTAGAAAACCATTATCTGCCTAGGAGAAAAAGAATGCCATCTTAGGCTTTCGCATTTCTTATCCTTTAAATTAGAAATTCCAGATATTCTACCAGTTCAATTAAGCCCGTTGAAATTATAGATTAGATAAAGAAACCTCTGTAAACTAAATATCAATTAGTTGCATCTAAGATTAAGTGGCTAATATTTTTCTTGTATCTAGATTTGGGTCTGGCTTGAAGTAAAGTACTGTACCAATTTTAAAACATTTATTTGCGGGTGGATGATAATAGCTGCTGAAGCACATGAGGAACCAAAAATCATCCTGGGGACACAAGCCAATACAGAGCCGTCACTTCTGAGGGCAGAAACAGAGGTGAGAACAGCTCTCCAGGGAGAGGGAAGAACAGAAAATGATCATACATCAGAAGGCAAGGATGGCAGAGTGGAGGATCACAGGGCTATGTGGAGACATGATGGGAGATTTCTAGTATAAAACTGAATGAATTTGTTCCTGGTAGCATCCTTGTACAGCCACAGCTACAAGGTTTTATTCATACAGGAAAATAAATACAGCTGTATTGTAACAGGGAATAATGAGGTCTTAAATATTTGAAATATACCAATACCTCCTTTTACCATAAATGAACAAACAGAGGATAACTGTGTATGGTAGCATATTTTTTTTTTATTGCTTTGATTTTGCTATATGTGTATGTTTGTCGAAATACTATTTGTAGGCTGGTGAGATAAATAAAGTAGGTTCCACAAAGCCTAAAGATCTTTATTCACTATCTGAGACTCACATGGTAGAGGAGAGAACTCACTCATCCAGACTGTCCTCTGACCTCCAAATCTGTACCATGACACTATGGACCCCCATTGATATACATAAATAAATTGATAAATGTAATAGATACTTTAAAAATATTAAGTATCTTATGCACACATAATTTTTGTTTCTCATTTACATCTCAGTTAAAATGAATAAACTCAAAAGAAAAATTCAATGTAAGCCATATGTATATATATATATATATATATATATATATATATATATATATATACATATATATATACTTTTTATTATTTTTATGTAGTGTTTGAGAATTTGCTGCATGGTTGTAAATTTTTTATTATATTCCTCCCAGTTTCTATCTTCCATATCTTTCCATAATTTGCCACATCCATTTTTCCTCTCAGCTTCATGTATTCTGTTTTTAACTATGGATTCCTATCAGTTCTGACATTGGATAAATAGATAAAGATTCATCCACTGAAACTTAACCTGAAGGAAAATGACTGTCAATGGATTTCAGCAGTTGCTAACAGTTCCTCAGCCAAGGATGTGATTTTGTGAGTCCCTCACCTATTAATGCTAGTATTTCAACTGGCTTGATGCTGTGTATATCTTGTGTTTGTACATGCAGTCTCAGCTACTATGAGTTCAAGTGTGCAATATCCCTGTCACACATGACTTCTGGCTCTTACATTATTTCTACCACCTCTTCCCTCATAATCTTCAGGGAGAGATGCAATACAGATGATCAATTTAGGGTTGAACACACTATAGTCTCCTTTTCTCTGCACTTTGAGCAATTGCAAGTCTCTATCTTTCACCATCCACTGTAAAAGAAGCTTCTAAGATGAGAGCTAGCACTGTACTCAACTATGAATATAGTTATAAGCATTTAGGATGTGATTTAATTAAACATGGTAGCCATCTAGCAGAATAATAGTAATATGCTCTCCAGTCATGTCTAGTGCAAACTCAGCTACACATTCTTGGTCAAGTTAAGAGAACCAAGAATGAGTTCAGTCTTGTGGAACAGGCTTAAGTCCATACAGAAAGTGGGTGGTTATTCTGAGAAAATAAGTGGCAATATTACTCAAGTGGAAATATCTTGGCAGGCTTTATATTATGGCTCTCAGCTTTACAGCTGCGTAATATTGAGGATTATTTTCCTCCCCCAGAACAGTGCATTGCATCATTTAGCACCATGAATTCTAGGCAGGAGTAGTTTCAAGTCTCTACCTCGTTTCAGGGCCCAGCAACATCAAACACACACTCACACTCACACACAAACACAGAGATAAACACATAAATATGCACACACAAGTATTCATATGTCCATCAAATGACCACAATTTTGAAAACAGGAAATTATTTATTGCTTTATTTAGCACTATGTGTGGAAGACAGAGCCCTGTGGAGAGTAGAAAGAAGCTCCACAATTGATTGGTATCATCAATACTCATTTCATATTTTATGTTGAGGGAAGAACCCACTAACTTTCTCAGACTTGTCAGAATCTTGACTTTCTGCTCCCTCAGTCTTTAGGATAGCTGGCATCACTTATGTTTGTCACAGTACTTGGGTTTAACAATATTTTTTTCTAGTAGCTATATTAATATGTGAAAATAAATGGGGAAGGTTAATGTCAATAATATGTTTTATTTAACCTCATGCATTATATAATATTTTAAACTCACCATGAACAAAATTATTAAGAATCTAGCTGGGTGATCATCAAAAAAGAATTACAGAACAGTTTCCAGGCACCTATGTATTGCTTTGTTGGTAGTTCTATTAGGAAATTACTATTTAAACATAAAAACAAAAAAAGAACAGTGGGATTGATATTTCCTGCTGAAATGTTACTAATTAGCACCTTAATTAGCTGATAAAATTATCTGAAATACACTATATTTGTTAGTACTGGTATTAATTACTCAAAGCATTTCTTTATTTTGCAATTTATTGTGCTTTACAATTTTAATTAAAGAAAAGGTCTCATTCTATGTTAAAATAAACACCTCCATTTTTGTTCTATATAAATTCATTTTCCTTACATCGTTTTAAATTTTTCTCAAGTTTAATTTTTGAATAAAAGTTTCTCAAAAGAATATAGTGTAGGTCTGGAGAGATGGCTCAGCAGTTAAGCATACTGGCTGCTCTTCCTAGGGTTCTGAGTTCAAATCCTCCAAAAACATGATGGCTCATAACCATATATAATGTGATTTGATGCCCACTTCTGGAATGCAGGTATGTATGCAGCTAGAGCATACATATGCATAAAATTAATAAACACACAAATCTAAAAAAGGCGATAAACACAACCGCGAGCGCGCGCACGTGTGTGTGTGTGTGTGTGTGTGTGTGTGTATGTGTGTGTGTGTGTGTGTGTGTGTGTGTGTGTGTGTGTGTGTGTGTGTGTGTATTTTAGTTTTCTGAAACAGGGATTCTCTGTGTAGCTTTGGTGCCTGTCCTGAATCTCATTCTGCAGATCAGGCTAGCCTTGAACTCACAGAGATCTGCCTGGCTCTGCTTTCCTAGTGATGAGATTAAGATGTCAATGTCTTCAAGTGATGAATATAACATGCTAACATTGTTTTTTTAAGGTAATGAGATTATTGAAATTATTCAAAGTATATTGATAAAGAGGCAAATTAACATTATGGCCATTGCAGGACAAGAGTTGGTCACATAAACTGTAGCTGCTAAGGTGAGTATTTACATCTGGCAGACATCTACATTCCTTATAAATTTCTTTTCTTTTTCTTTATACTCAAACTATTGTTTTCAATTCATGTGAGAAGAGAGGTAGAGAAAGAGAGAGGGAGGGGAGAGAAAGGATGATTGATTTCTTAGTATCAGCTGCATTACTGAATTCGTGAATCAGAATCTCAGGAGACTAGAGTTTGCAATTTGCAATTTGCATTTTAAATAAGATTCACAATTGATTCTTATGTGCCTTAATGTTTGAGAGCCTCTAGTTAAAGAGAATATACAGGGGCATCATTCCACTATATTTTTTCTGCAGGTCCAGAGAGAGGGTTTAACTTAAGTAGGCAGCTATAATTTTTAGAACACATTTGAATTAACAGAGACTGATAATTGATTCTTTACTTACAGTTCTTTGAGCACTTGCATAATCAAAGACTAACAACTTGAATGATATCACCATGTGGGGTCTCCCCAGGAGAATCTTGAAAGCCTTAATGTAAGAGGATAGCTTAGAATAAAGTATTTTTCATTTTATTTTTGCTTCTCTCACGCTTCGTCTCATAAAATAGCCAGCACCCTGAATGGAGATCTTAATAAAGAATCGGGCAGTTATGCTTCCTCAATACATAGTTCTCAGCATGTCTTCCTCAGGTGGAGTACAGTATGGAGACCAGGGAATTAAAACGTGTTGCTTACAAACTCATCCCCAATGTCTATTGAACCTATATTTTATAAACAAACTCATGTAACATTGACACATTATATCGCACAATGAGGGCCTGAACTGTCTGTCTTTTTGCTGTGTGTATGTGTGTGTGTTTGTGTGGTGTGTGTGTGTGTGTGTGTGTGTGTGTGTGTGTGTGTGTGTAGTTTTTGTTTTTCTGGTTTTTATTTCCTCTTTGGTTTTTGGTTTTTGTACATAGTGAGTACTCTCCTACCATGTTTCAACTACTACTACAAAGTGTTTTGGAGTCTTATTTCCTTTACTTAAAATTTCCTATGTTTCAGTTTTTGGAAAAATAATAACAGTACATAGAGGCACAATATAAATTGATGAATAAAGTTTAATTAATAATAAAAATAAATCTGACAAGATACTTCTCCAATACTTGTTCATAGTAGCAACAACTTTGAACAATTTCGAATTTTATTTTCTTTTTGTTATGTATCCATTTTAATAGTATGTTTTTTCCCTATTTTATACATGGAAAAACAATGATTTAGTATTCTTTCACAGCATTTAATCTGCTGCCATTTCCACTCCGCACACACTTTGGTTCTTCCACTTCCCTATACATCCTTGTGCTATAATTTATTATTTTATTCTTCTTCTCTGTATTAAGTCAAAGTTCTCAAGCATATGACCACTCTTGAATAAATAAAATATTTAGCTGTGATCAATGTTCATGAAAATGAAAGACTAGTACCTGGGATTCATTCCAGCAATCAATATTTACAAGACTGGGCATCATTAGAAATCTTTGAAAGAACAGCTAAGACCTTCTGTTATAAAGTTGAAGATGGTAATAAAGTCCTCAAAATAAAGGTTTTATTATAAAGTTAAGGACTGTAACCTATTTTTTTTAAATAAGAAGAACAGTATAAGATGCAATCAGGAAAGCTTTAGGGTAAGATATCAGTCCATAAGGAAACATTACAGCTTCTGAGTTCCTTGGAGCCCAGATTGTGAAGGTTGGATGAAAACTGAACACCAAAGCTAGTAGGGCTGAGCTGTGCTGGTCAGAGTTTCAACAAGGATATTTTTTATTCTCTAGGTTTTCTTTAGAACTTGAATGATTTCTTCCCTCAATCCCTACCATTGCTAATATATATATATATATATATATATATATATATATATATATATATATCACTTTTAAATTTCCCTATGTACATCATATCAACATTACAGTTCACTTAATGGAGATGTCTTTCACTGGAACATTTACTTTCTCACACAGGTGATACAGCTACACCTTAGGAACTGACCAATTAATTATACATATACTAATTATATATAAAGTATGTTCAAAACTAGCAACTTACAGTCATGGAGATAAAAACAGATTCTTCCCATTTGCTTCACAAATATGAGATTTCTGCTCTTTGCATTTTCTCATTGTATGGTTTCTTTTGATATTGTCATTTGTCAAATATATTTCCTCTTTCCTTACTGAAAATGGAATATTTTTGACATTTTATGTGTTAAATGTTTTCATTTGACTCCATTTACACAGTGTATATTATTATCAATCATTTTGCCTTTTAAATACTAAGCCATTGTTCTGTTTTCTCTCAATTCTTATTAATAAGATGAATTATCCAATATTTGGATTTTCTTTCCTTCCATACAAAATAACTCAGACTTAATATTTCTAGAAAATGTGTTTTGAGTCATCTTCAGATTAGAGAAAGTCAGTTGCCAGCCACACTTAGAACAAAATAATAGGAAAATTATCACTTATTTCTACAATTCATCAGTTAGACAAAAGTTCACCTGTTGATTCAAAGGATACAGGTACTCTATTTAACTGTTTTATTGGTTTTTTTTAATGTCTTTCTACACAAACTATAGCCTTTCCAGATAATCTAACATTATTTGTTGATTGTAGAAACTGAACTAAGTAATGCATATTAAAAATCTAATAGCATGAAGACATGCACTTTAGGAGGAAGAACAGTAACTTTAAATGTAATAAAGAATATAGTAAAGGAGAAAGAAAACTGAACACACATTTGTAAAGAAGTATCAGAATACAAACAAAGATTAATGGACACCAGTAGTGTCTGTGTTATAATATGCCCTGGGAACCAGTAAATATTCTTTATGGACCAAGCCTCACACAATTCACAATGAATAAAAGGGCTTAATATTAACATTTTAGCTATATATCTACCAAATACTAAGACATTTCTCCAAGAGCAAACTGAAGATATGAATGTAGAGCCATGATCACCACTAAAATATTAAAATAATTTGCATGTCATATTTTACATTAAAATAATTTGCTTCTACCCTTCTAGAACCTGTTGTTTCTGAGATACCCCCCCTTATATGCTCCAATATACATACATTTCACATGGGTGTTTGTATATCAGAAAGTGATAACTCAGTTTTCTACTGGTGTGACTTGTGAAAAAAAATCTCTGCCAGCTTGGAGTGTATTTCCCAAATCCATGTTGGAAATTATCCTTATGAGAGGAGACTTGTTCAAGAGAGCTTTATTCTTGTGTATGAATGGACATGCTTATCTATGCTGGGCTAGCAATCATTATAGTGTTAATAAAATTCTGCCTACCTCTAATTCGTTCTCTTTCACTAGCTCTCACTTGCCTCTGAACTTTCCACACATAAAGACTGTTTTCCTATAATCAACGAGGAAAACAGATGATAGCATCATATTATGTTCTAGAAATTTAATAATTATTCAAATTGAATATGCCTAAGATTGCTACATCAAGGTAGACATCTATTTTATTAATTTCATTGCTATTAATATAGTCCCTATTTGTTTATGAAAATGTTGCTATATGTTGTTTAATGATTTTGGTAATTATATTCTTTATTGATTTATCATATGCACATATTTCATTCTGATTAGGATCACTTACCACCTTCAGTGAACCCATCCCAACCCCTTTCCCTCACCATATATTTTAAAAGCCTGTCAATTACAGTAGCAGTATTACACTAGGCAGGAGTTTTATGATTCGGGGCAAATTGCTTAGCATTCTGTTCTTCACATTCTGCACCTTAAAATGGAAATGTAACAGTCAGCTAAGATTGTTGTAAATATTAATGTAAACTACTGAAGTGATAGAAAGATAGAAAACTCAAAGTTATTGAACAGTTTTTGCTGTAACACAAACATGTGTGTCATTTGTGGGAAGTGACACAAGTTTATCAATACAATGTTATCAGCAACTAATATAGACAGTGTTATAATGTATAAGCTAAATCAGGCACAGTAATCTCTTGCCAGTTTAATACTTAAGTTCAATGTGTTTACTTTTATAAAGTAGCTTTCAATTACACATAATGGGATGCATCGCATCAGTCATTTAGGGAGCTTTGGGAAATTATCTGCAATGGAAGTAAATAAATTCAAAGAAAGACAAGAATAAAAATGTTTGATGAATTTGGATGACCATGGAAGAATCAGGTGTTGGGGAAAAGGATGGAAGGAGAGAGTGTGAAGAGAGACAGTTGGAATTAGAGGGCATTTGGGGTGTTTTGTGGAAACCTAGTGCAGTAGAAACTTCCTGGACCATATGAGGGTGACCCTAGTGAGGACTCCTAGTAATGAGGGATATGGAGTATGAACTGGCAATGTCTTATAGCCAGGCAAAGCTAGGAGTGGTGGGACTGGTTTGTATTTAGTTGAATTTTGGACAAGGGTATCCCATGAAGATCTCTAAACAAGCCAAGCTGATGCTAGGACAGAAGGTTACTCTCTGAAAACTGACATCAGGGGCTCCATTGCCAATAACAACATCCACCCAGCACACTGATTGCAGAGCGGTCAAACTGGTACTTGCGTGGAGCCTTTACCCCTATGTTCTAGTGTCTTTGTCACAGGACAGTATGCTACATTCAAGGGAAGAGAAACCTAGACATCAACCCATCCAGACAACCCTCCATCTACAATATGTCCTACTTTTAAGATGTACTGGAGCAATGGTAGCACAGAACTTGTGGGATTGGCCAGCCAATGCCTGGTTTAATTTGAGACACATAATAGAAGAGGGGGCTTATACTCTACATTTCCTTGAACAACAGACTGGCTAGCCAGAGCCCTAGAGTATAACTAAACATAACTGGTAAAAAGCAAAACAAAACAAAACAAAACAAAGCAAAACAAAAAACAGCGAAATCATTCCTATACACATTGATCAATGTTTGTTCATTGTCATCAAAGATGTGACAGTATGTGGAAAATCATTTAAATTGGAGCTCTCTAATTGGTCTCTCTGATTGGAGCTCAGAGAAGTCTGTGGAATATGTGGAGGAAAGTCTTAGGAGTCAGAAAGGATAGAGGACACCAGGAGAACATGCCCACTGAACAAAGTAAGCAGGACTCATGTGATCTCATAGAGACTCAAGAGGCAAGCAGGGGTCCTACATGGATCTATATCAGGTCCTCTGTGAATATGTTATTGCTGTTAGCTTGGTGTTTTTGTGGGATTGCTAACAGTTGGAGGACACTTCTAACAGTGTCTCTGACTCCTTAGCCTGATCTTTGAACTCTTTTGCTATTGGGTTGTCTTGTCCAGCTTCAATACAAGGGCTTTTACCTTTCTTATTATATCTTTCTTTGTCTTGTTTTGCTATTGTCTTTTGGAGAACTGCTAATTTCTGAAGTGAAAGGGAGGATAGTCAATCAGGGGGTGAGGGGAGATGGGGAAAAGGCTAAGTGGAGTGAACGGAAGTGAGGGAAACTTTGGCTAAGATGTATTGTATGAGAAAAATTTAGTTTTAATAAAATAAAACTAAAAAATCTAAAAAATTTGAATGACCATAATGTATATTCAATTTACATCTTCAATGTAACTGAAAATGTGATAAATGAAAAATATAATGAATACAAATCAAGGCTTTGTTCCTTATATAAATATATTCTATATAATTATGTATACATTTTTGGCCCAATCTTTTTAATTGTAACTACTAACATTGCATGAAAAAAATCACTTGCTTGATGTTAAACACATTCTTTGTGTTTTAGTTATCACTACAGCTTATATAACCTTAAACTACAATTTCTACTTTTTAGCAAAGTTTAGTGAGAAAGAACATTCATGCAAGAAGTTTCATGAAGTAAGCAAATTATTTTACAGAGAATCAGCAATAATCAAATAGAAGAATTACTAAATGGTCTTATTAAATAAAAAAACAAAGAGCCAGATATAGGGGTGAAAACCTGAGAGATCAGAGGAATAGGAAAAGCCACAAACCAACCTCACCTCATTGATAGATATCTCAGCTTCCAAAGAGAGACTACTTCCTGTATACCCAAGCCATATACCTTTCTGTTCTGCCATCTCATTTGCTTTGTTTGTTCAGCTATATCACTTCCTCTTCCTGCTACTACCTGTCTGTCTGTATACCTCTAGACCTCCATGGTTAACTAGTATTGGAATTTAAGGCATGTGCTACCATGCCTGGCTCTGTTCCTGTGTGGCCTTGAACTCACAGAGATCCAGACAGATCCCTGCCTCCCAAATGATAAGATTAAAGACATGTGCTACTATTGTCTGACTTCTACATTTCCTATAGTTGCTGGCTTTTTCCTGTGATCCTCAGATAAATCTTATTTGTGGACACAGTATGTTGGGGAACACAATAAATCACCACAATCAAGAGTAACTTAGAGTTTTTGGCTTCTTGGAGTTCAGGAAAGTTCATAGACAAGCGTCAGAAGAATGAAAAAAATAGATCACATTGGGATATGTAGTCCATGATAAAACTGGTTTCAATGGACAAAAGTGGGAACAGATATCCTGATAGTTCTAACAAGTACATTCTCTTTCTTAATTGATCAGTTATTGCTGAAAAGTACCAATGAGAGAATGGTAAGAACTGAATTAGTGTATGAAGTAAGATGTATATACAACACATAGAGAGAATCATTTAAAAATCTAATTTTAAAAGTTTTAAGTCTTCATAGTATGCCTGTTGCTCTCATCAAATTCATGCTCTAACACTTGAAGAAAATGTGTTTAGAGACAACAAATGGAATAACAAATTTCATCTTTTTTACTGATTTAGCCAGCTATATCATGAATGTAAGGAAATTCCTTAAATGAACAATTATTAAGTTAGAGATAATTTGATGCTCTAGAATTCTAATGATATTAGACTGTTTTCTGAAATTTGCTTGCAGTATTCAGGCTGTGAATATATTTTACTCATTAATTTATTAATTTCTATTAAAATGTAATTTCTTCATTTCCTCCCTTCCCTTTCCTTCCTCCAACCACTTCCAAGTATTATATAATCACTCTAACCTTTCCCATGTTCTTCCCTTCACTGCTTCTGAAATCAATGTTCTTGCTCTCTCTCTCAATTATTGCTATATATATATATACACATATATAAAATCACAAATATATAAGTAGAATCTTCTGAATCCATTTGGTGCTGCTTATAAGTACATAAGTTCAAGACTAACCATTTGGTATTGGGCAACCAAATATGGAGCTCATACCTAGGGAAGACTAATTTTCCCTCTCTAAGTAGTCGTTAGTTGCCTATAGTTATTTTTCTAGATATGGGTCCAATGGGATTCTTCCCTTCCACCTTCACATGTCTGTTGTTGTAGTCATTTTTGTGTTATTATTTGGGTAAATATATTATTGTATTATAGGCATAGCTTCTCTACCATTTCTATGAGACACAATGTAAAAGCAAGCTTCTACTACTAAGATATTCATTAAGTTCTGCTTACAGTATTTAACCATATTTCTAGTTCAACATTTCAAAGTCTTCCATATTCCTAAAAACAATAACCTAGTCTGGTCAGTCTGTCATAGCAACAGCCAACTCCCTTTGCCAATTTTTGTATTATTTACTCTTCTATTAATGTTAAAAGATATCATGACTGAGGAAACAGAAGGGACAGTATATTTGGGTTGACAATTCATCGCCATCATGGTAGGGAATCATGGCATCAGATAATCATGACACTCTGAGCAGCTGGATGAGGGATGCATCATAAATCATAAGTCAGTAGCAGAGAGCACAAACTTAAATGCCCAAAAAGTAATCAATGGAGGGCCTAGTATTCAATGCTTGACACTATGGGGGACATATCATTCAAGCCACTGTACTCAGCTAGCCTATCTTTATAATATTTTGTTAGCAAAGTAGTCCCAGACTTTTTGCATGTTTCTGAAAAAGATAGATAGTAATTGAAAGGAAAACAATCCACTAATACTTACTTTATTTTTATTAAGTAGAGGACAATTCAAGTATGAATATTCCTCATTAAATGTTGTTTTGAGATGGTGGACAGTGGGGTCCCATGGATCTCCAAGCACTTCAGGGCACATTATTGGTTATCCTCCACAACATGACTGTAAGTCCCTAGGGCTTATGACACCATATACTTTTATCAAAGCATGTGGAGAAATCTAGCTGGCTTTCATCTAGAATTCATAAGGCTGTTATACATGCTATCAGACGAGAAACGCAATCATCAATCTCATCCAGCTGTTGAATCCTGGGAGCTGAAATAATGACCTGTTTAGCAGATAAAATACTTACATGAATGTTATGGAAGTAACCAAACACTTTTTTATTTGATTTAAGACTTACTCCACAAGATGGAAACTATATATACCTGACACTCAAAGTAAGGCTAATAACTTAAGGTAAGATAGGTTTGGGGTCATAAGAGGAATCCTACTATTACTAATCTAATGAAGGAACATGACAATAAAATACTCATAATGACATGTTATTATACTCGTAGATCAGAGGATTTTTCAACTTTCAACAGAGAATCTTCTCTTTGAAAATGATGGTAATTAACCAAGAACCTCATATTGCTTCAGAAGGTGAGAGACAAAATTCTCAGACCTAAATTGAGTGCCTATATCACATCCATCTCTCAAAAGGATTAGGGAATATAAGCAGAAAGGGAAGTGGAAAAATTTGCTAGCCAGAGATGGTGAATGACGTCAAACAAACATTTTTCAGGGATAACAGAAGAGATGCCCCTATGAACTCACAGAAACTGTATAGTGTGCACAAGTAGTTACATGCTCCAGCCAGACAAAGTTACACCAGGGAAGAGTAAAAGAAGGTACAAAGTCCTGTCCCTAGCTGAGGAACTCTTGGGGTTGTGTTACTGCCGGTAAAGGGAAAATTATTTTCTTTAATAATATGATATCCTATCCATCACTCACAAGGGTAGGGCCCACACCCAGGACTATTTTCCTAACACAAACTGGACCCAATGGACTAAATAGAGGGAAGGAGGGATGGATGGAAGGAGCTAGAGAAAGGGTAGGGGAACTTGAAGTTGGGTGTGTAGAGAGGTGGAGGAGGATCTCATAAGAGTTGGAGAGAGATAATATGTTGAAAATATATTGAATGAAGTTCTCAGATATTTAAAAGCATTATTGAAGAGCACTAGGCTCAGCACCATTATAATAAAGAGAGAATGAAGAATGTAACTGACAGGAAGTAAATTGACACTAAGTATATATAGTGATGTCATTGACTATCCAGAACCCTGCTGAATACAATGGACTTCAGCTCTGATTGGGAAAAGACATGCTCTCCCAGGGAATTATTTCAAATACACATCTCCTTTAAGTCATTAACTTCAAAAAGACACCAAGGAAACCTATGTATACTTAGTAATTCTTATTTCATATGTAAATACATCACATTCACATCCATCCAACTCTCCAAATTTAGATTTGAGAAATTTTATTTTTACCAATCCCATGGTAGCAAAACAGTAAAAGAAGTAATGATCTGAAATTATTAATTGTGATAACAAAGTCTTGGAAAAATCACATAATGTTCTCTAACATATGAATGTGAGCTTTGAATTTATATGTGTATATACATATATGTGTATGTATGAGTGTGGGTATAATAGGAAGTGAAACTGGAAAAATGACCATACAAGAGGAAAAATGAGATTTTAAAGGTGGTATAGAAAAGGGGGATAGATATAGGAGGCATGAAAGCAGAAAAATGATACCAGGGTGTATATGGTTTAATAAGGTGAGAGAAAAATAGTTGAGAAAGTCCAAGGAAAAGAAAGAATGTATGGAACTGTCATCATTATACTGATTACTTCATGTGATTTCTTTAAAAGTTCTATTTAAAAGATGTCTTTTACTTTTCTCTCAATAAGTTATTGTTCCTTCACAGAGTGTATTTAGTTGGTTCCTATCTTTTCTTGTATGCTTCTGGGAAAATTACACATCTCATCACAAAGTATAGTAAAAATATTGGAGATTTACAAAATGATAACAGGAGTTTAGGGATATCATCAAGAGATCTAAATGAACTCTGAGAAAGGACAGTTTTAAGTATAAAATTCTAGTTGTCACATTCAAATAGATAAATGCCAGGTGTCTTCATTTAAATAATAGTTGGATTTTTAGTAATAAGAATATTTTTTTCATTACACACATAAACAATGGTTATTATAGAAAATTAGTGTCAATGATGTGGCACAGGAAACTTGGCTTCTCAATGTCTCTGCTCTCCATTACACAGAGTGCCTCAGTGCTTCAGTGCAATAAAGTTCTTGTCATGAGAACATGTCATCCAGAGTTTAGGTTCCCAGAACCTTGTGAAAAATTGCCCATGCTCTGTGGCTTCCTGTAATCTTAGTACCCAGGAGGAAGAGAAGGATATCTTCTGGACAAGCCTCCTAGCTAGACTAATCTTACCTATAAGCACCTGATTCTTTGAGAGACCTGGTCTACTAAATAAAGGGAAAATCAATCCAATTATCACATACACTAATTTGGGACAACTACACAGACATAAATACATATGCAAACACATGTCCATATACAAGTATGCATGACCACACACAGATGAACATGCACCCATACAACATACACAAGTATTTCACTAACGTACTCACAAAACAACCCCATAAAACCAAGAGTGCTCAACTTTACTTGTGAGATATCTGCATATTTTGGGTGAATGAAAGCAAGTTAAAATGTGAAAATATCATTGTTATTTTAAAGGTGATAAAATGCATTAAACCTTGACTTTCAACAAATGAAGAGGTAGGTAAAGATATAGCGATTTCTTAAAACTATTTCCAAATATTGACATTGGTTTTGTAGTCTCCTTATTGAAAAAAATACTAAATATATGAAATATTTAAAGATGTATTTTCCCATTGATTGAACTACTTTGTTCCAGCAGTGGATGACAAGAACAATAACTGGTCCAAGGTCTTTAACACTATTGGGTAGAAAAGGAAACTACTGCCATCCATGACAATACAGTCCAGGATAGTGGAAATAATCTACTTTTGTCTATCAGTTTTTATTTTTGTGGATCAAAATTTTTATTATAATAACTGGAAAGGAGTCTATGCTTAGCACTTGTATAATTGATAAACTGTCTAATTGCAAATGCCTGATTTAGTCATTGCTGATTCTGGTTTTTCTACTTCCTGAATATAAAATATTGTTTTCCAACAGCCTGAATACTTTAAAGTGGGATTCCAAAGGCCAATATTGGGACTTTAGGGAATCAATTAAAAGCATCCTCTATCTTCATGCATTTGGAAACACTTTAAAAATGTGAATTTCCTACCAACATTGGAATACATATAAGTTGGGAGATGGTTTGGGAATCTGAATGAGAGAACTGAGAAATGGGGAACTGAGTACGCTTAGCTTAATCTTCCAATGTCCTCAGGGGAGATGGCTCCCTTTTTCTTTTTTGAAGGAATGATTAGTCCATAAGGTATTTTGTCCAAAAACATGAATTATCTTCCTTCAATAAAAATATAATCAATCAATGAATATTATTCACAACTGTTGCTTACCATTTAATAGGTTAAATTACTTCCAAATGGGGACATTACTTCAGTGATGGGTCAAGCTAGATCCTAGGGACCCAAATGGTGGAAAGATAAATAACTGATTCCCTCCAGCAAACTGACATGTGAGTATACATACATATTAAATAAATAAATGTTTTTAAAATAGGACAATAATGTACATATTCGAAGAACTTCTATGAGAGTCCCTTTGAAGTTAGGGGATATTTATTATACACTGATTCTGGCTTTCATTTCTGCTTCATCATTATAAAAGATTATTTCTCTAAGCTTGAGTAAGTTAAGGAAGAATTTAAGTTTTTATTAAATACATCTAATCAGTGATATTAACATAATCATTAAAGCTGAGAGACAAAATAAGGTTGTTAGATTATCTACCCATAGCATCAGCATTTATTGCAAATCAAGTATTAGCTTCAGCAGAAGAGTAAAAAAAATATTTCCAGCAGGATAATCCAAATATACAGGCATTGCAAAGAGATGATTCATTCTTATCTTGCTGTGAATCTAGATAAAGCTACAACTTACTTTATATCATGTGATACTGTGGATAGACAAGGATCAGTTTTAAGAATATAGAGGTAGTTCAGGTTTTCAGAAATATATTTGATCATCTGAGAAAGAATCAATCATGATAGAAAATAAGCCAAATTATTATGGTTCTACATAGAAAAATATGTTTTCCAAATTTTTGTCTTCATATAAGTCATACTGGGAATATTAATTAATGTGCTATTCAATTTCATGTGGTTTAGAATAGGAATTATTTTAGTTCCTACCTTATAGGTTTGTCTGAGAAATAAATGCATTATGACATTTGAAGTATAAGCATGGTCTGCACTTAATTGTGTGTGTTAAAGAGTTAGAGCAATGTTGACTGAAGAAAGCAAATACACAGTACAGTTCATCTGTATTTCCTATGAAAAACTAGGATTATAGGAATCAGACATTCCAAAACTGTTAAGAACAGTCTGCTTGTAAAATAGTTCAACATTTTGGAATGCTCCTTCAGAATGGGTCATGATGGAAAGTCTCTATCCCCTACTGAGAAGCAGAAGACAAGGAAAGCAGATCGAGATTCTAGAATTGTCTTTTAAGGAAGGCCCAGAAAATGATAGAGAAGACATATATACTCAAATATCCTAATGGACCAGCTTAATTACAGGGACTATTAACTGCATGACAGATGCAGAACACAATTATATCTGCTTGACTATATGTCAGTTAAAAGTCAAGGGCAGAAAATAATATGTCCTCAGAGGGAAAGAGACATTTAAAGAGATGTAATCTGTGTCATGTGATGGTTCCCACCACATCAGATTCCCTGGACAAAAGCTCCTAACACATATAAATTATCACCTGATGACTTCCTGAAATAGTAGATATTGATTTCAAATACTTGAATTAATAATTCACTTGTATTAAAAGAGAGAGTTATCTTCTACTTTTGGCAATAAGCTATTTCTTTATTAAATGCAAGATATTTTGAGAATCGTCTATTAAAAGAATAAATGGATAGTCATTTGCTGGAACTCCATTGCTTTCCAGAAGGGAGACTCTGTAATGGAAACTTTTTTAGGCAGATGAAGTTAAGTATACTAAATCTGATGCTTCAAGGATACCATCATGAACAGAACTGTATCTTAGAATAAGGATCCAGATAGTCATTATTGCAGAAAATTGAGTTTAGAAGAATAATCCATTAAAGTAGAGAGTGATTTCCCCAGGTGTATGCACCATTACGTCTCTTTTGTCAGTGACAGTGTCTCTATCCTAAAATAATATAATATACTTCTATCTCAGTGCTATTCTTTTCACAAGAACTTGATAATCACATTTTATTACCCAGAATGCTTTGGCCTTTATATTTCACAATGTGGATTCAAATGACTGCCCCTAACTTGATGATTCTTTATTATCCTCACCCACTGCAGAGGAGGACAGGAAGGGTGTGTGTGTGTGTGATTAATGTTCTAGTCAATGAGCTGCCTCAGAGCAGAGGAGAGGCAAGGTGATTGTAAAGGAAACTGTTATGCTTGTCTCAGGCCTCCAATTCGTTATTAATATAAATTGTAATTATTCAGTTGTGTTATTATTCTTTATAATACTAAATATTGTGAAGAGTGATATAAAATGAAGTCAAGCTGTGATGTAGTCATGCATGTTACTTAAAGTATGAGTGTCTTCTATGCATACCATGAAACAGGAACAAAACAAATTGTACTGGAATTTGAAAAGACTTCATAACTGTGATTAATTTTCCAAAATTCATATTTGAAAGTCAAGTACATTTTATTAGAAACAATAAACCGAAAGTCATCTGCTGCTAGAAAATTGGAGAATGGGAACATCTCAAAAAAATGATCTCACAAAAATGAGAGGCTATTTGCACAAAACAAAAAGAAATGACAGATTTCTGTATCTCAACATAGTATCACTTAAACTTTCAAGAAGACTTTTTTTGAGGGAAAAGCTGTTTCCTTAATTAAGGACAGAAAGAACGTGAGAATAAATGCAAACACTTTCAAACCATAGACAGAGTTAGCCAGCTGTGTTTAACCTAGTCTTAAAAGGACAAAGAAGAGCACCTGCAAGGGCGTCAGCTGAAGTCTCATATGATAAAAAGTGGACTAGACAGGCAGAATGTGAGACTACTAATGCCAAACAATATTCAAAATGAAGATGCCCGTGTGAGCTCTAAAGTAATCCAAAGTACTGCGCATACTTTTTTCTGAAACCAAATGTATTCCCAAAGAAAAAAAAAAGGAGAAGAGAATGTACATTCACTTCTCAGATTCTTCCCAAAAGAAAATGTTTCAGCACAATCAAGACCTTCATTACTATTTAAATACAAAGATTCTTATTCTTAAATGATTTTTGAAATTTTGATTTATGGTGTTCATTTGTTTACCCAACAAATTGTATTTGAATCATTGCAAATAATATGTTTTTAAAATATGAGCTGGGAAGAGGGGGGCCCTCTGGATAAAGCTCTTGTAGGGCAAGAGTTAAGAACTGAAGCAGGCCGGACAGGCGGCGTACACCTTAAATCCCAGCACTCGGATCAAAGCTACACAGAAGAAAAAACTGAAGCAGATACCCAGAATTCAAGCAAAGCAATGCATATGTAAAGGACTGCTGTGGATATCACTCTGTGTAAATAAAATGCTGATTGGCCAGTAGCTAGGCAGGAAGTATAGGCGGGAGAAGCAGAGAAGAGAATTCTGGGAGGTGGAGGGCTGGGTGGGAAAAGACACCACCAGCTGCCTCCATGACAAGATGTAAGGTACTGGTAAGCCACGAGCCATGTGGCAAAGTATAGATTAATAGAAATGGCTTAATTTAAGATAGAAAAAGTAGATAACAAGAAGCCTGCCACGGCCATACAGTTTCTAAACAATGTAAGTCTCTGTGTGCTTACTTGGTTGGGTCTGAGCGACTGTGGAACTGGTGGGTGAGAGAGATTTGTCTTGACTGTGGGCCGGGCAGGAAAACTCTATCTACAGAGGACACATATAAAACTAATCCTGAGGATTGGGGATTTAGCTCAGTGGTAGAGCGCTTGCCTAGCAAGCACAAGGCCCTGGGTTCGATCCTCAGTTCTGGCCAAAAAAAAAAAAAAAAAAAAAACCAAACCCAAAAAACAAAAACAAAAACAAACTAAGCCTGAGAAAGCAAAAGCAAGGAATCCTGGAAATAGCTGACTGGCTAGATTAGATTAGTGAGTTATGGGTTCAGGTGGTAGACCTTGCTAATAACAAGGAAAATAACCAGATGAAAGATAAGATTTTAGAAATAGGCATGAATAAAGGCTCTAAATAGTAATTTAAGATATCCCCACACAACGAAATATAATTATTATTTGTCTTATTAGGACTTGCCTAAATACCATTTCTGATTTTATTGTCCAAACTCAGGCATTCAGTAACTAAACATGATTTGGTGATTAAAGAAATTATATACAGTATTTTAAGAAAATTAAAACAAAGAAACACACATTAAATGTTCCATCAACAATAAGACAGAAGTAGCACTTATTTAAAGCTTGTGGTCATTCAGATTTAATACATTTTGGTAGTGCTCATAAAACTTTCTATGAATACACATGAAAAAAATTAATTTATTAATTCATCTAATACCACATGTATATCCCATGATAGGCTTTGTTTGTAGCCATAGAAACATCATACAAATTGTAATCTTCATAAAGATTATATTGATGGCCAGTGAAATGGAGCAGCCTGTAAAGGAATTTGCTGAGAAGCCAGTCAACCTGATTTTCACAATTCAATCATTGAGACCCATAAAGTGGAGAGAACTGACCCTTGAAAGTTGTTCTCTGACATTCACAGATACCTCATGGCAAGTGTATTCCTCCCTATACACACAAAATTAATTAATACTAAAGAAATTGTATATTTCATGGGAAAAATACATTAAACACTAAGTTTATCATAATTGTAATCTTCATATATTTCACTAAAATGAAAAAGAGGGCAGTACTGTATGATAAGGTGGTGGGTTAACATGAGCTGAGATCTGGGAAGAGTGTGTGTAGATGAACACAGAGGAGACAGAAAGGAGAAAAGATGACATCATGAAAAGAGAAAAACAAAGTTGGAGGCAATGGAATTGCCCATGATCATCTTATCGACTAATGTATCAAACTATCCTTTCTACATGCACAGACACATCTAAAACATATTGAAAATGACTGTGATTACATATAGAATCAATTAACAAATATGGCTTTTGATTTTCCTTAGACAAATGACATGTAGATTTCAAGATATTTTTTATGTAAAACATTAAATTTATGTGAATGATTGTCTGTGTGTATCCATGTACTCTCTCTCTCTGCATTGATTGTTTTAACACAAGACCTTATGGACTGAACTATATATACCCTCAGCTTAAACTTATTTTAATCTTGCTACTTTCCTCATGTAGAGATCAGATCAGTTTGAACATTTTATACACAATGTTTATACACAACACTCACAATGAGATTTTGTTTTGTAAGGCAAAATTTGAAATATTAAAACTAATTTCCTTTATTTTATTTCTGCATAGGTGGCATCACAGATAACTAAAAGTTCTGCCATTTGTCCCACCTAAAAATGACTTGATATGATGGTTTGTGCCAAGTTTTATTGTAATTTGTTGTGCAGTATTTGGTTGATATTTCTAGGAAGCCTGGAAGCTTTTTTTTTTTTTTTAAGGAAACAGGAGGTGTGGACCTGGAGGAGAGGGGAGGTTAGAGAGAGGACTGGGAAGAGTGGAGGGGGAGAAACTGCAGCCAGGATGTAATGTATGAGAGAAGAATAAAAGAAAAAGAAATTCCAAGTCCTACTAAATATTAACTGCTTAATATGGAAAATATATTTAGTTATTATACCATTTTAAATTTTTCTGAGTAATATAAATCATGACAATGTCATCTACACTGTTACATTTAATGAAAAATTTAAAAAATGTTGTTGAATAGGGACATATTACATGTGAACTTGGCTATTTGTGAACATTAATTGATACTGGTTCATACTTACACTGTAATTCTTAATGGTAATAAGATACTAATCAGAATTATGAGTTTACTTTTCTGTATATTGACTTTATAATTATTCCAAATAATATTTTGTATTTAGTTTCCATTAAAAAACTGATACTTATCAAACCAGTTTTAAAAGATCAATGTATTTTCCATTTTATAATAATTGCAGCGTTCACATTAAAAATTTGTAATGGAGTAGTTTTCAAATCAGTAAGCTTACATTTTCTGACTTCCCATATTTTCATTTGCATTTTTCACATTTATTTTTTTAACTAGTGAGTGCAATGATACTAGTAAGTAAAATTATATTTTAAACAATTTTACTTTATAATTTACATGTATTTTGGTTACAATATTATATGTTAATTAATACTACATTAATCTGCTTTTGAATGAAACATTTAGTTGTGTTTTTAATTAATTTAGTTCTTTGGTAGTGATACCTTTTAAACAGGTACTCCAAAAAGTCAACCCAATCATGACTTCTTAACATAATGTGTTGAGCAATAAATTAGTAGTTTAATCAAAAATTACCCAGTAAAATTAACTCATTACCCTTATTTTGAGCTTAATATAGGGCCCAAACACATTATTAGTATTTTAATTAATAGATATATTAACCACTTATGCAAATATTATTCTGTAATTCCTACTTTTTGACATTTTAGCAGTGGTTTTCCTCCTCTTCTCCTACTCTGCACTTTCTTAGAGGCACTGCGGAATCTTTACAGTAAATAAATGTGGTAATGTCTATTTTGGACTTTGGGGATGTAATCAGCACAGCTGTGTTTTATTTCTGGGAGGCCTTCATTTCTCAGCTTATGAAATTGTAGGGAAGATGATGAGATAAGTAGGAAGTAAGTAAAAGCGAAGAACCAAGGATGGGAAACATTGGCCTCATTCTCTCCAACGATGATGGTAAGGAAAATTTGTTTTACCGGCAAGGGAATGCAGTCTTAAGATGGAAAAAACAAGAAGGTATCCAATCATACCCTTTTTTCCTGGAGATCACAGACTTGGAAAATTTAAAATTATTCATAATTTTAAGGATATTCAAATAACCATTTCTGAACCAACATATTTGTGATATGTGGCTCCCTACAGAGGTAAATGTTTGTTTGTTTGTTTTTTATTTTAGCAATTTATTAGCTTTGTGCAAGTATGTCATGGAATACATGCAACTCTAAAATAATAAGTACCACTGGTAGGGAATATATCAATTGGATAAATTAATATAAATAATTTATAGTTAATATTTTATAAAGACAAAATAAAACATGTTAAAATACTTAAATACTTAAAATACTTGAAGAAATGTCCTTATATCACTGAGATTTTTAAAGTTAGTTTGTTTTTATTGTCATAGTGAAATTACTTAATAATACTTTAGCCTCTCAAATCTGTCAACAAAATAGTTACAATTATATCACTGAGTGTTGTTATTTTGAACATAGTTATCCCAATACCAAGAAGTGGTTCCTATGCATTATGCCTCTTGATACTAAGCTCATTTTCAGAGAGGGTAAAGTTATATAATTCTCAATGCTGTGCTGGATTATTAAAGAATAAAAAATAGTCTCACATAGCTCACTCTCCCTTGGGGTTATGGCTCTGAGAACACAGCTACAATACTCAAAGTTTAATTGAATGAGATGTCTAGCTATGCTGAACAGAAACAAGGCCCCATATTTTCAGCCTCATTTGAAATTACACCTCATGATTAGAACTCTTCTATCCCCCTCATGGGGAGGTTTGTGGACATAATGGTAACCAGTTGTGTCATCTCAGCAGTCTGTAGATTAGACAACTTTTTCTCATGATGCCCACGTTGTATATTTAGGGATAAACAAAAACAAAACAGTTGTTCTTTTGAGTCACGTGGTATTGAAACTATTTTTGCATTTACTAAAATCAACACCAGAGTATAACTGAGGATTCCGTGAAACCTTCTGTAAGATATGCAAATAAAGCCATAGAAATAAACTCAAAAGATATTTAGAAAACACCATCTCCCTAAGTATGTTTACATTCAATAATTTACTAATCTCTCAACTTTTTTCTAAACAGTTCACCTCCTACTGGGTAGGTATGTAAATTATGCGGTGTCTGAGGCATTTTGTATCAACTTGAATAATCAAGCTGTTTTACAAATGTGGAGCTGATTCTGTTTTCCAGATTCCTGCATTCTAGAAAGCAACTATGACAACAGCATCAATTGCTGTCGCCTCCACCATAGTAAATATTAAGGTTGGCCATTATTGCTTCCAATATTATTGATATAGTTAACAAATATAAAAGTTTATAAATTAAAGCTATACAACCTGATTTTTGCTAATTCATATGATACTGAAAAGATGATCACAATCGAGCAAAGAAACGCAATTTTTCATGAATCCCTGGTCTTTACTATGTTCAGAGTGTCTCTATGAGCAAACGTTATGTCTCTAACTCAATATTATTCAATTACAAGGACAGTACTGTACATTACAACTCCAGAATCTATGTTACTAGACATCGTTACTTGTAATCAACATTTTCTCCTTTCCTCACTCTCCAGCCCCTGGCAATGAGCATTCTCTTCTGTACTTCTGTGAGCTTGGCTTTATTAGTTTGCATATGTCAGATGGAACATCAGTTTGCAGTCTGTTTATGAAGAATAGGATGTATGGCTGCTTTGGAGGTGTGGTGCTGGGGGTGGTTCTTAAGTTGTTAAAAAGCCCTTACTAAGTCCCAGTATCCTTCTTTCTCTATTCGCCTGCTTCCTCTGAATCAGGATATAATGCTCTAAGGTACTTCACCAGCCACATGTTTGCAAACATGCCAACCACACTCACTGCCATAGTGATAATGGGCTAAGCCTCTGAAACTTTAAGCAAGCCTACATTAAATGTTTTCTTTATAAGAATATCTTGGCCATGGTGTCTCTTTACAGCAATAGAATGCTAACTAAGAAAAGAAGTCTTTAGCAGGCATAAGGTGTCATGTCCAACAATAAAATATAATACCAGGCAGATCTCTGTGAGTTCGAGGCCAGCCTGGGCTACCAAGTTGAGTTCTAGGAAAGGCACAAAGCTACACAGAGGAACCCTGTCTCGAAAAACCAAAATATATATATGATTGATTTTAAGTGAGGCTACAAAATGTATTATATTTGAATTTTATTTAAAAATGATACTATTGCAGAAATTCTGAGAAGAAACATAGAGAATGATGACAAAATATTATACTCACAATGAAAAAGATCAAACACATTATTCTACTCTTGACTAATAATTTCACAAAAGAATTTTTTCTTTATCTCAGCGTACCTTTAACATATGAAGCAGCAACCACTTGCTTAAAGCCTAAATAAGATAATACAGAATAGATTACTTATATAACAGATTAACCTGGAAGGTAATAAGATTAAGGGGTCACAGTTAATAACTGTAGATTACTTTCAGGAAAGGCAGAGAAAACATCCCTTCACAAGATTCCTTTGCCCATATACCTTAGATGAATGAAATTAACATCTTATGATATAATCTGCAGTGCCTAAAGTTTAATTTTGCTTTTATTATGTGTAGTCTTAGTAAATTAAGTAGGACCTTCTGCCTGTGTGCTAACAAAAGGAAAAAAAATAAAAGAAAAATTTTTAAAAAGGAAAAAAATGTCTAATATCTCCTTAGTCTGATTTTCTATGTTGTTTTAAAATTTCTCCTGCCCCAGGTAAGAGCATATCAATTGCTTTTGCAAGAAAAGATGATCAGCCCTGAAAACATACATACATGTGACACTGTTCAGACTAAGCAGATTATATTTAGAAATATATATGCATATACATATACATATACATATACATATATATATATATATATATATATATATATGTGTGTGTGTGTGTGTGTGTGTGTGTGTGTGTGTGTGTGTGTGTAACAACATCTAGTGAAAAAAAGAGGTAGTGAATTTGAAAGGGAAGAAAAAAGAGCATGGACAAGCGTTTATAGGAATGATATAATTGTATGATAACCTCAAAAAAATAAAAGCAATAATTTTTAAATTGCTTCTTTTCTCACTCGAGAACATTTTAAGTCCTGAAAAATCATCTTGGCGTATTAGGACTCTCCAGTCATTAGAAAGTTTACTTTATGTCCAAGTCTAGTCTGCCACCTTCTAAACCCCAGGTAGTTGATACTTTTCCTTTCTCGTTTGCATCAGAAATTTAGAGTTCTGAGCTTGTCTGGAAGTGGGGCCTTGGACATGTTAAAGTCACACAGACCATTTAACATTGTTACCTCCTTGGAATTCTCTTATTCAGTCTTTTCTTTCTATTTTTTTTCTACTTGGTATTTGTTCATAGAGAAGTTCATACAACAAGCTTTTATCATATTCAGCTCCTTCCCATAATTCCTCTTAGGTCACCCTTCACTACCCTCTACCCAGTAACTTTTTGTCCGCTTCCAGTTTTATAAAGTTTGAATCCAGCTATGCTGCCCATATTTGTGACCTTCCATTAGACTGTGGTGTGCCTAGCAGGGGTCACAATCTTACAGAGGATTTATCTAACTTTATTGGCATGAAATTTAGGAAGTTTTCATTACAACAAAGGCTTCCAGCAATTTTCTGGGTGTTGCTGTTAGAAAACCATTAGCCTTGAGAGAAATTGAAGTTACCTGTCCTGTGCTCATTACACATTTATGAAACACCTCATTTACATTCTTCTCAGTTTTAATCATATGAAAATCATTTAATTAATAAAATGTGTAGCAGAAGTGGAAAGCTGTATTGCCACCCTGTTTTAAATGGAATGCAATTCATACTTAAACATCTTTTCTTTGGAATGCCTAATGAAAATGAGTCACCCTGCTAGAATTTGGCAATAGAAAAATAAGAGAAAAAAAATCATGTTTAAAAAAATCTACAATTTTATTTAATTCAAGTATTAATTGGCTGTTTAAGGCTGAGAAATTCTCTTAAATTTTATCTTGTTTAAAATGAGTGTTGATTATGTGAATTATACATGTTATTCTGAAAAAAAGGAAAGTTCACATATCATAGAAAGCTTAACATTGCTCTGACAACCACCTTCATTTGAAGTTCTACCTGAGAATTACCTTAAATCATTTATTTAGTTTATATAAATTACAGAAAGAAAGTGCTATAGAAATGGTTCAGAGCTTAAAAGAAAAAGCATTGCTGCTTTTGCAGAGGACCTGTATTTGAATCCTAGCACTGACATGGTGGCTCAAAACTGTCTGCAATTTCACTTCAAAGCCATCTGCTAACCTCTTCTGGCTTACATTGGTACCAGGCATGCCTGTAGTATATGTATATGTATGCAGACAAACCACTCATAAACATAAAATAAACCTAGAAAACTGTACATAATATAAATACTAATAAACACACATAGAAATATAATAGCATTGCCTGTGAATATGTAAATGTTTAGCTTCATTAACTTTAAAGAAAACACATGCAGGGCCCTGGTGGTGCTTGGCTTTAATCACAGCATTTGGGAGGCAGAGCCAGGAGGATCTCTGTGAGTCTGAGGGCAGCCTGGTCTATAGAGTGAGATGCAGGACAGGTACCAAAGCTACACAGAGAAGCCCTATCCTGAAAAACCCAAAACGAACAAACAAACAAACAAACAAATAAATAATAAAATAAAGAAGAAACATCACATTTTTGTAAATTGAATATTTTATTTGATAATATAACTTTTAAATTTTCCTTTATCAGTCCATTGAAAGTGCACTAACTTCTCTTATCTGCTTTATTAGCCACTGTTGTATAGACAATATGGAAGTTTTATCCATATTTTTACTGGCGGCAGTTAAGGGGTCTCTTTATGGTTTTCTTTGTAGTAATTTTTCAGTTTACAATTATTTTATAGAGTATTCATGTATAAGGAAATTTGTCAATATCTGAAAGTGTTCCTTTGAATTGTATACCACATCTTATAATCATACTATTAAATCTTTCTAGTTTCGAGGTACTGAGTAAATGATACACAATAACAAAGCCACATAAAATGGCACAGTAGACAGAATGGTGAATGGTTATAGTCTCTTTTCCACTTTTTTTTATGTCTTGGCCATGTTACATAGTTTAGTCTGAGTATGAGAAAAACCCTCTTCTCACCATTACTCAAAATGTTGACTGTAGAAGAATGACTTAATCTTATAATTGTTGATTTAATAAAGGGGGATTATTTACAGGTTGCAAGCTAAATGAGGTCAGGCTAAACAGATTGTTTTTATGGAGATTAAATAAATCACAATATTTCCTCTACAGTTAAGCCACACTCAGATTTCAGAATCCTTTAAAATACATTTTGTTGTTGTTGACTTTGAGTCATGTAATTAACTATCCATAGAATTAACTGAGGAAAAGTCTGTTCTGTTTTAAACATGAATGAAGATATGCATCTGTATTCACTGATAATTCTAAAGAACTATAACTTGATAGTGAAAGAATGTTTAAAAGCCTGTAGCCATGAAGTAAAAATAACAAATATCAATACCACTTTTTTGAGAAAATTATTTTTCTTAAATATGTATGAAGTATTAGTTTTATGGATATCTATATAAGATATTATCCATGCCATATTAGCTAAGGAATTGATTTTGAAGACAAACAGATGAACAGATGAGGAATGAACAGTTAAATTTTATTCTTTAATCTTTGAGAAAAAATTAATGGGACTCTGTAATGTAAAGAATGAAAAAAAAATGTTTCTAATGGATCATTTTGTAACAAATCCTGGCATTTCAGCTACCATATATTTAACTTCTCCTAATGTGAAAGTAGCAATCATAAGCTGTCTCCTTGGAGGTTTAAATGGTAAAATTAATTTACTCTAAGGCCATCAGAAATGATTGTCCATTAAAATATTATTTATTTTCTTCTGTTACATGTTAACTCTTGTGGAATATAAAAGGTTTCTTTCTTTTGTTTTTAATGTATTATATTCCTTCATCCATTTTGCAATTTTTGACAAGACAAATTGTGTCTTTTTTTTTTTTTTTTTTTTTTTTTTTTTGAGCTGAGGATCTAACCCAGGGCAAGCACTCTACCACTGTGCTAAATCTCCAACCTTTTTTATTTTTTATTTTTAAAAGAAAGATTTATTTATGATGTATACAGAAGAGAGCACCAGATCTCATTACAGATGGTTGTGAGCCACCATGTGGTTGCTGGGAATTGAACTCAGGACCTCTGGAAGAGCATTCGGTGCTCTTAACCTCTGAGCCATCTCTTCAGCCCTCAAATTGTGTCTTTTTAAAATTATTTTTCTGTTCTTTCTCTTACTTTCAAACATTTGAAACAATTTCGCTAGCATGTATTTTAAAATTTAAAACAGTAAGTTATAACTGCTGTACTTCCCTAATACTCTGCCAAGCGATTTTTACTCAAACCTCTGATTTCAAGAGTTTTAGAATTTAGCTATTTTATTTTAAATAATACTTGTATTTGTATTTGTGTGCACAAGTGCATGTGCGTGTGTGTGTGTCTGTCTGTGTGTGTGTGTGTGTGTGTGTGTGTGTGTGTGTGTGTCTGTGTGTGTGTGTGTGTGTGTGTGTGTGTGTGTGTGTGTGTGTGTCTGTGTGTGTCTGTGTGTCTGTGTGTCTGTGTGCATGTATGGCACAACATTGTTAGGGTGGTCAGAGAACAGCTTTGGGGAGTAGTTCTTCTCTTCCACCATGTATTCTTATATCAAAATTAGATCATCTGACCTTCCACCAAAAACTTTTGCCACTGAATCCATTTCCAACAGGGTTTCTCTGTGTAGCCCCGGCTGCCCTGGAACTCACTCTGTAGACCTGGCTGGCCTAGAACTCACAGAGTTCAGCCTGTGTCTGCCTCCCAACTGCTGGGATTAAAGCCATGCACCTCCGTCCCTGACCAGTTTTACTTTTCTAGACATTATTTTAGAAATTTCTCACATCTGCCTCCACATCTTCACAAGGGAATTTCACCCAGCACTTTGGTTCTGTTTAGGTACTTTGTTTTTCCTTCTGAATTCTGTTTCATCCATCACTGCAATATCCTCATCTGAATACCAAATTTTAGTATTTCTTATATGTGTTTCAAAAATCTTCTTCTAAACCTTTCGTTCAGAATTTCAGTAATTGCAAAAAAATTCCCATTTTCCATATCTTGTCATTAGGCCAGGGTCCTTCCTGAAGAACCAGTTATAGATTTGCAGATATGACAAGCATCAAGCAGGTAAGAGTGCTGACAAGTGACCATAAGTACTCCCTTTCCTGTCGAAATGACACAGTCAACAGAAGCTACAAACCAAGAAATTTAGGATGACTCCTTCTACAGACACATTGAGTGAAAGATTGACTAAAGTGAAGTGGGGGATTAGAAACTCCTATTTTCCAATCTTCAATTGACTTATTTATTTTGGTTTGGTAAAGTGATATTTTTTCAATAATGCCAAAATCTGAAAATTAAATGTGTTCCCTATTAACAGTTTATTGATAGAGAGACTGAAATTGACTTTAAAGAAATCTTTTATTAATCTCTCTATTGACTGTGTGTCTAAAAGTCTATCCATATACCTATACATATATTAATAAATATATCTATTGATTATTTTATTTTATATTTTAATTTATAATATAATTTGATTATAGTTTTCCTTCCCTCTACTAGTCCCATTTCCTCCCCACCTCTCTTCTCTAGAACTACTCCCTTTCTATCTCTCATTAAAATAAGAATAGTCTTCTAAGAGACAAAAACCAAACATGACATGATAAAAATATAGTAAGATGAAGCAAAAAATATCATGTTGATGTTGGACACAACAACCCAACAGGATGAAAATAGACTAAGGAGCAGGCATAGGAATCAAAGAACAACTAATTCTCATACTCAGGAGTCTCATAAAAATACTAAGATAAAAGCTATATTATATATACAGAGGATATGGTCTAGACTGGTGTGGGTTCTTTGCTTGCTGCTTCATTTTTGCTGAGTTCCTATATGTCTTGCTTAGTTAATTTAGAAAGCTTTGTTTTTCTGGTATCTGGTATCTTCCATCCCCTGCCCTAGGTATTATACTCTTTTTTCCTCCTTTTCCCTGAGCTCTGAGGGGACAGATTTGATGGAGATATCCATTTTAAACTATGTCCACATAATGCCTGGCTGTGGGTCTATTTCAATGTTCTTCTCTGATGCTGGGGGAACCTCTATGATGATGACTACTGGATAAGGCACTAATCAATGAGTATAGCTGAATATCATTAGGAGTCATTTTTTTTAAACTAATTTTTCTTAAGACCAATAATGTGAGGTTTTACCTTAAGTCTTTGAGCTAGCTAGTCTTTGGGTCCTGCTTACCCAATCAGTGTTGGGTGAGAGTTGCATCTCACAAAGTGGATCTTAAGTCTAATCAGACATTGCTTGGCTATTTCCAAAAGTTCTGTGGCACCATTTCCCGGGCATATCTTGCAAGCAGGACAGATTGTAGATCAATTGTTTTGTGGCTGGGTTGGTGGGTATGTTCTGTGTTTGGTAGCCTGCAGAGTACCTGCTGTCATCAAATACACAAGAGTGTAGGGGTGAAAGCTTCATGTAGGCACCAGCTTGACTTCTTCATGTTCAATTAGTTGTTAGGGTGTTGTCTTGGCAGTGGGACCCTGCTTTCACCTCATAGAAAGCAATCCATTATCTTAACAACAGCCTGCATTGCCTGGTGATTTCCATGGGACCCTCTTGGCCACCTCTTAATTGAAGGCAACCTAATCTGTACTTTCCTTCTCTTGTAATTTTTTTTTCTAGAAATCTTATGAAAAAATGGTTCTCAGTAAGTCATTTATTTCAAGAACTCTTAAATTCTGACACTAATCTGGAAATCATTCTCCCTATTAGATAGAGAAGTCCAGTTCTTAGAGAGGTATATCAAGTTGACTTACTAAGTTTGTAGCCATGCTAAAAAGAAGTAGAGCCAGGCAGCAGTGGCACGTGCCATTAACCCAGCACTTGAGAAGCAGAGCTAGGTGGATCTCTATGAGTTCAAGGCCAGCCTGGCGTATAGAGCAAGCTCCAGGACAGGCACCAAAACTACACAGAGAAAACCTGTCTCAAAAAAAAATGCTAAAGAATAAAATAAATTTATCACATCCGTGTTTTGAAAGTTAACACATATTCTGGTGGATGAGGAAACAATGAATTGATTGGTTGTTCCTTGTGATAACATCTCAGTAAACATCAATAATTTAATGACTCACAATTACATAGGAATAACAACAACCATGTCTGTGAATATCTTAATGGGATAATATATGCAGTGTTCAGAAAAGCATTGGTCATGAAACCAGAGTAATGATTTTCAAGGAATTCTCTGAAAGTATTCATGCAAAAGAAGATAAAACTATTTAATCATGTACTTGAGATAATTAAGAAAAAATGAGGCTTTGGATTTCCTTTAAAATATAATTAGATGCATCATTAAAACATCCTCACTACAAAACTACTACATATTACAGTGTAATGCTTTTATTCATGACTTGAGTTAAGGATCTTTGATGATACAGTACGTGTGTTATTTGTCTTGCAAATATTTATGATCTTTGAATCTTCTCTTTATTCTATAATTTTCTAGCTTGGAACCATTTTAAAAGTTATTATAATTTGCAGTATGAATAAAGTACATAAGAAAGTTTCAGAGTTAAAAGTCTGAAACTGGGACTTGTATTTGTGCCTTTTTTTCTTCTCAATTAAGAGTTTCCTAAAACACTAAATTATATTAATTATGATAAGAAAAATCTCACCAGAAAAATTAAAGTTTAAACATGTTAGAGATATCAGTGATATTATTTAAATTCTATTTACAAAGTATAAGGTAATGTTTTCTAAACTTGTACAGGACAATTTATTATTAAAGCTGAGTACTACGTATTGTATCTCTGATATTTATTTCCAGAAATACCATTCATAATGTGCATTTAAACTATAGAGTATCACTAATCATATATGAAATGGACAGTAAACACATACAAATTTACAGTGTATCAGTATTTTCCCAAATACTCATTTGTCTCTAAAAACAGAAAATAAGACATGATACTTTAAATATCTTTTTATTGATAATATTTACTTCCAAATAATAATGCATTCAACTAGACAGGAAAAAATATCTTACATACAAAAATCATTTAAAATGGAATGCAATAGACATCATTGAAATAAGATGCAAAGTGTAAATATAAATTATATTTCAGTAGTTTTGGAGAAGCTTTACTCTTCAAAGAAATGTGATATTAGTAATTCTAAAATTGATTTGTTCTGTGGTGTGGTATTAATTCCTAAATTGCTTCCATATTATTCATCTGTCCTTGTTATAATAGCTGACCACAGGAGCTAGAGAGATAAATTCAGTAGTTTAGAATACATATGCATACTGTTCTTTCAGAGGACCAAAGTTTAGTTACCAGCACCCATGTTAAATAGTTCAGGATATAATATAACTCCAGTTTTGCAGGATCCTTTGTCCTCTTCTGGCCACCTTAGAGCATTACACTTGCAAAACCATGCCCCTTGTAACATGTATGTATAAATAATTAAACTTGAAAATAAATAATAAAAAAATTACTCTTTAGAAATGAAACTATGCTATTAACTTTTAAAATAAAATTTAAAATACTTATAATACTTATGGTTGTATTACTTTGGAGCATCTTTGAAAGAGTAATTAGAATAAATTTTGTATGTATGCTGGTAGAGACAAGAGCAGGAGGGAAAAGGTAGGGTTGGGGAGGGATGGAGAGTATGGTGAGAGACAGCTGTAATTGGGGTTCATTTGAGTGGTGGTTATGGATACCTAGTGTAGTGGAAACTTTCTGGAATCTATGAGTGTGTCCCTAGTGAGGACTCCTATTAATGGAGGATATGGATTCTGAACATGGACATATTTTGTAAGGCTTCCAGTGGTAGGATTGATTGTATTCAGTTGTGGTTTGGGCCTAAGGGTTCCCATGGAGATTCCTAAACAACCAGGCTGATTGTGGAACAGAAGATGGCTCTCACACAACTGGCAATTGGGGCCCCACTGCTAAGGACAATATCCACACAACTTAATGTAGAATTGATCTGGCGCCTACACAAAGCCTTCACTCCTATGTTCTAATTCACTCCTATATTCTAGTTTTTTTGTTTTTGTTTTTTGTTTTTTTGTTTTTGTTTTTTCTCTAGAAGGTACTGTGAAGGCGGTGGAAAGAGAAACCTGGACACAACCCAAAGCACAAAACCCATGATCTACAGTATGTCCCTCTTGCAGAATGTGTGGAAGCAATGGCAGCACAGAACTTGTGGGAGTGGCCAACCAACGTTTAGTTTAACTTAAGGTCTGGGCCACCAGAGAGAACCAAACCCATGTACTGCCTGGTTTCCAGGAAGGGAAGGCTGGATAACTCAAAAACCTAGGGTAGAAACAAACACAACTGACCAAAAAAAAAAGATTGCTTTGGGAAGAGGAAGGCTGAGTCAAGGCAGACACCAGCCCACCATCCAGGGAGCAGCATGTAATGGCATAAAGGTAAAGCCAAGAAAAACATGGTGGCATATAGATGAACAGAAATGGCTTGAGTTTAAGTGTAGGAGCTCGTCAGTGGTAAGCTTGAGCTAATGGCTGGGCAGTTTTAATTAATATTTAATTAAATTAATATTAATATCTGTGTGTTTACTTGGGTCTGAGTGACTGTGGACTGCATGGGACACATGAAAAGTTTCAGCTACATATTTCTAATGTTATTCTGCTATACTCATAGATCAGTGCTTTTTCCTATCACCAGAGAGGATTATCAGGCAGCAGATAGGAACAAATGACAAATTTAGAGACTCACAGCCAGACATTATGCAGAGAGAGAGAGATTCTAAATTGGAGTTCTCCAGCAGACTCCTCCCCTAGGAGATTTGGAAATCCCATGGAAAAGGTGGAGAAGATTGTAGGCATCAAAGAAGGTGGAGGATACCAGGAGATCATGGCCAACTGAACCAAGTAAGCAGGGCTCACAGAGAATGAGGAGGCAAGCATGGGGCCTGCAAGGGTCTATACCAGGTCTTCTGCATATATGTTATGGCTTTTAGCTTGGTGTTTTTGTGGGGCTCCTAATAGCATGAGTGGACTGTTGTCTGACTCTTAGACCTGTTCTTGGGATATTTATCCTCATATTATGCTGCTTTACCCAGCCTTGATATGAAGGCTTTTGTCTTGTCTAATGTATCTTGTTTGGTCCTACTTGGCTGTCTTCTCTTGAAAGTCTGCTCTTTTCTGAAGAGGACATAGAGGGGTAGTATATCTGTGGAAGAGGAAATGTGCAGGGTTTTGCTGATATTTAATTTGTGCTGAAATATGGTGATATTTTATTTGTATGTTAATAAATAAAGTTTGCCTGGAGATCAGAGGAAAGAGCAAGCCATTAAAACAAAAGTCAGGCACGCCCTTAACTTGATCACTTGGCAGGCAGGGTCTCTGTGTGTTCAAGGTCACACTAGGGAACAGAGCCAAACATCATGATACACACCTTTAATCCCAGTACCAACAATAGAGACCCGGAGGTCTATACAGACAGGCAGTAACAAGGAAGTGAGAACAGCAAGGCAATAAAATCCTGAGTAGACAGAAAGTCGTGGCATTTTGAAAGTTACAGAGCTGGTGAGACAAGGTGGTGGGTGGCTCTCACTATTTCCCTGATCTCTAAGGCTTTCACCCATATATTTGGCTTCATGTTCTTTATTTAATAAGCCTGCTTAGAAATTTATCAACCAACATGAGGCTGGAACCCATGACCCTGATATTAAGAGTCTTATGCTCTACCAACTGAGCTAGCTGGGCAACTGGCTCAGATAATGCAGCCTCACAGACTATTCCAGTCAGGACTTAACTATATAATTCTTAATTTTCTCAGGATCCCCATAACAGTACAGTGCCCTCTATTAGCAGGAGATAGCCTAGAAAACTATACCCGAATTCCACAAAAAAATGGATTACGGATGTTTGTCTTTGTTTAGGTTATTGGTTACAGACTGTTATTCGTTATAGTCACTATGACCACAGTCTTCTAAAAGAAGAAAGGGGGATATGATATGGAAATACAGGATATAGATATTATAGGATAAAAGGATGGACTGTTGAACCTACTTTTCAAGAGCAACTTGTTTAAAATGTTTTACATTGGTATTGATTTTAGTTTATTGATACAAATTTAAAGTTAATTTTGTTATACTGTATGTATATTTTTACTCTTGTTTAAGACATTATGTTTATGTTACTCATTTAAATTCTAATGGATATTGAAGAAATACAGATTAATAATTATTTTTCTATGATAGCCAAACTTCTAGTCATTTTAAGTTTTCTGGGTATATGTAAATATAATTCAATTAGGTAGGTAATCCTCAGATACTTCAAAGACCTAAAGAATAGAGCATTTAAAATGTTTTAAAAATTTAGACTTTTCTGGATCTTGAGATATGTCTGCTCCTGGCAGCACCAATTTACTTCAAAGAGAAAGATGGGCATCAAAGACAATCTATATGGAGTATATCTTCATCTTGGCAAAAATAGCCTTTGGGCAAGAAACTGTTCTTGCCTGGACTGTTGGACAAAATGTTGTATTGAATGGAAATGCAGGACCCATAGGAAGGTGACCACTGAATTTTGCAAGAAGAGATAGTCCTTCAGGCTGGTTCCTGCTTCACAGAGGATACTGGCAGGTATTCTAAAGGCCACATGGAGAAGTGATTAAAATCTCAAGACCTATAGGCTGAAGATGGATGCCCTAATGTTGCAAAGGAACTTTGGATGACTTTCCAGGCAGGCAGCTGTCTCTGTCATTTCCAGAATTTTAGAAGTTGCTTACAATTCATTTCCTGTTTACTTAGGTCTTTGATGTAGTTAAAGACTAGATAGTTATAATTTTCCTTAGTTATTTTAAGGACTCTCAAATTCTGACACTAATCAGGAAGTCATTCTCCCTATTAGAGAAGTCAAATTCTAGAAGTCAAGTTGACTTAGTTATGATAAAAGATAATCTAGATGTAAAACTTTAGACTCAAAATATAGGATAAATACAATATTTTCTTTGAATTTGCCAAATATAAATAGACTAGATATTGTAACAGGAATTCTTTCTTTTTTATTTTTTCTTTTTTTTAATTTATTATATTTGTGTTTTAGTTTTCCACATCAGCCATGGGTTCCCCTGTCCTACCCCCTACCACCCCCACCTCTCCCTTCCCCACAGCCCCTCCCCTCCATTCCCATCTCCTCCAGGGCCAAGACTCCCCTGGGGATTCAACTCAACCTTGTGGATTCAGTACAGGCAGGTCAAACATGGTATGTACTCACTCATAGGAAGATAGTAGATGTAAAACAAAGATGACTAGACTGCTACACAACTCCAGGGAGGCTACCTAGAAAACAGGACCCTAGGAAAGACACAGGGATCACCCAATGACAGAGAAATGGATGAGATTACATGAATAACCTGGATGACAGTGGGAGTAATGAAGGGCAAGGTTAGAGGGAAATAGAGCTTAGGGGAGCAGGAGATCCCAGCTGGATCAAGAACAGAAAGAGAGAACAAGGAATAACAGATCATGATAAATGAAGACCACATGAAAACAGGAAGAAGCAAAGTGCTAGAGAGGTCCCCAGAAATACACAAAGATATCTCCACTGTAGAGTACTGGCAATGGTCAAGAGAAAGCCTTATCTGACCTAGTCTGGTGATTAGATGGCCAAACACCCTAGCTGTCGTGCTGGAACTATCATCCAATAACTGATGGAAGTAGATGCAGAGATCCTCGGCAAGGCCCCAAGTGGAGCTCCTGGAGTCCAATTGTGGAATTCCTTCTTGATAACTGTTTTGTTATACATATTTTTACTATGTTAAAGTTAAAACTTTCCTTTTAAATTAAACAGAAAAGGGGAAAAGCTGTGGGATAATGCTTTTCTACACTGGTTTAATAAAATGTTAATTGGCCAGTAGCTGGGCAGGAAGTATAGGTGGAATAAACAGACAACGATAATTCTGGGAAGAGAAAGATTGAATAAGGAGACATCAGCCGCTGTCCAGGGAGCAGCATGTAATTATGTACAGGTAAAGCCTTGGAACACTCATAGATTAAAAGAAATAGGCTGAGTTTAAGTGTAAGAGCTAATCAGTTGTATGACTGAGCTAGTGGATTAGCAGTTTTAATTAATATAAGCTTCTGTGTGTTTAATTGGGCCTGAAAAGCTGTGGACTGGGTGGGACACTGCCATCTACAGAGGGTAGCTGAGAAGAGTGAAGGGAAGGGAAACTGTTGTTGGGATGTACTGTATAATAGAAGAATTGATTTTAAAGAAAAAAATCTAAATTTTGTTTCTTTTTTAAAAAGCTTTCTTTTAAATCTTTCAAATTTTTGAACAGAATCTCTCTGCAACTCCTACCATTACGCTCACCTTCACATTCTCATCAATTCTCATCCAACTTTGGGGTTTTATTCATTTTTTCTTAATCAAGTTTGTAGTTCCTAGCTATTCTTGAGAGTCAGTATGGGGTTAACTTAATAGGTTCACATCATTAGGAAAAACTGTGTCTTCCTCTCCTGGCAGCTACCAAATGCCAACAGCTTGGCAGTTAGTGGACAGAATCTCTGGGTCAGAATTTTGTCTGGTTAGAGTTTGCATAGGTTCTTGTCCGTGCTTTTCAAAAGGTGGGCTTCTATGTGCAACTGCCCTTCTTGTGTTTGGAAAGCACTATTTCTTTGATGTTATTAACTACTTTGGGCTCTTAAAATCTTTCTGCCACCTCTTTAGAGAACATATTTAGTCAATGTGTAAACTGAAGACTGAAAATTTAATTAATTTCATATGTAGTAATCAAGTTTATTCTATAGTTTTAGATTTATTTAATGCTAATAGCTAATCATTTATTCTACAG